>NC_047120.1:37811956-38136956 GCF_902500255.1 Thalassophryne amazonica
GCGAGGGGCCGAATGGAGATCACAGTGACATCTGTCACAATTAAACAGCCAGAAGAATGTCTCCATTTTACAGACTCAGCGGCATTTAACAGTGCCGTCTTTAATTATGCAACAAAAAGCACTGCAAATGAGGAAACCAGACAAACTTCACAAGTATTTTACCTGAATGGAAGCCTGTTGGAACAATGACAAAATGATGATAATTAAGAAAATGCTGCTTGTTTTTGCTCTAGAATATGGTGTTAAGTTTCACAAAGATAAGTCAGATCAGAGCGCTCTGCCTGTACTTCTGGTTTTTGCCACCAGGCGTCACCATCATATAACAGAAAGCTGTCATTCTGGTGTTTGCCACAAGGTGACTCTGTTTAAATGTTCCCAAAATTTGTGAGATGTGACCCATTTATCAGTGGTAAATATTACTGGACCACTCCAAAAACATATGCTTTGAGACATAGGAAGTCTGCATGAACTAACCAAATTTCAAGTCAATCAGATGAAAAATGCTCCAAATTTAAGATAAACAAACAAACAACAAACAGACAGACAAACTAACAAACCAACAGACAGACCAACAGAGTATTGTCAAATTACTTAGACAAGACTAATAATAATAATAATGAGTGCATCACAATGATGAGGAAAAATGAAGAACTTGCCAGTGGCATGATGATATGATGCTTCCAATGCAGACATGTCAATTCAGGGGCTTTTTTTGATCTTGTCCAAGAAGTATGCCATGGCCTTTAAACAGTCTGTCTTTAGGGCTGAAACAATTAGTTGAGTAACTTGGAGTAATTCGATTACAAAAAAAGTTTGAGGGAAATTCTGTGCATCTAAGCTCCGTTGTAGTACATATGCCAGGACTGTGTGTGGCACTGTCACATCCCCAGAAAAAAATAGAAGACTAGAGCATGTGCATAAGCTATGTAAGTGCTAATCAATGTAGCATCGAAAGCTACAGCTTTCCAATGAGACACACAGAGTAAAATAAAGCCTTTTAAGAGAAAGACGGTCCACACTGATCATCTGAAATAGCTTACTGCACATTTAAAGCGAAGCATTGTTTGCCTATTTTTTAAAAACACACACACACACACACACACACACACACAATTTGGTCCGCTGGCTGTGCTCCGCTCTACATGCACTTTGCACTTTAAGTCAAGCTTTCGATCGACCGGGTGCAGAGCGGATTTATCAGTGTGGCTTTTGTGGAAAAGCTGAACTTCAGAGATCAGTTTTTCACAGGCTGTGCTCATGTTCATGTGCAGCCTGACTGACTAAGGATTACAGCGACCGCCTGCGCTTACGGTCCGGTGTGAGGAGCTCAACCCTTCCTTGTCTCAGCACTAGGGATGGGTATCGATAAGATTTTATCGATATCGATACCATTATCGATTCCGCTTATTGATTTGATTCCCTTGTGAATTTTTTGTGTACTAAAAGTAGGCTTTACAGGTTTTCTATGTCAGCGGGTCAAAGAGCTTTTTCTTATCGTGCACCCGCTCTGTAGAACAGTCTTCCTGTGACCGTGAGGCATTCAGAGTCCGTGGACATTTTTAAATCAAGCCTTAAAGCCCATTTTTATTCTCTTTCTTATGAATAGTTTTTATTTTTTATCTGTTTTATTCTTTTACTTCTGTTTTTAATTATGTATTTGAATTTTTTAATTTTTATTTATTTATTAAATTTTTTATGTTGAACTGTTCTGTGTGAGGTGCCTTGAGACAGCTTTTGTTGTGATTTGGCGCTTTATAAGCTGATTAAATTGAATTGAAACTGAACAACATTTTATTGAGTCTTACCGTAAATAAATATGAAATTGGTCACTGGATCCTTAAACTTTGGACATAATAAACTCTACGTGGTGGATCCTTGATCTCTGGACATAAATAGAAATAAACAAAATCTGTAGTTTTGTCAAAAGTTTTTCCTTTCAGACATTCTTGACATGAATGTCTTTTCATACATCTGAGCTGAGCTCTTGCAGCTGCTGTACTGCACGTCAGGATGTAATTCATAAAGAATGCAGGACATCTCATTTTGGGAGGAAAAAAAAACATTTTAGTCTATTGTAGTTTCTTGTCTGTCTTACAACATTTGTAAGAGGTGTCGTTTTATTTAAAGTGGCAATTCATTTTGAAGTTATTAATTCCAGAGAGCAGCGTTTGGAGCTGTGCCAACAGAACAGAGGATGATTCTCGTTTCTTGACTGCAACAAGACATGAGTCCCAGTTAGTGACTTTAATCCACACAAAAGTGACTCACGATATTTTAATAGCTTTGAGGGGTTAAGAAGCGGACTTGCCGTTTCTGGAGAGCAGCGAATCAAAGAACCAATGAGCCAGTGGATCGAAGCATTGCTTCAATGATTCACGCTTCAAAGTGGTGTCACGCTGCAGAAACGGTTGATTACAGAGCCACTGCAGGGTCTGTAATCAATGTAGAGGAATGATCATTTTCCCTACAAACTCCCTCAACAACAGCTGCTCTGAAGGACCAATAAGGGAATCGTTAAGCAAAAAGGCTATTGATATCGTGGATTGAATCATTTCTTAACGATACTCGAAAAGAACCGGTTTTCGATACCCAACCCTACTCAGCACTCTCCCTGCCTCCACTGTACTTTCACTGTGCATGTGTCATTTCGGAGCATCAACAGGGGAGTGCTGAGCTCCTGGCACCTGGAAAACTCCAAAACTTGTAAAGACTCAATTACGAAAAAGACTCAACGATTACTAAAAAAATAATCGATAGCTGCAGCCCTAATTATCTTCTTCACATGACACAATGTGGGGATTCTTTATTCTTTGATTTATTTATTTTACTCTGGATTGCTATGCCAGATCTGGTATGGATCTGCATGTTTTGCCAAACCCTGAATTTTTATGTCTGCCAAGGACATAGTCAAATTATTGGTGTTTGTTTGTCTGTCTGTCTGTTAGCAGGATTATGTCAAAACTACTACACAGATTTTGCTGACGTATTCACCACAGATAGGCATTAAGATAAAGTTTCACTTTATATAGGCTTTGAAGAATTAAATCAAAACTACTTCAGAGATTCTCACCAAATTTTCACCACAGATAGATGGGTGTGGTATTTGTTCCTGAACCCCTCCTGTCCTGTGCACCAGCAACATTTCCTGTATATTCGTTTTGTGAACTGTTTTGTAATTTCTGTCAGTAACGTGGTCCAAGCAGCAGGTCACCCCTTTGAGTTTGGTCTGCTTGAGGATTCTGCAGGCTATTTAGGGCATGGAAGACTCCATTAAATTTTGGAGGTGATCTGAATCCAGATTGGTGGACTTTAGAAATCTCTTATTGCTTTTTTCTTGCTAGTGCAACCACTGCACCATCTACAGTAAATGTCATGAAGTAATTAAAAGTTTTATTACTTGCTGTTGCTCGAGTGCACTTCTTGAACCATGGTGAATTTAGCATGCATTTGCTTTGAGTTTTCATTCATGTTATATATATATATATATATATATATATATATATATATATATATATATACATACAACCTCTGGCAAAAAATTATGGAATCACCGGCCTCGGAGGATGTTCATTCAGTTGTTTAATTTTGTAGAAAAAAAGCAGATCACAGACATGACACAAAACTAAAGTCATTTCAAATGGCAACTTTCTGGCTTTAAGAAACACTATAAGATATCAGGAAAAAAAATTGTGGCAGTCAGTAACGGTTACTTTTTTAGACCAAGCAGAGGGAAAAAAATATGGAATCACTCAATTCTGAGGAAAAAATTATGGAATCATGAAAAACAAAAGAACACTCCAACACATCACTAGTATTTTGTTGCACCACCTCTGGCTTTTATAACAGCTTGCAGTCTCTGAGGCATGGACTTAATGAGTGACAAACAGTACTCTTCATCAATCTGGCTCCAACTTTTTCTGATTGCTGTTGCCAGATCAGCTTTGCAGGTTGGAGCCTTGTCATGGACCATTTTCTTCAAATTCCACCAAAGATTTTCAATTGGATTAAGATCCGGACTATTTGCAGGCCATGACATTGACCCTATGTGTCTTTTTACAAGGAATGTTTTCACAGTTTTTTGCTCTATGGCAAGATGCATTATCATCTTGAAAAAGGATTTCATCATCCCCAAACATCCTTTCAATTGATGGGATAAGAAAAGTGTCCAAAATATCAACGTAAACTTGTGCATTTATTGATGATGTAATGACAGCCATCTCCCCAGTGCCTTTACCTGACATGCAGCCCCATATCATCAATGACTGTGGAAATTTACATGTTCTCTTCAGGCAGTCATCTTTATAAATCTCATTGGAACGGCACCAAACAAAAGTTCCAGCATCATCACCTTGCCCAATGCAGATTCGAGATTCATCACTGAATATGACTTTCATCCAGTCATCCACAGTCCACGATTGCTTTTCCTTAGCCCATTGTAACCTTGTTTTTTTCTGTTTAGTGTTAATGATGGCTTTCGTTTAGCTTTTCTGTATGTAAATCCCATTTCCTTTAGGTGGTTTCTTACAGTTCGGTCACAGACATTGACTCCAGTTTCCTCCCATTCATTCCTCATTTGTTTTGTTGTGCATTTTCGATTTTTGAGACATATTGCTTTGTTTTCTTCTTGATGCTTTGATGTCTTCCTTGGTCTACCAGTATGTTTGCCTTTAACAACCTTCCCATGTTGTTTGTATTTGGTCCAGAGTTTAGACACAGCTGATTGTGAACAACCAACATCTTTTGCAACATTGCTTGATGATTTACCCTCTTTTAAGAGTTTGATAATCCTGTCCTTTGTTTCAATTGACATCTCTCGTGTTGGAGCCATGATTCATGTCAGTCCACTTGGTGCAACAGCTCTCCAAGGTGTGATCACTCCTTTTTAGATGCAGACTAACATGCAGATCTGATGTGATGCAGGTGTTAGTTTTGGGGATGAAAATTTACAGGGTGATTCCATAATTTATTCCTCAGAATTGAGTGATTCCATATTTTTTTCCCTCTGCTTGGTCTAAAAAAAGTAACCGTTACTGACTGCCACAATTATTTTTCCTGATTTCTTATAGTGTTTCTTAAAGCCAGAAAGTTGCCATTTGAAATGACTTTAGTTTTGTGTCATGTCTGTGATCTGCTTTTTTTCTACAAAATTAAACAACTGAATGAACATCCTCCGAGGCCGGTGATTCCATAATTATTGCCAGGGGTTGTATATATATTGAGAGAGAACTCACCGCACCACATGAATTGCTGAAGAAAGCCTGAATAAAGCTGTCCAGTATGAAAGATAAAACCTTGGCAAGTGGTGAGAGCTCAGTTCTCCTTGGGGATGAACCTGACTGTTGAAAGAGGAGCGAACAAAAACCAACGTTAGCTTTTGTCATCTATCAAATCCCCACTGTGTTCCCTGGAGTACTACAGTCGCTTTTCCAGTTGAATGGATCCTTGTCAGTGATGCAAATGTTTTCACGGGTGACGTTTGTTTGAGATAATGTTGAGTGAAGAAGGCCCATTCATTCTTTGGTGGTGGTGGCATGGCAGTAGTCGCATTGGGGGTAGTGCGGCCTGGAGCATGGGCTTCAGCTCTGGTTTGAAAACACTGACGGTGATGGAATTGCTGTCTGGCTGCAACAATCGAAGCCCTTGTTATTGAGCCAGCTACAGTTGCCGACTCACCAATGGGCATTTTAAAGTGCTTCGCCACTCACTTCTGTTTTGAGATTGAGGCGTTTGAGTTATTGGCTACTTGAGAACAATATAGCTGAAAGTAAGTGAATCCAGCTGACGCTTATTCAGTGTGATTATATTAAGTTGAAGATTGTCATAGCGGGTCAAGACAAAGTGACCTGGATTAAATCGAGCATAGTCTCCTTTGCTCACGTTAAAACAGCGAGAGCTCCATGACACACTAGAGCTGATTTAATCAAACATAAATAAAAACGGAAATGCACTCAGTCGAAAAACTGATAAATTGAGGCTGGTATTGAGGGAACTCAGTATCCACTTGGAGGTTTTTGTGTGTTTCCTTCCTTCACGGCTGCAGAGACAAAGGCACACATCAAAAGAAACATCTGAGGAGCAAGACTCAGCAGTCGTTGATTTAGTAGAGAACACAGTAGATCTGAACTTCTGAGCCGCTCTGTAAGTCTAACTGAGCCGAGGAAATGCTGTTCTTCATTCTTCTGTTGCTGGCAGCATGAACTGCTTCTGTTCCCACCATTTAGTATCTCACTGGTTATGTAACAGTCAGGGCCTCCAAAACAAGAGCTAAAGCACAGCAGTGATAATAGACGCTGCCGCCACTTGGAAAAATTGAAGTACATAAACAGCCGATCGCCGTTTTTAGTAAGTGCTCACAAAGCACAGGCAGACGTTTTGAACGTTGGAGCGGAAATTTTCACGACAAGCTTGACTTGGGCCTTGGAAAACTATTCTTTGCTGTTGCGTAACACCCTTACAGGCTTGAATTTAAAAGCCACTGAAAATGTGAGTTCATTCCAGACTCCTGGCAACAAAGGCTTCTAGACTTTATACATATCAGGGAGGCGGGGTGGGGGGGTGGGGAGCAGGATGTCAATGGAGGGTCATGTGACATTTTCATTAGAATAGTTTCGCATATCACAAATTCTGTTTGATGTTTGTTTCGAGTGTCACTGTTGTCTGCCAAGATGCATACCTAAGTTTGGTTTACACTTACACTGATCTGGCTTTAATACTGTGCTCTTTTTCTCCACAGCCTGATCCAGTGTGTAAGCTGAAACCTGAGTTTGACAATCTGGATGACCACAATGGCAGCGAGCATTAAAGACCCTGAATTATATTTGCTTTGACAGCATCGCAAGATTCCTTTAAAGTCTGGCAGGAATATTACTGAAATCTAGTTTCATTTCACTTGGTGGATTAAAAGATTGCCATAATGCCCATTCTTAAGCAGCTGGTGTCCAACAGTAACCAGTCAAAGCGCCGATCTCGGGCTGACTTGACTGCAGAGATGATCAGTGCGCCACTAGGAGATTTCCGCCACACCATGCACGTGGGCCGTGGGGGTGACGCCTTTGGAGACACATCATTTCTCTGCACCCGATCAGGGGAACCACCACGGGAGGCGGAGATGAAGCATGGCTCCCCAGGCTCCAAACCTGGACTGCTGGCCCGCACCTTCAGAAGCAGCAAACGTTCTCATTCAGTAAACCGTGCGGACAAGTACGAGTACAATATAATGCCGCCATCTAGTGGCTCAGCTAATTTTGTGAAAACTGCCATATCCTTGCCTTATCTAAATGAAGAAGATGTCAACAGAGGCAGCCAACTTCCGAAAAGTGTTTCTTCCAGCCCCTTGAAGACCTTGACAGAGATCGACACCAAGCCCACAAATGGAGCTGCAGCCATGGCAACGCTGGATGCAGAATTTGATGAGCGCAATTTTGGCGAGTTGACAGATTTGCCCCCTTCCATGCCTAAGGGATGTGGGATGAAACACGCAGATTCAATGATGTCATTCCACATCGACTTGGGGCCCTCCATGCTCGGAGACATCTTGAGCGTGATGGAAAAGAAAGGATGGGAGGAGGATGACCTTGGCTACGAGGAAGGCAAAGGTAGCGAAGGTCGCGCATCACCCTCTCACATTCCTTCCATAGATGACGAAGAAGTCCACCCCCCTGCCAGGCCCCCTCGCAGCATGTACCAGCAGAATGCCATTGACGATCCCTACACCCCGGAGCTACACACCAGGAACGACCACGGTACCCTGGATAGCTGCTCGGTGTCCAGCTCTGGTTCAGCCACAATGGAGGAAAAACCTCAATACCATCTCCATTATGGTGACACGGACAGCGTAAAGTACAGTTCACCACGTAGAGAGGATGACAAAGATTTCTCCTTCATGGACGATGATGATGATGAGATTAGAGTGTAGGCCATGAAGTGCTGGAAGATACTAATATAACCTCCATATGTACTTGATAGCTATTACATGCTGTTGAGGAGCAGGGGAGTGCATTAAACCTCTTGTAGGTCAATCTAATCTCTGTACCCTTGCTGATATCAAGCACAAAATTTGGAAAAGACATTACCCCATGTTGATCTTTGTGCCTCTGAATGCTGCATAGACTAAGAAAACTCCATAATCTGTTGTGGCATTAACATTTATTTTCACACCAAGCTCACAGTGACCACAAGGCTGGAAAACTTCATCCCCACTCTTAATCACACAAGTGTGACATTTAAGGTTGTGTGATGTGAGCAAATAGACATGAGGTCAAAAAACGACAAATTCCAAGGACGAAAAGGGCGATGTTGCACAAAGAGAGAATATGAGTGATCTCACAGCTTGAGTTGCCACAAATGTTGATTTGGCATTGACACTAAATGGAATAAAAGTCTTACTTTTGTATCTACGTCTTTCTCCAAGGGGCACTTTTTTTTTTTTTACTTTTTTAAAATGCATATACACTATCATGACGTTGCTCAACAGTAGCTCATTGTAATTGATCAGAGTAGCATATCAGTGTCTAATTCTTCCGGTAATAGATGCTCATACTTTCTTAATTAAAAAAAAAAGAGGGACAGAGCCTACATTAGGTGCAATGCAATTTTTTTGTTTGTAGTTCTTAGGATTTATTGTGTTTTTAATTACAAAAGTTAGTGAGCCAACTTGTTCCCATGGGTATAGAGGGTTTTCATGTGACGTATTGGTCACATCATTTTGTGTCCTGCTCCATTCTGGATTACGACGCGGTGGCCGCTGTGATGCGCTACGTGCATTTGGCGAACAATTACAGAAGCTTCAACTTCGGTGTGAAGAAGCCTCATGGCACCGTGGCCCTGAGAGAGATCCGCCGCTACCAGAATTTTATTTTATTCAGCAATAACATTATATAAGAATACATAAAAATACTGCCGAGGATAATACAAGAACGCTACATTGTGGTCCTCAAGCACCGAGCTGCTGATCCGCAAGCTGCCCTTCTAGCACCTGGTGAGAGAAATCGCTCAGGACTTCAAGACGACCTCCGCTTTCAGAGCGCCGCTGTGATGCTCTGCAGGAGGCCGGCGAGGCTGACCTGGTCATCAGCTTCCTAGTTCACAATATCGCAGTGTAACACTGTCGGCCAGTTCATTACATCACCACTAAATTCACTTTCTGGTATAAGATACGGATCCACTGAACCAACTGCTACACATCTATCATGATAAATAGCTTTATCTCAAGGATTTAAAGCATCGTAATAACCGTACATTCTTTCCATTTTTCTATCACGTGCCAGCCTCCTTGTAATCCAGAATGTAGACGGCACCTGTCCTGCAGCAAATCGGTCACGTGATTGAAAACCCTCTATTAGCACTCAAACCGCAAACATTTGTTACATCACTCATGCTAACGCTAAACACCAAAATTTGACTATCGCTCACTTTATAGATTGTTGATTAAACTAAGAGTGAGTTTGATCCCGGAGAGTGGCTTAGTGTCAAACTTTCTTTTAGGAAATCAGTGAACCTTCAAACTGCCCAACCTACTGTCTTGAATATAGATGTGGTCAAAGAAGACTCTTGCTAACAGAGTCATGGAATGGCTGCATTCACTTAAATAACTTCCGTTGTTGTACACCAGATGTGTTCGCGTTATTGCAGAAAACATATCTTGCACATCTAAAATCAAAAAGTGAACAACACCCTTTGAGAAATGGCAGACAGTTTGAGGAGCACATCTAAAGAGTTTGTCATACTGTGAAACATCTAAAATTAAAAAGATGCTAATGCTACTTTCTAGCACTCTGCATTAGTGTGTTTCCAGTTGAAACTAAAGGGAGAACATTACAATAATTAACTGCATGGTGAAATGTCATCTGTCAGATTTGGCTGTCTGGTTCGGTATAGTAATAACTCAAAGTTTGAAATAAGCACAGCTAATGTTGCGCTAATGCTAACAGTATTTAAGAATGTATGCCAAGAATAAGAAAACACAGCACCACCGACCATCCTGGGGTGGTAAATAACTGCGTGGACAAATGCAGTATTCAGAGCAATATGCAATATGTTAACTGCAGCTTTGATATGCACCTATTGAAGGTCATATTGGATCAAACTGTTGGGCCTGGGCAATGCTATGGTTTTTCTGTACCTAATTACAGCTGAGCCCTGGGTTTGATACGTCAGTCTAGTTTCATATTGTAACCAATAATTAGCATGTTGAAGGACTTAAAAGAAAACAATATTGCGAAATGTAGATTATCCCGAAACATGGAAGTCTGGTTACAAGTCTCTTGGCATTTTTGGCCCTTTGAGCTCCACAGATTTCGAGCCACCATCACTGAGTGGGTCTGAAAAGGGCTAGTGGGCAGTTTTTATTATGTGGAATGAAAAAAGTGACCATTTATTGTGCTCTTGATCCTATATGTTTTTGAAGAAACACTTTAAAATGGTCCAGGACAGAAGTAGTAATTGCTTATTGTGACTAGTTTCTGTTACCACAACTTGTTGCTGGGGGTGGGCAGAAAGAATGGGTCAGTAGAGAAGTCTATGGAAATCTAAAAGGGGGATGGTTTAGTGAAAATGGTAGGTTAAAAGAATAAGAAGGGGAAATAAACCTAAGACAAAAACTGTATGTTACCTATATATATGCCTGCCTCGGAGGGCGGAGAAATCACAACACAAATTAATTTGTAGCATCAGGACGGTAAGAGTAGAAACTATTTCCTCAAACTGCCCCTCAGTTGTTAATTTGCACCTCTTCTACATATCCCAACTCACACTGTAGGAACAGGTGATTTAATTACCCAGTCATTTGGCCTTTCCCAGGCCACTCATTATACGTGCTGGATTGTTGGCCTGTAACCAGCTGGAGCTGGTCCAGGATCAGCAGGGTCAGTCTCACACAGGTGGGCCAGTTCTTTTTGCCATTTGTGCAGTCACTTTGTTTCTCAGTGCACTCTTGTTGAGACAGATTTTAGTTCTTTACTCCGTACACAGTCTCAGGCTTTTCTGGACTCTTGATGAAAGCATTAACTTCTTTTTTTATAATTCAGTGTAACGAAACCATAACTACCATATGTGACACATGGGCACAATTATTGGTTTATTGTAATGTTTTGGAAAAATGTTTACCTGAAAACGTTGCAAGAAAGAAATCAGAAGTGACTTGATGGAAAATGCCAAGTATGTTTTAACCTTACATTATGACAGCTGGATAATGTAATTGAATTCATGTTTTTAACTGTAAACACACTGTATAATTTGAGTGATACACATTTTGTCATGAAAGAGGCACATGTTAGCAAATCCAACATGAAAGTATTCTGGGAATTACCAAACTGGGTGTCTTTTATTGACATGGTGTGTATGTATGTTGTGTTAGCGGCTGCCGCTAATCATGGATAACAATTTAAACTAACAGCACAGACTAAATAGCAATGAAAGTTGGCATCTTAAGTCACATTTCAACAGTTAGCATGAGCTTATGTGGTTACTATGTCATATACTGTATCATTTTGGCAGTCTCTCAATCTGCCTAGCAATAGGACTGGTGTTCTGTCGAACCATCCTACTTTGTTGAAACATCCTACAGTAGACTGAATTTATAGACGCACCTGTCGTGTGGCTTACAGTAGTTATAAATTTGGTCATTCACCCAGTATCTGCTGTTTCTAATGACAAACCCAACAAGACTGGAATACACGATTAAGTTAAAAGAGAACTTTATTGGCGACATCAAACACAGGGTCCACAAAGCTAACACCATGCTAACATAAGTATGCTAATACAGACAATGTCAATCAAAAAACAAGCCACAAACAAGAAGTAAATTCAAGAGATTCAAACTCAAGAATTAACTTTAATAAAGTGGGAAAAATTAATTTTTCTGTGTAGGCTCTCAGTTGTCCAGATGGTTGTCCAGGCATTCTTTGTGAAACATTTGAAACCCAGCCTTAACCGGGGAGGGGGTCTGAGACACGCTTTATCCCTGTTTACAATGGGGTACTCAGGTCAAAGCAGTTTCAGTCTTTTGTTCATGATAATGAGTCATTCACGTCATCAGCAGAGTTGTCAAGGGAGCCATCAGGAGAGGGACAGCTGCCCTGTCATTAGGAGGGTGCTAACTAGAGCACAATAGGTGCTAATTAGAGCTATTGTTTAGTCACCAGCCTATAGCAGTCTGCCTCTCGGTAGGAGGTGTCTGGTTAGGTTTAAAACTCCAGCTTTTGTGACTTCTTGATTATTATTCTCTACAAGAGTCAAGACAGAAGTCAGACTACCAGAGCAAGAATTTTAGCTGAGGAAGCTTCTGCGATTTGAAGCGAAACGTCCTCGCGTCAAGCAACCCAGTCCAGTCGAAGATTCAAGCTTCTCTACTATGAAAAAATTAATAACACCACTTAAAATGGCATTGACAAATGGTGTTAGAAAATTATGTTTTGTGTTGTAAGCATGAGCACTAAGCCTTAGTACGTTGTCTCGATGGATGAAATGAAATGTTAAGATGCAATGTTGGAATGGTGTGACTTGGGGGTCCAAATGAAGCCCGGACGTACCTCAACATTACCAAGCTAGCTAAGGCTAAGAGGCTAAGGTCAACTGAATTCAATTAAAAAATGATTTTATTAAAAAAAAAAAAAAAAAAACTATGACTGGCATACTGCCTCCACAACTGTAGCACAATCACAGGTCACCAAGCTGTTGGTTCTGACTAATTAGTGCTAACACACAAATTTAATAATTTTAAAATTTCAGTCAGGGGAAATATTGGCGAACATACTTCTCAACTGGCCATTCAAGGGATTGCACTTTATTTTTCAACACAGAAGGCTGCCTATTGGTGGAGTGGTTGACAGGCTATGCTAGTTGCAGTTGACTGCGTCATTTGGTGCTCTATGCTAACACGGGCAGCGCAAACCTTTAAACCACGTCAGCTGTATTGAGTGTGACCGCATATATTATTGCTAACTGCTTAAATGTGACCTAACATGGTCACAATAACCATGGCTAACATTTTCATTAATATAGCCCATAATTAAATCAAATGTGCCATGTCTGCCTCAAAATCCAACACAAAGGGCAGTCCACTCCACATCCCGCAGTTCCCACAATATTTTCAACATTGCTTATTAAATTTGAGGTTTAAGGATTGTTTTGGGAAGCTGCAGTTTCTCTACATTCATCACAGAATAAGGGACACTTTCAAACAGTACACTAACACATAAAATCATGTGAATATTATTGTGCCATTGACTAATACAGCAAACAGTGTTTGTAATACTTAATATGACTTTGCTGTACTACCAGAGCACTTTGAAGGGTTAACAGAAAAGTACATGGTAGTAGGGGAGCAAATTGCACATTTTTTTTTCTGTACCTCATTGGAACCCCCACCAACATTGTGATGTCATTGCGGCCTTGACTTATCAAGGTTAACTCAAAAGACACAAATGGATTTCAATGAAAATTGATAAAGTAGGCCTTAGCAAGAGAAGAGTAGATTTTGCACCACGTTTGAAATAATGATAACTTTTTCAAATAAATATTTTTATAATAAGTCTGAATGTTTTGCATGGTGTTTGTACTTTGGTAAAATGTTGCCCCACCTGCTCTTCAACTGTCGTTTTAGTGTTTGTTGTAGCTGAGTTGCCAGATTGGTGTTAAAACCACCAGCAATCTGGTGGTATCCATCATGGAAAAAATATACTAAATTACACAAACCTATTTTGTTGAGATTGTCACAGCTTTGTTGCACTTGTGCTTCTCTGTGTGGGGAAAGTCTACATTGACCAAACATGTCATATACGGGAATGTGAAATACTTTTTTTTTTTGCCTGAGGTCTGTCAGTTTTCTGTGAGTTGGTGAGTGCTAAGGAAGATAAGGAAAAACCTGGCTCAAAGTTGAGCTGTATTTTCTTTTTTATTCAGTGGCCGTAGTGTCATGTCTGGTATGTCCTGTTTTCTTTTCCTCTTATGGTTTCCCAGTATATTACTATGTATTTACCTCCCTCGCTAATAACAGCTATATTTTTCAATAAAACACAAAGCTGGTAATTCTTTAATTGTGGCTCAGTTGTTGTTTTTCATCCATATTTAAAAAAAAAAAATTGGCTATTTTAGATTATGTAATGCCTGAAATCTGACCTTGAGTTTGGCGTGAAGAGTTTTTTAGAGGGCGACACCTTGAAGTATCCATCCACATCCACGGTCTGCCAGAAAGAAATACCAATTTGGATTGGATTGTTCAAGATAAGCAAGCCTGAAATGAAAGCGAAATCCTTATTTAAGACAGATCTTATCATGGTGAAGATGTGTGTTGTTTGGTGATTAGAGCTTTCCAGCTTGAAATTGATTTTAACAGTCTTTAGAGATTGGTTGAAAACACAAAGATGCATGAAGCATCTTTATGCCATCAGTGGTAACGTTGCATAGGACTAAAAGCCTGGCTTTATAACAGTACTGTGACGAGAGTAAAGATGAAAAGGAATGACTTTGATTCACTGTGAAGTGATGAGCCAAAGCTGCTGAGGTTTTATCTTGCTCATTTGACAAAACTTGAAACTGGTGTAACAGTCTAAGATATACCACCTGCACAGACTGTACCAGGGGTTAGAAGTGGGCAAGCCTGTTTTATACCTCAGGAATAGACTGGGCAGGAGTCAGTCAGTGTTACACCGGATTCAAACAATGTAATATACCACTGGTGTAGTCTGGGCTAGTACAGTGCCTGCACTGGAGTATTATTTAGGGTTAGTTTTTCATAACCCCTTAAGATGCCACACACACACTCAAATACACAAAGGAATGAGTATTAAATTTAAAATGATTTAATTTCACCCTCTTAGAACAGCAAGTACTGACTCGTCACTTTGTGCACCTTTTAAATTTAATGTGTTACCATTTTGCAGATGCAACACAAATTTAATTGAAAGTTTTGACTAGTTCACTACTAGTCAAAATTTGGACACACTTTCCTACTTTCCCAATGGGAAAGTAGGAAAGTGTGTCCAAATTTTGACTGATTCTCTATTGTATCAGCCGAGTGTGTTGTTATTGATGTTGTCATTGAAATATATATTAGGGGTGCCTCAGTACACAGAAGCCATGGTTTGGTACACGTTCTGTACAGTGGTTTAAAAAAGCAATAACAACAACAAAAAGACAAAGAAAATGTGTCAGGCTAGATTTCTTGAGTGAATGGAGATGTGTTTCCACTCACATATCCAATAAGTGGGGAACACATTGTAATTCATGACTCGCCCTCCCACTGCTGCTATAGGTCATGATGAGCCCAGAATTTTTCTGCACAGGAGACTGAAAGAAGACAACTAAGTCCTCTGTGCATGGATCTAAGCTTTCTCTTTCTTTTTCACTGAACATGGTGTTTATGTGCTAACTTAAGGCTTGCTATTGTCTAAGTGGTCTGGGTGAACCTCAGATCATGTAAACGTTGGTTCACTCACATTATACTGCATGTAGTATAATGATACTGTGCCAGTGTGTACTGTGGACCAGGTATTCTGCATACAGTTGTGTGTACAGTAGGGTTCAATACAAATACATGGGTGATTCTTAGACTACGGGCACTTATGTCCTTTGATCATATTGTATGAAAAACAGAAAAAAGGGGAAATTTCACACTTTTATAGTTATCTTTACAATGAAAGTGTGTTAGAAATTTGTTCTAGTAGTCTATGATGACTTTTTCACCTTTTTTCAGCATCATTATATGCAAATATTGCCATTTTGTGCTTGTCCCACACTTTTGATCTTCAATGATAAAAATGAATGGTAAAGAAACGTTTTTTCTAAGGTTTTAAAATATCTCTGAATAAAATATCAGTAAAATAATCAAAACATAATTGGGGTATTCAATGTCATACAACTGTTGTGATTTTTTTTAAAACAAAATGTAGTTGTCCCACACTATTGCTGTAATTTCCACCACAACACTGTAATGTCCCTAAACAGTTTGTATGAAAGATTGTTTGGGTAGTTTCTATGGAGATAAACAGTGACATCAGAGCACATGTATATTTCGCCAAATCACAACAAACGGTTGCCCCAAGGCGCTTTATATTGTAAGGCAATGGTGTGGTGGAAATTACATTTACAAGGCCAATAGTGCCCGTAGTTAAAGAATCACCCACATGTAGTATGATGAACAAAAATAACTCCAGCCATTGAAATACAGACACATTTCTGACAAACAAAGGGGGTCTGGACTCAAAAGATATAGCCAGGCCAAACCCAAAGTATACCCTGAGATAGAAACCAGTCTATGGTATATTTTAGTAATAAGGCACACCATATCGTGTCATAGATATGTGCACCACTGTGGGGAAAAAAAATAAAAAAATAAAATTCTTAATTCATTGAGTACAACATCATAAACGTCAACACAATTCATTATGGAAAAGTGAATTCTAAACATGGAATCAACTGTTTGTGGTTCTTACCCACAAACATATTATTTATAGAGCCACAGGTGTGTCAACAGTGGTTTGTCAATCACAATCAATCATAGTCCTTTGAGACCAGCTTGATAATGGTGACACACGCTACATAACAGTGACTTTTTCTGGACAGTGATAGTCTCAACATTGTAGCTAAGGCTACAGTTAGCAAAAGTACTGTATCACAACATTTTGACAAACCAAAGAACTGAAGCAGATTTAAACTGAAGAACTGCACATTTGAACAATTCATGACAATAACCTCTTTGAGTAACTGTGTTTCACTTCGCAGCAGCACTGTGGATTAGTGGTTAGCACTGTTGCCTCACAGAGAGAAGGTCATGCGTGTGATTCCCACCTGTGGCCTTTTTGTGTGGTGTTTGCGTGTTTACATGGTTCCCTCCAGCTTCCTCCCACATCCAAAGACACACAGGTGTCAGGGCTGGTGGTGGGCTGAAACCGGAAGCAGTGGGAGACCAATGAAGACTCACGGGCATGGTTGGTTTAGTTGAATAATAGGCTTTATCTTGAAACCAGGCATTGGGTTTGGTACACAGGTAGTCAGACATGGAAGCAGATGTATCAGACATGGTACAGGCTGGAACGTGGTCCATAAACCAGGCAGGGTTCGTTCACACAGCGTCGAGGTATATAGCAGGCAAAACAAAGGCAGAGTCAAAATACAGACAGAGTTCAGGATATGGCAAGGCGGAGGTCGGAGCAACAAAGCAAGGTCAAAACACACACGAACAAAATAGACAACAAAAGAGGCGAGAAAGCGAACAAAGTCAACAATCGGGCAGAGAGCGGTGGAACTGTGAGGGTTTTAAAGAGGAGCAAACTAATCAGGTTGATGTGAAGCAGGTGTGTGGAAGGTTCTGGAAAGAGGTGTGGTTAAGTGAACAAAGAATAGAGAAAAAAGGCAAGAGCGTGCAGGAGGGCAAAACAAAAGTGGTGCAAAGTGACATAAGTAGGTGACAGAAGAACTAACAGAATAACGTGATGTGTTCTAGACAAACAATAATGCGTGAGCAAAACATAAAGGGGCAGAACTAAGAAATACTGTGACTAGTCTAAAGAGGGCAAAGAGACAAATGACTAACTAGAAAATAAATGATAAGCAAACAAAACCAGAGGTTATAGAAAAGCACAATAAATAACAAACAGAACTTAACCTGATAAACACTACAAGATAAATAACCAAAACCTGAGACTAAAGCATAAAACAATAAATGTGATAAACAGAACAAAACTAAGACTAAAACAACTAAAGGGACCAAGAGTGAAAGCAAAACAATAAGCAGTAAAGTAAAACTATAAATGTGGTAAGCAAATGATACACAGAGAGTAAATCAAACAAAACCCAATTACAACCGAAGCATGACCATGAAAACTGGACATGACTAAACACAGAAGGCTCAGAGCATAGAAGATGAACAGGGTCAAGAACAATACCAGCAGGGCCTAAAGGGCCAGATCATGACAACAGGTTAGGTGGATTGGAAACTTTAAATTGTCAGAAGGTGTGCGTGCAGGTGTGCCTGTGTTAGTTTGTCTGTATGTGGCCCCGCAACACACTGGTGTCCTGTCCGGGGTGTGTGCCCTGCCTCACACTCTATGACTGCTGGGATAGGCTCCACCTCCCCGCGACCCTTAGTTGGACTAAGCGGTTGAAGATGAGTGTGTGAGTGTGTTTCACTTCACAGTCCTCAAACAGTGTCAGACCATCTGAAACCAGATTCACTCTGTTTTGAAACCTCATTCTGCTTCACTTGTCACTCTGAAAGCTGTCCCAAGTAGGCACTGAGCAAATTATGAAAGAAAAATAATGGGCAGTATGTTACTTTTCAATATTTGAAAAAGGAACAGAAACCATACTATGTAGGTTTGCTGAACCCGTGTGGAAAGGATTCTGGACGTTTGAGGTTACTGAGCAAAAGCAGTGTTGATGGAACATAGGACATTAAACTACTGCCCTCTAGCGTCAATTGTATGTAAATGCACGTTGAGCTCAGTCACCGTTGAAGCTGAACAACAACATTTTGACAAAGGAAGGTTACAGTGTAAACCTCCTCACTGCTTTGGTGTTTGGTCTGTAGTTCAAATTCCTGGACAAAGTAAATGTAGATGTTATTTGGTGTACAGCACAAAAAAGAATAGAAGGAATTTCTCATTGGCTGAACCAGCCACTATAGACAATGTGCACTGATGTCAAACTTAACACGCGGTTTTGTGTACGCAGCCATACTGGACAGCAAGTTCCATGTACACCACAGCATGGCCAATTTTTCAGTTTTTTCCATTTCAATTTTTTTTTCACTTATATAGTGCCAAATAACAACCCCTATTGCAAGCACACAGGCAATAGTGGTAAGGAAAAACTATCTCGGATGATTTGAGAAAGAAACCTCAAGCAGACCAGACTCAAAGGGGTGATGCTCTGTTTGGGCCATGCTACCAACACAATTTACAATACGAATATACAGGAAATTTGGGGAAATTCATTTAATTCTGTGGGACATATGACGTGGAACTGTTTTGCCATGACAACATATGAAACATGAATCCCACCTCGAGGAGCATTTTGCAGCACAATGCGTCAGGACCACACAGCTGGAATGCTGGAAACAACGACAGCATAAATGATTCCCATGGGATAATCCAACCACAAATCATGATGGAGAGTTGCATTGTGGGGAGCATATTAAAGTTTGCTCGAAAGGCTGTGTCTGACAATATAGTGGGAAAGCTCTCATTGCAAAGTTTTGTGCAAAGGTGTCCTTTGACTGTTAGCAAAAGTTTAGCGGGCAGTAAAACTGTCCAATAATAGGTGAGCACATGCGTGCACACACAGACACTGAGCGATCATTTCCTCATATGACAACACTTTTACACACGCACGTGAATGGGACTGTTAGTACGACTGAGCACGATGCACACGTAAGTGGTGAGTCTGGTCCATACATTGGTTGTTCTTTGATGTCCAGTACAGGTCCTGTGCAAAGGGAGGAACACAGCTCTCCAGTCCCCTGTTTGTTTGCAAACAGACATTTGGAGATCCGGCAGTCTGCAACGCCTTTTATGGCTGTCTGATAGCAGTCTGTATCATCCACCTGTTGTCTGCATGCACTTTCGATGCCATCATGCAGGTGAGGACGAGGTACTCTGGATGCATTCTGACAGAGCTGGCCACACCTATTTTTCTCTTGACTGCATTGGATGATGGCAATATTTGCCATGTCGGGCATGCTTCCGGCAAATTCTTGCGATGTGTGACGGGGGCTTGAGGTGATCACCGGCCACTAGCCCTAAGCTTCAATAAAAGCCCCAGACTTTGGATAAAATTGAGGCCGCAGCCTGCTCTGTTTACTAACAAAATGAATTTAAAAGGGTAGAAAGCATAGTAACATACGTATGCCAGTATGCTAGCCATATGAAAGGGAAAATAAATGCATCTTAAGTCTGGATTTGAGGGGTTGACTGGACAAATATTCAGAAAGATTCAAAACTTCTGCCCAATTTCCAGTTTTATCACAATTTTTCAGTCAAGACCGATATTACACATGGCAAGACACCAAACAAACACCACTCTGACAAAAAACAATTATATGAAATTTTTTTTTGCGGCCGAATTCATGTCCGGGATTGACTGGACATACATTCAGAAAAACTCACAATTTCTGCTCGAGTTCCAGTTTTATCACAATTGTTTTCAGTCAAGGCCGATATTACACATGGCAAGAGACCAAAAGAACACCATTCTGACAAAAAAATTAAACAAAAAATTCTTTTGTGGCCGAAATCATGTCCGGGGTTGACTGGACAGGCATTCAGAAAGGCTCACAATTTCTGACTGATTTCCAGTTTTTATGAAATTTTACCCAGTCAAAGCCAATAGCACTCATGTGATTAGACCAAATGAACACCATTCTGACAAAAAATTGAATACATTTTTGTTTTTTGGCTGAATTCATGTCCGGGGCTTATAGGACAGAGATTCATAAAGACTCACAATTTGTGATCAAAGCAGATAATACTCATGTCATGAGACCAGATGAACATTCTGACAAAAAATTGAATGAAAATTCTTTTGTCCAATTTTCATGTCCCGGGCTTACGCTGCAAATGTTCAGAAAAACATGCAATTTTTGCCCAAATTCCCATTTTCACAGGATTTTTTTTCAGTCAAATCTGACATTACTCATGCCATTGGACCAAAGGAACACCATTCTGACAAAAAAATTTAACAAAACGTTTTTTGGCCAATTTTCATGGCTTATGTCGTAAACGTTCAGAAAAACACAGTTTTTGCCCAAATTCCTGTTTTCACAGGATTTTTTTTTTCAGTCAATTCTGACATTACTCATGGCTTTGGACCAAAGGAACACCATTCTGGAAAAAAATTGAACAAAAAATGTTTGGGCCAATTTTCATGTCCAGGGCTTACGTCGCAAACGTTCAGAAAAACACGCAATTTTTACCCAAATTCACATTTTAACAGGATTTTTTCACTCAAATCCGACATTACTCATGCCCTTTGACCAAACGAACACCATTCTGACAAAAAAAAGGAACAAAAATTTTTTTGGTCAATTTTCATGTCCCGGGCTTACGTCGCAAACGTTCAGAAAAACACACAATTTTTGCCACAATTCCCGTTTTCATGGGATTTTTTCAGTCAAATCCGACATTACTCATGCCATTGGACCAAACGAACAACATTATGACAAAAAATGGAACAAAAAAATTTTTTGGCCAATTTTCATGTCCATGGCTTACGTCACAAATGTTCAACAAACATGCAATTTTTGCACAAATTCCCATTTTCACTGGATTTTTTTTTCAGTCAAATCTGACATTACTCATGCCCTTGGACAAAACGAACACCATTCTGACAAAAAATGGAACAAAAAATTGTTTGGCCAATTTTCATGTCCGGGGCTTACGTCGCAAACGTTCAGAAAAACATGTAATTCTTGGCAAATTCCCATTTTCATGGGATTTTTTCAGTCAAATCCGACATTACTCATGCCATTGGACCAAACGAACACCATTCTGACAAAAAGTGGAACAAAATTTTTTTGGCCAATTTTCATGTCCGCGGCTTACGTCGCAAACGTTCAGAAAAACACACAATTTTTGCCACAATTCCCGTTTTCATGGGATTTTTTCAGTCAAATCTGACATTACTCATGCCATTGGACCAAACGAACACCATTCTGACAAAAAGTGGAACAAAATTTTTTTGGCCAATTTTCATGTCTGCGGCTTACGTCCGAAATGTTTAGAAAAACATGCAATTTTTGCCCAAATACCCGTTTTCACTGGATTTTTTTCAGTCAAATCCGACATTGCTCATGCCCTTGGACCAAAGGGACACCATTCTGACAAAAAGTGGAACAAAATTTTTTTTGGGCCAATTTGAGGTCGGGGCTTATTTCCAAAACGTTTAGAAAAACATGCAATTTTTGCCAAAATTCTTGTTTTCACTGGATTTTTTTCAGTCAAATCTGTTATTGCTCATGCCAATAGTCCAAAGGAACACCATTCTTACAAAAAGCAGAACAAAAATTTTTTTTGGCCAATTTTCAGGTCCGGGGCTTACGTCCAACACATTCATAAAAATATGCAATTTTTGCCAAAATTCTCATTGTCACTGGATTTTTTTCAGTCAAATCTGACATTGCTCATGCCCTTGGACCGGGGTTACGTCCGAAATATACATAAAAACACGCAATTTTTGCTCAAATACCAGTTTTCACAGGGTTTTTTCAGTCAAATCCAACATTGCTCATGCCCTTGGACCAAAGGAACCCCATTCTGACAAAAAATGGAACAAAAATGTTTTGGGTCAATTTTCAGGTCCGGGGGCTTATGTCCGAAACGTTCAGAAAAACACACAATTTTTGCCACAATTCCCGTTTTCATGGGATTTTTTCAGTCAAATCTGACATTACTCATGCCATTGGACCAAACGAACACCATTCTGACAAAAAGTGGAACAAAATTTTTTTGGCCAATTTTCATGTCTGCGGCTTATGTCCGAAATGTTTAGAAAAACATGCAATTTTTGCCCAAATACCCGTTTTCACTGGATTTTTTTCAGTCAAATCCGACATTGCTCATGCCCTTGGACCAAAGGGACACCATTCTGACAAAAAGTGGAACAACATTTTTTTTGGCCAATTTGAGGTCGGGGCTTATTTCCAAAACGTTTAGAAAAACATGCAATTTTTGCCAAAATTCTTGTTTTCACTGGATTTTTTTCAGTCAAATCTGACATTGCTCATGCCAATAGTCCAAAGGAACACCATTCTTACAAAAAGTAGAACAAAAATTTTTTTTGGCCAATTTTCAGGTCCGGGGCTTACGTCCAACACATTCATAAAAATATGCAATTTTTGCCAAAATTCTCATTGTCACTGGATTTTTTTCAGTCAAATCTGACATTGCTCATGCCCTTGGACCGGGGTTACGTCCAAAATATACATAAAAACACGCAATTTTTGCTCAAATACCAGTTTTCACAGGGTTTTTTCAGTCAAATCCAACATTGCTCATGCCCTTGGACCAAAGGAACACCATTCTGACAAAAAGTGGACCAAAATTTTTTTGGCCAATTTTCATGTCCGCGGCTTACGTCACAAACGTTCAGAAAAACACACAATTTTTGCCACAATTCCCGTTTTCATGGGATTTTTTCAGTCAAATCCGACATTACTCATGCCATTGGACCAAACGAACTCCATTCTGACAAAAAGTGGAACAAAATTTTTTTGGCCAATTTTCATGTCTGCGGCTTACGTCCGAAATGTTTAGAAAAACATGCAATTTTTGCCCAAATACCCGTTTTCACTGGATTTTTTTCAGTCAAATCCGACATTGCTCATGCCCTTGGACCAAAGGGACACCATTCTGACAAAAAGTGGAACAAAATTTTTTTGGGCCAATTTGAGGTCGGGGCTTATTTCCAAAACGTTTAGAAAAACATGCAATTTTTGCCAAAATTCTTGTTTTCACTGGATTTTTATCAGTCAAATCTGACATTGCTCATGCCAATAGTCCAAAGGAACACCATTCTTACAAAAAGTAGAACAAAAATTTTTTTTGGCCAATTTTCAGGTCCGGGGCTTACGTCCAACACATTCATAAAAATATGCAATTTTTGCCAAAATTCTCATTGTCACTGGATTTTTTTCAGTCAAATCTGACATTGCTCATGCCCTTGGACCGGGGTTACGTCCGAAATATACATAAAAACACGCAATTTTTGCTCAAATACCAGTTTTCACAGGGTTTTTTCAGTCAAATCCAACATTGCTCATGCCCTTGGACCAAAGGAACCCCATTCTGACAAAAAATGGAACAAAAATGTTTTGGGTCAATTTTCAGGTCCGGGGGCTTATGTCCGAAACGTTCAGAAAAACACGCAATTTTTGCCAAAATTCTTGTTTTCACTGGATTTTTTTCAGTCAAATCTGACATTGCTCATGCCCTTGGACCAAAGGAACACCATTCTGATGAAAAATGGAACAAAAATTTTTTGGGTCAATTTTCAGGTCCTGGGCTTATGTCCGAAATGTTCAGAAAAACACGCAATTTTTGCCAAAATTCTTGTTTTCACTGGATTTTTTTTTTCAGTCAAATCTGACATTGCTCATGCCCTTGGACCAAAGGAACACCATTCTGATAAAAAATGGAACAAAAATTTTTTGGGTCAATTTTCAGGTCCGGGGCTTATGTCCGAAACGTTCAGAAAAACACGCAATTTTTGCCAAAATTCTTGTTTTCACTGGATTTTTTTCAGTCAAATCTGACATTGCTCCTGCCCTTGGACCAAAGGAACACCATTCTGACAAAAAATGGAACAAAATTTTTTTTTGTCAATTTTCAGATCCAGGTAATATGTCCGAAACATACATAAAAACACACACTTTTTGCTCAAATACCAGTTTTTTCAGGGTTTTTTCAGTCAAATCCAACATTGCTCATGCCCTTGGACCAAAGGAACACCATTCTGACGAAAAATGGAACAAAAATTGTTTTGGGTCAATTTTCAGGTCCGGGGCTTATGTCCGAAACGTTCAGAAAAACATGCAATTTTTGCCAAAATTCTTGTTTTCACTGGATTTTTTTCAGTCAAATCTGACATTGCTCATGCCCTCGGACCAAAGGAACACCATTCTGAAAAATAGTGGCAAAAAAAAAAATGTTTTTGGCCAACTTTCGTGTCCGGATTACGTCCGGAACGGTCAGAAAAACACACAATTTTTGCCAAAATTCCAGTTTTCACTGGACTGTTTCAGTCAAATCTGACATTGCTCATGCCCTCGGACCAAAGGAACACCATTCTGAAAAATAGTGGCAAAAAAAAAAATGTTTTTGGCCAACTTTCGTGTCCGGATTACGTCCGGAACGGTCAGAAAAACACACAATTTTTGCCAAAATTCCAGTTTTCACTGGACTGTTTCAGTTAAATCTGACATTGCTCATGCCCTTGGACCAAAGGAACACCATTCTGATGAAAAATGGAACAAAAGTTTTTTGGGTCAATTTTCAGGTCCGGGGTTACGTCCGAAATATACATAAAAACACGCAATTTTTTGCTCAAATACCCGTTTTCACTGGATTTTTTTCAGTCAAATCCGACATTGCTCATGCCCTTGGACCAAAGGGACACCATTCTGACAAAAAGTGGAACAAAATTTTTTTGGCCAATTTGAGGTCAGGGCTTATTTCCAAAACGTTTAGAAAAACATGCAATTTTTGCCAAAATTCTTGTTTTCACTGGATTTTTTTCAGTCAAATCTGACATTGCTCATGCCAATAGTCCAAAGGAACACCATTCTTACAAAAAGTAGAACAAAAATTTTTTTTGTCAATTTTCAGGTCCAGGTCTTACGTCCGAAACATACATAAAAACACGGACTTTTTGCTCAAATACCAGTTTTCACAGGGTTTTTTCAGTCAAATCCAACATTGCTCATGCCCTTGGACCAAAGGGACACCATTCTGACAAAAAGTGGAACAAAATTTTTTTGGCCAATTTGAGGTCAGGGCTTATTTCCAAAACGTTCAGAAAAACACGCAATTTTTGCCAAAATTCTTGTTTTCACTGGATTTTTTTCAGTTAAATCTGACATTGCTCATGCCCTTGGACCAAAGGAACACCATTCTGATGAAAAATGGAACAAAAGTTTTTTGGGTCAATTTTCAGGTCCGGGGTTACGTCCGAAATATACATAAAAACATGCAATTTTTGCTCAAATACCAGTTTTCACAGGGTTTTTTTCAGTCAAATCCAACATTGCTCATGCCCTTGGACCAAAGGAACACCATTCTGACAAAAAATGGAACAAAAATTTTTTTGGGTCAATTTTCAGGTCCGGGGGCTTATGTCCGAAACGTTCAGAAAAACACGCAATTTTTGCCAAAATTCTTGTTTTCACTGGATTTTTTTCAGTCAAATCTGACATTGCTCATTCCCATAGACCAAAGGAACACCATTCTGACAAAAAGTGGAACAAAATTTTTTTGGCCAATTTGAGGTCAGGGCTTATTTCCAAAACGTTCAGAAAAACACGCAATTTTTGCCAAAATTCTTGTTTTCACTGGATTTTTTTGCAGTTAAATCTGACATTGCTCATGCCCTTGGACCAAAGGAACACCATTCTGATGAAAAATGGAACAAAAGTTTTTTGGGTCAATTTTCAGGTCCGGGGTTACGTCCGAAATATACATAAAAACACGCAATTTTTGCTCAAATACCAGTTTTCACAGGGTTTTTTTTCAGTCAAATCCAACATTGCTCATGCCCTTGGACCAAAGGAACACCATTCTGACAAAAAATGGAACAAAAATTTTTTTGGGTCAATTTTCAGGTCCGGGGGCTTATGTCCGAAACGTTCAGAAAAACATGCAATTTTTGCCAAAATTCTTGTTTTTACTGGATTTTTTTCAGTCAAATCTGACATTGCTCATGCCCTTGGACCAAAGGAACACCATTCTGAAAAATATTGGCAAAAACATTTTTTTTGGCCAATTTTCATGTCCGGCTTATGTCCGAAACGGTCAGAAAAACACACAATTTGCCCTTGGACCAAAGTAACACCATTATGACAAAAAGTGGAACAAAAATGTTTTGGGTCAATTTTCAGGTCCGGGGCTTACGTCCGAAAGGTTCAGAAAAACACTCAATTTTTGAAAGAATTCTTGTTTTCACTGGATTTTTTTCAGACAAATCTGACATTGCTCATGCCAATAGACCAAAGAAACACCATTCTTACAAAAAGTAGAATAAAAATTTTTTTGGCCAATTTTCAGGTCAGGGTCTTATGTCCAACACATTCATAAAAATATGCACTTTTTGCCAAAATTCTCATTGTCACTGGATTTTTTTCAGTCAGATCTGACAATTCTCATGACCATACACCAAAGGAACACCATTTTGACAAAGAGTGGAACAAAAATTTTTTTGGCCAATTTTCATGTCCATCCGAAACATGTTACATCCGAAACGTTCAGAAAAACACGCAATTTTTGCCCAAATTCTCGTTTTCACTGGATTTTTTCCAGTCAAATCTGACATTGCTCATGCCCATAGACCAAAGAAACACCATTCTGACAAAAAGTACAACAAAACTTTTTTTGGCCAATTTTCATGTCTGGGGCTTACGTCCAACACATTCCTAAAAATATGCAATTTTTGCCAAAATTCCTGTTTTCACTGGATTTTTTCAGTCAAATCCGACATTGCTCATGCCCTTGGACCAAAGGAACACCATTCTGACAAAAAAAATGGAACAAAAATGTTTTGGGTCAATTTTCAGGTCCGGGGCTTATGTCCGAAACGTTCAGAAAAACACACAATTTTTGCCAAAATTCTAGTTTTCACTGGATTTTGTCAGTCAAATCCGACATTGCTCATTCCCTTGGACCAAAGGAACACCATTCTGACAAAAAACTGGAACAAAAATTTTATGGGTCAATTTTCAGGTCCGGGGCTTATGTCCGAAAGGTTCAGAAAAACACTCAATTTTTGAAAGAATTCTTGTTTTCACTGGATTTTTTTCAGACAAATCTGACATTGCTCATGCCAATAGACCAAAGAAACACCATTCTTACAAAAAGTAGAATAAAATTTTTTTTGGCCAATTTTCAGGTCAGGGTCTTATGTCCAACACATTCATAAAAATATGCACTTTTTGCCAAAATTCTCATTGTCACTGGATTTTTTTCAGTCAGATCTGACAATTCTCATGACCATACACCAAAGGAACACCATTTTGACAAAGAGTGGAACAAAAATTTTTTTGGCCAATTTTCATGTCCATCCAAAACATGTTACATCCGAAACGTTCAGAAAAACACGCAATTTTTGCCCAAATTCTCGTTTTCACTGGATTTTTTCCAGTCAAATCTGACATTGCTCATGCCCATAGACCAAAGGAACACCATTCTGACAAAAAGTACAACAA
Source organism: Thalassophryne amazonica (assembly GCF_902500255.1). Taxonomy (NCBI): domain Eukaryota; kingdom Metazoa; phylum Chordata; class Actinopteri; order Batrachoidiformes; family Batrachoididae; genus Thalassophryne; species Thalassophryne amazonica. Next base: position 37,839,861 of record NC_047120.1, read on the forward strand.
AACTTTTTTTGGCCAATTTTCATGTCTGGGGCTTACGTCCAACACATTCCTAAAAATATGCAATTTTTGCCAAACTTCTTGTTTTCACTGGATTTTTTCAGTCAAATCCGACATTGCTCATGCCCTTGGACCAAAGGAACACCATTCTGACAAAAAAATGGAACAAAAATGTTTTGGGTCAATTTTCAGGTCCGGGGCTTATGTCCGAAATGTTCAGAAAAACACACAATTTTTGCCAAAATTCTTGTTTTCACTGGATTTTGTCAGTCAAATCTGACATTGCTCATGCCCTTGGACCAATGGAACACCATTCTGAAAAATAGTGGAAAAAAATATTTTTTTGTCGAACTTTCAGGTCCGGGGCTTACGTCCGAAACATACATAAAAACATGCAATTTTTGCTCAAATACCAGTTTTAACGGGATTTTTTCAGTCAAATCCAACATTGCTCATGCCCTTGGACCAAAGGAACACCATTCTGACAAAAAGTGGAACAAAATTTTTTTGGCCAATTTTCATGTCAGGGGCTTACGTCCGAAATGTTTAGAAAAACATGCAATTTTTTCCCAAATACCCATTTTCACTGGATGTTTTTCAGTCAAATCCGACATTGCTCATGCCCTTGGAACAACGGAACACCATTCTGACAAAATGTAGAACAAAATAATTTTTGGCCAATTTTCAGGTCCGGGGCTTACAAGTCCAACACGTTCATAAAAATAGGCAAGTTTTGCCAAAATTCTCATTGTCACTGGAATTTTTTCAGTCAAATCTGACATTGCTCATGCCCATACACCAAAGGAACACCATTTTGACAAAAAATAGAACAAAAATGTTTTTGGCGAATTTTCAGGTCCGGGGCTTATGTCCGAAACGTTCAGACAAACACACACTTTTTGCCCAAATACCCGTTTTCAATGCATTTTTTCAGTCAAATCCAACATTGCTCAAGCCCTTGGACCAATGGAACACCATTCTGACAAAAAGTGGAAAAAAAAAAAAATTTTTTTGGCCAATTTTCAGGTCCAGGGCTTACGTCCAAAATGTACATAAAAACACGCAATTTTTGCTCAAATTCCAGTTTCATGGTTTTTTTTTAAGTCAAATCCAACATTGCTCATGCTCTTGGAACAAAGAAACACCATTTTGACAAAAAGTGGAACAAAATTTTTTGGGGCCTATTTTCAGGTCCGGGGCTTATGTCCAAAATGTTCAGAAAAACATGCAATTTTTGCCACAATTCTTGTTTTCACTGGATTTTTTTCAGTCAAATCCAACATTGCTCATGCCCTTGGACCAAAGGAAGACCATTCTGACAAAAAATGGAACAAAAATTTTTTTGGTCAATTTTCAGGTCCGGGGATTATGTCCAAAACGTTCAGAAAAACAACCAATTTTTACCCAAATACCCGTTTTCACAGGATTTTTTTTCAATCAAATCCAACATTGCTCATGCTCTTGGAACAAAGAAACACCATTCTGACAAAAAAAATGGAACAAAAATTTTTTTTGGCGAATTTTAAGGTCCGGGCCTTACATCCGAAACGTTCAGAAAAACACGCAATTTTTGCCCAAATACCTGTTTTCAATGGATTTTTTCAGTCAAATCCAACATTGCTCATGCCCTTGGACCAAAGGAACACAATTCTGACAAAAATGGAACAAAAATGTTTTTGGCCAATTTTCAGGTCAGGGGCTTACATCTGAAAATACATAAAAACACATAATTTTTGCTCAAATACCATTTTTCATGGGTTTTTTTTTTTTCAGTCAAATCCAACATTGCTCATGCTCTTGGAACAAAGAAACACCATTCTGACAAAAAATGGAACAAAAATTTTTTTTGGCAAATTTTCAGGTCTGGGGCTTACGTCCAACATGTTTATAAAAATATGCAATTTTTGCCAAAATTCTCATTGTCACTGGATTTTTTTCAGTCAAATCTGACATTGCTCATCCCCATACACCAAAGGAACACCATTCTGACAAAAAATGGAACAAAAAAATTTTTTTTTACATATTTTCAGGTCCGGGGCTTATGTCCAAAATGTTCAGAAAAACATGCAATTTTTGCCACAATTCTTGTTTTCACTGAATTTTTTTCAGTCAAATCCAACATTGCTCATGCCCTTGGACCAAAGGAAGACCATTCTGACAAAAAATGGAACAAAAATTTTTTTGGTCAATTTTCAGGTCCGGGGATTATGTCCAAAACGTTCAGAAAAACAACCAATTTTTACCCAAATACCCGTTTTCACAGGATTTTTTTTCAATCAAATCCAACATTGCTCATGCTCTTGGAACAAAGAAACACCATTCTGACAAAAAAAATGGAACAAAAATTTTTTTTGGCGAATTTTAAGGTCCGGGCCTTACATCCGAAACGTTCAGAAAAACACGCAATTTTTGCCCAAATACCTGTTTTCAATGGATTTTTTCAGTCAAATCCAACATTGCTCATGCCCTTGGACCAAAGGAACACAATTCTGACAAAAATGGAACAAAAATTTTTTTGGCCAATTTTCAGGTCAGGGGCTTACGTCTGAAACATACATAAAAACACGTAATTTTTGCTCAAATACCATTTTTCATGGGTTTTTTTTTTTCAGTCAAATCCAACATTGCTCATGCTCTTGGAACAAAGAAACATCATTCTGACAAAAAATGGAACAAAATTTTTTTTTGGCAAATTTTCAGGTCTGGGGCTTACGTCCAACATGTTTATAAAAATATGCAATTTTTGCCAAAATTCTCATTGTCGCTGGATTTTTTTCAGTCAAATCTGACATTGCTCATCCCCATACACCAAAGGAACACCATTCTGAAAAAAGTGGAACAAAAATTTTTTTGGTCAATTTTCAGGTCTGGGTCTTACGTCCGAAATGTTCAGAAAAACACAATTTTTGCCAAAATTCCTGTTTTCACTGGATTTTGTCAGTCAAATCCGATATTACTAATGCCATTGGACCAAACAGAACACCATTTTTTTGGGGAGCCAATTTTCATGTCCAGGACTTATGTTGCAAACATTCAGAAAAACATGCAATTTTTGCCAAATTTCCCATTTTCACTGGATTTTTTTTTTTAAGTTAAATCCGACATTCTCATGCTCTTGGAACAAAGAAACACCATTCTGACAAAAAAAATGGAACAAAAATTTTTTTTGGCGAATTTTAAGGTCCGGGCCTTACATCCGAAACGTTCAGAAAAACACGCAATTTTTGCCCAAATACCTGTTTTCAATGGATTTTTTCAGTCAAATCCAACATTGCTCATGCCCTTGGACCAAAGGAACACAATTCTGACAAAAATGGAACAAAAATGTTTTTGGCCAATTTTCAGGTCAGGGGCTTACATCTGAAAATACATAAAAACACGTAATTTTTGCTCAAATACCATTTTTCATGGGTTTTTTTTTTCAGTCAAATCCAACATTGCTCATGCTCTTGGAACAAAGAAACACCATTCTGACAAAAAATGGAACAAAAATTTTTTTTGGCAAATTTTCAGGTCTGGGGCTTACGTCCAACATGTTTATAAAAATATGCAATTTTTGCCAAAATTCTCATTGTCACTGGATTTTTTTCAGTCAAATCTGACATTGCTCATCCCCATACACCAAAGGAACACCATTCTGACAAAAAATGGAACAAAAAATTTTTTTTTACATATTTTCAGGTCCGGGGCTTATGTCCAAAATGTTCAGAAAAACATGCAATTTTTGCCACAATTCTTGTTTTCACTGGATTTTTTTCAGTCAAATCCAACATTGCTCATGCCCTTGGACCAAAGGAAGACCATTCTGACAAAAAATGGAACAAAAATTTTTTGGTCAATTTTCAGGTCCGGGGATTATGTCCAAAACGTTCAGAAAAACAACCAATTTTTACCCAAATACCCGTTTTCACAGGATTTTTTTTCAATCAAATCCAACATTGCTCATGCTCTTGGAACAAAGAAACACCATTCTGACAAAAAAAAAATGGAACAAAAATTTTTTTTGGCGAATTTTAAGGTCCGGGCCTTACATCCGAAACGTTCAGAAAAACACGCAATTTTTGCCCAAATACCTGTTTTCAATGGATTTTTTCAGTCAAATCCAACATTGCTCATGCCCTTGGACCAAAGGAACACAATTCTGACAAAAATGGAACAAAAATTTTTTTGGCCAATTTTCAGGTCAGGGGCTTACGTCTGAAACATACATAAAAACACGTAATTTTTGCTCAAATACCATTTTTCATGGGTTTTTTTTTTCAGTCAAATCCAACATTGCTCATGCTCTTGGAACAAAGAAACATCATTCTGACAAAAAATGGAACAAAATTTTTTTTTGGCAAATTTTCAGGTCTGGGGCTTACGTCCAACATGTTTATAAAAATATGCAATTTTTGCCAAAATTCTCATTGTCGCTGGATTTTTTTCAGTCAAATCTGACATTGCTCATCCCCATACACCAAAGGAACACCATTCTGAAAAAAGTGGAACAAAAATTTTTTTGGTCAATTTTCAGGTCTGGGTCTTACGTCCGAAATGTTCAGAAAAACACAATTTTTGCCAAAATTCCTGTTTTCACTGGATTTTGTCAGTCAAATCCGATATTACTAATGCCATTGGACCAAACAGAACACCATTTTTTTGGGGAGCCAATTTTCATGTCCAGGACTTATGTTGCAAACATTCAGAAAAACATGCAATTTTTGCCAAATTTCCCATTTTCACTGGATTTTTTTTTTTAAGTTAAATCCGACATTCTCATGACATTGGACCAAACAAACACCATTCTGACCAAAAATGAAAGAAAAAAATTTTGGCCAATTTTCCTGTCCTTGGCTTACATCGCACACGTTCAGTCAAACATGCAATTTTTGCCCCAATTCTTGTTTTCACTGGAGTTTTTTACTCAAATCTGACATTACTCATGACATTGGACCAAACAAACACCATTCTGACAAAAAACATTTTTTTCAAATTTTTTTTGGCCAATTTTAATGTCCGGGGCTTATCTCACAAACATTCAGAAAAACATGCAATTTTTGCCAAAATTCCCGTTTTCACTGGATTTTTTAAAGTCAAATCCAACAAACCTCATGGCCTTAGACCAAACAAACACCATTCTGACAAAGAAATGGAACAAAAAATTTTTTGGCCAATTTTCATGTCCAGGGCTTACATCGCAAACATTCAGAAAAATGTGCAATTTTTGCCCAAATTCCTGTTTTTACTGGATTTTTACTGTCAAATCCGACATTACTCATGCCCTTGGACCAAACCAACACCATTCTGACAAAAATGGAACAAATTTTTTTTGGCCAATTTTCATGTCGCAAACGATAAGAAAAACACACGTTTGCCCAAATTCCCGTTTCCACACGTTTTTTCAGTCAAAGCCAATAGTACTTATGTCATTAAACCAAATGAAGACTATTGTGACAAAAAAATGGAACAATTTTTTTTTTTTTGCCAATTTTCATGTCTGGGGCTTACAGCGAAAATGTTTAGAAAAAACTAACAATATTTGCCCAATTTCCAGTTTTCACAGAACTTTTTTCAGTCAAAGCTGATATTACTCAGGTCATGGGACCAAATGAACACCATTCTGACAAAAAATTGAACAAAAAGTTTTTGGGCCGATTTTCATGTCGGGGCTTATAGCGAAAACATTCAAAAAAACAAACAATATTTGCCCAAATTCCCATTTTAACTGGATTTTTTCAGTCAAATTTGACATAACTTCATGGCCCTGGACCAAACGAACACCATTCTGACAAAAAATGGAACAAAAATTTTTTTGGCCGATTTTTATGTCCAGGGATTACGGCACAAATGTTCAGACAAACTCGCAATTTTTACCAAATTTCTAGTTTTCACAGAACTTTTTTCAGTCAAAGCTGATATTACTCATGACATTAGAACAAATGAAGACCATTCTGACAAAAAAATTAAACATTTTTTTCCACCCAAAGTGTCAAATTTTGGACTTTGTGGATCCCGTCACCACACTTTCCAGAAAGTCAGAAATGCACCGGAGACCACTTCCACGACCACCTTAGACCCCCAAAGGGTCTTCTCAAGACATTTTGGACACATTTGGAAAATTGTGAAAAACCCTGTTTTTTGGCACCAGAAAAGTTAAATTCTGAGCTTAAAGCCATTTTTTTTTTTCCCCTGAAGAATCTAATTTAGAGATTTCTGGGTCCCGTCACCAAACTTAACGGAGAGTTCTGAAATGCACCTGAGACCTCTTCCACGACCACCTTGGACCCAAAAAGGGTGTTCTGAAGACATTTCAAGCACTTTTGGAAAATGGTGAAAAATGCCATTTTTTGCACCCGAAGAGTCAAATTTTGGACTTTCTGGGTCCAGTCACCAAACTTTCCGGAGAGATAAGAAATGCACCTGAGACCACTTCTGTGATGACCTTGGACCCCTTAAGGGTGTTCTGAAGAAGTTTTGAGCATTTTTGAAAATGGTGAAAAAGCCATTTTTTTTATACCCAAAGAGTCAAATTTTGTACATTTTGGGTCCTGTCACCAAACTTTCCAGAGAGGTCAGAAATCCACCCAGGACTACTTCCATGATGACCTTGGACACCTAAAGGGTGTTCTGAAGAAGTTTCGGGCAGTATTAGAAAATGGTGAAAAACACAGGTTTTTTTTTTTTGTTTTTTGGGGGTTTTTTTTGCATTCAAAGAGTCAAAGAGAGTCAGTCAGCTTTCTGGGTCCAGCCACAAAACTATCCGGAGAGGTCAGAAATGCACTCGAGGCCACTTCCGTAACCACCTTGGATTCCCCAAGGGGGTTCTGAAGATGTTTCAGGCACTGTTGGAAAATGGTGAAAAAAGCCATTTTTTTTTTTTTTGCACATGATAAGTCAAATTTTGGACTTTCTTGGTCTCGTCACCACACTTTCCAGAGGTCAGAAATGCACCCAAGACCACTTCCATGACAATGTTTGACCCCCTCAGGGTGTTCTGAAGATGTTTTGGGCACTTTGGAAAGTGGTGAAAAAAGCCATTTTTTGCACCGCGGAAGAGTCAAGTTTTGGAATATCTTGGTCTCATCAGAAATGCACCCAAGTCCATGTCCGTGACCACTTTGGACCCCCAAAGTGTGTTCTGAAGAAGTTTCAGGCACTTTTGGAAAATGGTGAAAAACGCCATTATTTTTTTTGCACGCAAAGAGTCAAATTTTGGACTTTCTGGGTCCTGTCACCAAACTTTCCGGAGAGGTCAGAAATACACCCGAGACCACTTCCACCACCACCTTAGACCCCCAAAAGGGTGTTCTGAAGACATTTTGGGCACTTTTGGAAGATGGTGAAAAATGGCTTTTTTTTTTTTTTTTTGCACCTGAGAAGTCCAATTTTGGACTTTCTTTGTACCATCACCAAACTTTCCAGAGATGTCAGAAATACACCCGAGACCACTTCCATGACCACCGTGTACCCCCAAAGGGTGTTCTAAAGAGGTTTCCAGGACTTTTGGGAAATTGTGAAAAACAGCATTTCTTTTGACCCAAGGAGTCAAATTTTGGACTTTCTTGGTACCATTACAAAACTTTCCAGAGAGGTCAGAATGCACCCGAGACCTTGGACCCCCAAAGGCTGTTCTGAAAATGTTACAGACACATTTAGAAAATTGTGAAAAAAACTCTTTTTTTTTGGCACCTGAAGAGTCAAATTTTGAGATTTCTGGTTCCAGTCACAAATCTTATTGGAGAGGTCTAAAATGCACATTTCTGGCACTTTTGGAAAATGGTGAAAAATGCCATTTTTTGCACCCGAAAAGTCAAATTTTGGACTTTCTTGGTACAGTCACTAAACTTTCCAGAGAGGTCAGAAATGCACCCAAGACCACTTCCATGACCACCTTGGACCCCAAAAGGGTGTTCTGAAGTGGTTTTTGGCACTTTTAGAAAATTGTGAAAAACTCCATTTTTTTGGCAACCGAAGAGACAAATTTTGAGATTTCTGGGTCCAGTCACCAAACTTAACAGAGAGGTCTGAAATGCACCCAATACCTCTTCCATTATGACCTTGGACCACCAAAGGGTGTTCTGAAGAAGTTTTGGGCAGTTTTTCATAAATGCACCCGAGACCCCTTCCTTGACAAAATTTGACCCCCAAGGCGTTTTGGGCAGTTTTTAGAAAATGTTGAAAACTGCCATTTTTTGCACCCGAAGATTCAAATTTTGGACTTTCTGGGTCTGTCACCAAACTTTCTGGAGAGGTCAGAAATCCACACGAGACCACTTCCTTTACCACCTTGGAACCCCATAGGGTGTTCTGAAGAAGTTTCTGCCACATTTGAAAAATTGTGAAAAATCCCGTTTTGTTGGGCACCCGAAGAGTCAAATTTTGAGATTTCTGATCCCGTCACCAAACTTAATGGAGATGGCTGAAATGCACCCAAGACCTCTTCCAGAACCACCTTGGACCCCGAAAGGGTGTTCTGAAGACGTTTTGGGCACTTTTGGAAAATGATGAAAAACACCTTTTTTTTTTTTTTTTTTTTTTTTTGCACCCGAAGAGTCAAATTTTGGACTTTCTTGGTACAGTCACCAAACTTTCCAGAGAGGTCAGAAATGCACCCGAGACCACTTCCCCTACCACCTTGGACCCCCGAAGGCTGTTCTGAAGATGTTTCAGACACTTTTAGAAAATTGTGAAAAACTCCATTTTTTTGGCAACCGAAGAGACAAATTTTGAGACTTCTGGGTCCAGTCACCAAACGTAACAGAGAGGTCTGAAATGCACCCGATACCTCTTCCATTATGACCTTGGACCACCAAAGGGTGTTCTGAAGAAGTTTTGGGCAGTTTTTTGGAAAATGTTGAAAAACGCCTATTTTTGCACCTGAAGAGACAAATTTTGGACTTTCTGGGTCCCGTCACCAAACGTTCCCGAGAGGTAAGAAATCCACCTGAGACCACTTCCTTGCCCACCTTGGACCCCCATAGGGTATTCTGAAGAATTTTCAGGCAGTTATGGAAAATGTTGAAAAACGCCTATTTTTGCACCTGAAGAGACAAATTTTGGACTTTCTGGGTCCAGTCACCAAACTTTCCTGTGAGATCAGAAATGGACCCGAGACCACTTCCATGACCAAGTGTAAGCCCCTGAGTGTGTTCTGAAGAAGTTTTGGGTATTTTTGAAAATAGTGAAAAACTGCATTTTTTTTTGCACCCAAAGAGTAAAATTTTGGACTTTCTTGGTACAGTCACAAAACTTTCCAGACAGGTCAGAAATGCATCCGAGACCACTTCCGTGACCTCCTTTGACCCCAAAAGGGTGTTCTGAAAAGGTTTCAGGCACTTTTGGAAAATGGTGAAAAACGCCATTTTTTTTTGCACCCGAAGAGTCAACTTTTGGACTTTCTGGGTCCAGTCACCAAACTTTCTTGTGAGATCAGAAATGGACCCGAGACCACTTCCATGACCAAGTGTAACCCCCTGAGTGTGTTCTGAAGAAGTTTTGGGCATTTTTGAAAATGGTGAAAAACTGCATTTTTTTGTTTGTTTGTTTGTTTTGGTTTTTTTTTTTGTTTTGTTTTTTTTTGTTTGGTTTTTTTTGCACCGAAGAGTAAAATTTTGGACTTTCTTGGTACAGTCACAAAACTTTCCAGCGAGGTCAGAAATGCATCCGAGACCACTTTCGTGACCTCCTTTGACCCTCAAAGGGTGTTCTGAAAAGGTTTCAGGCACTTTTGTAAAATGGTGAAAAACGCCTTTTTTTTTTTGCACCTGAATAGTCAAATTTTGAGGTTTCTGGGTAATCTCACCAAACATTCTGGAGAGCTCAGAAATGCACCTGAGACTGGTTCCATGACCACTTGGACCCCCAAATGGTGTTCTGAAGATGTTTTGGGCACTTTAGGTAAATGGTGAAAAACGCCATTTTTTTTGCACCCGAAGAGTCAACTTTTGGACTTTCTGGGTCCAGTCACCAAACTTTCTTGTGAGATCAGAAATGGACCCGAGACCACTTCCATGACCAAGTGTAACCCCCTGAATGTGTTCTGAAGAAGTTTTGGGCATTTTTGAAAATGGAGAAAAACTGTCAAATTTTTGACTATCTGGGTCCAGCCACCAAACTATCCAGAGAGGTCAGAAATGAACCTGAGACCACGTCCATGACCACCTTGTACCCCCAAAAGGGTATTCTGAAGAGGTTCCGGGCACTTTTGGAAAATGGTGAAAAAAAGCAATTTTGTTTGCACCCGAAGACAGGGTGCCGCGGGGACGGACTCGTGTTACACGTTTGTGGCGAGACGTGACCGTCGCTCCTGCAAGGATGCGGGACTTCTCTGTGTTCCCAGGGTGAAGAAGTCAGCAGGTCAAAGAGCCTTTTCTCATTGTGCACCCATCCAGAGGAACAGTCTTCCTGCGACCGTGAGGCAGTCAGAGCGGAGGCATCGGTGGAGGCGGTTCATCCAGGCCCGAGGCGTCAGCTAGATCTGAGGCTAACAGCGGCTACGTCCGAGGCTAGCAGCGGCTACATCCGAGGCTAGCAGCGGCTACATCCGTGGCTGGCGGCGGAGGCATCGGTGGAGGCGGTTCATCCAGGCCGAGGCATCGGTGGCGGCGATACATCCAGGCCCGAGGCGTCGGCTACATCCGAGGTTAACAGCGGCTACGTCCGAGGCTAGCAGCGGAGGCATCGGTGGAGGCGGTTCATTCAGGCCCGAGGCATCGGTGGCGGCGATACATCCAGGCCCGAGGCGTCGGCTACATCCGCGGCTACCAGCGGCTACATCCAGGGCTGGCGGCGGCTACGACCGTGGCTGGGGCGGCTGTGAACGAGGTTAGCAACGGGGAGGGTTGGGGTGCGGCTACCGGACCTGTGGTGGTGGAGGCTACTGGTGAGAATTGTTTTTGTAATCAATAGTGGCCATACTGAGCCACGACAGTCGGCATGGCACCACCCAGGAAAACAGATAAACTCGAGGAAGATATAGAGGAGATAAAGACCTCATTAAACCATATATCAAAAGACATGTCTAATCTAGACAAACTGATGGTGGAAATTAAAGAACTCCAAAATCTGGTTAAAGAGAAGGACAAGATCATTACGAAACTTGAGCAACGTGTAGATGAACTTGAACAATTTACTAGAAAAGATGACGTTATAATATCTGGACTAGAAACAAGGCATCGGACATATGCAAGGGTGGTGGATTCTGGTGGAGCCAGTGGGGAGGATGCACCACCTGAAGAAAGACAATCATTGGAACAACAAGTTACAAACTTTTTATATCAAAAAGGTGTTGTCATCCATCAAGACACAATATCAGACTGTTATACTATTCCAACTAAAGATAGAAAAAATAAACTATCTAACATTGTTATACGATTTACAAGCAGAAAATATAAATATGAGTTATTAAGACAGGCAAAGAATTTGAAAGGAACGAGTGTCTATATAAATGAGCATCTAACAAAAAAAAAAATGCAGATATTGCTAGGGAAGCAAGACTACTAAGAAAACAGAAACATATTGTTGCTACATGGGTCTGGAATTGTAGGGTGTGGATTAGAGTGAAAGAAGGAACAAACAGTATACAAATCAAAAACATGGAGGACCTTACAAAATACAGACCTGAATAGACAATCAAATATAACATCTGTTGGTAATTGGACCAACAAAAAATCAGATCAAACATGGAAACAGAGGATAAAATATATGACATAGACACTAATATTGATGAAAGTATATTTGACTTAAAAACGATTGGTTGTGAGTATTATACGGTAGAACAGCTGAATAGTGAAAAAATTGCAGAAGATACCCTGTCACTCATACATATAAACAGTCGAAGCTTGTATTGTAAAATGTCACAAATAAAAGATTATTTAAATCGGTTTAAAAATAGATTTAGTATTGTTGCAATCACTGAATCTTGGCTTAAAGATGATCTCATGGATGAAGTTCAAATGGAGGGATATGAGCTGTATTTTGTAAACAAGATATAAAAAAGGCGGTGGTATTGCTCTGTATACAAAAACAGATCTGATGTGTACAATTGTTGAAGAAATGACAATTATGAATGATGTCATAGAAATTGTAACAGTGGAACTTGTACATGAAACATCTAAGAATATTTTAATTAGTTGTGTATACAGAGCACCAGATTCTTGTGTTGTGAAATTTACAGATAAAATAATTGAATTATTCCATCAAATTAAAAACAAAACGCTTTTTATGTGTGGGGACTTTAATATTAACATAGAAAGCTCCAGCTGCCAAAGATTAAGTGATTTTGTGAATACAATGTATAGTTTGGGGTTATTCCCCTTGATAACAAAACCAACCAGAATTACATCGCAAAGTGCAACGGTAATTGATAATATATTTACAAACAGAACAGATGAAATTATCAAGAATGGGATCTTCATGACAGATATTAGCGACCATTTACCAATTTTTTCAATATTTAAATATAAAAATAGGTACAACAAAAAAACTGATATAAACTTTAAAAGAGATAAGTCAGTAAAAGCCTTAGAGGCATTAAAATATGACCTTAAAAATCAAAACTGGGAAGAAGTTTATGTCAGTGATGTTAATGTAGCATATAACTCATTTATGAAAATATTGATGAAATCATACAATAAAAATTGTAAATTAATTGAAATTAGTAAGAAAAGAGTAAATAAACCATGGCTGACAAAGGGAATAAAAAATGCTTGTGCAAAGAAAAACTATTTATACAGGTGCTTTTTAAAATTGCAAACAAAGGAATCAGAACATAAATACAAAAAATATAAAAATAAACTATTAACAATAATTAGGAAACAAAAAAAAGATTATTACAGTGAAAAACTAAATAAGAGTAAAGATAATATGAGGGTAACATGGGGAATTATAAAAAGTGTGATTGATAGTGATGGAACGAAAGAAACTATTCCAAATTACTTTGTTAAGGAAAATAAAGAGATATATGATATAAAAGAAGTTGCAAATGGGTTTAATGATTATTTTTCAAATGTAGGATCAAGTCTGGTGGGAAATAAACCAATAATAGAAGATAAATTATGTACATTGGTAAATACGGTCAATAGTATTTTCCTGGACAATGTGGAAAAAGATGAAATAAGAAATATTGTAAAAAACTGTGTAAGCAAAAGATCAACTGACCATGAAGATTTAGACATGATGACTGTAAAAAGTATAATAGAAATTGTTATTGAACCATTTACTTATATTTGTAATCTGTCTCTGTCAACTGGGGTTTTTCCAGATGAAATGAAAATTGCTAAGGTAGTCCCATTATATAAAAATGGAGACAAACATAATTTTTCTAATTACAGGCCAGTATCATTGCTTCCACAGTTTTCTAAAATTATGGAAAAAGTTTTTGTAACAAGATTGGATAAATTTATTGAGAAACATCATATTTTAAATAATGCTCAGTATGGATTCAGAACAAAACATTCGACAGCTATGGCAATTATGGAACTAATAGAGAAAATATCAACAACAATAGATAATAAGGATTATTTTGTAAGTATTTTTATTGACCTGAAAAAGGCTTTTGATGTTATAGACCACTCAAGATTGCTCCACAAGTTACAACAATATGGAATAAGAGGTGTTGCACATCAGTGGGTAAAAAGCTACTTAGAAAATAGAAAACAGTTTGTTCATATAAATAATACCAAATCAGAATTGTGTAACATTATTTATGGAGTACCACAAGGATCGGTACTTGGACCCAAACTGTTTATTTTGTATATCAATGATTTTGTGAATGTATCCAATGTGCTTGGCAGCATTTTATTTGCTGATGATACAACGCTGTTTTACTCTGGATCAGATATACAGGAAGTAGCACAAGTGATAAATACAGAGTTGGAAAAAGTTAAACATTGGTTTGATATAAACAGATTGTCACTAAATATTAATAAGACAAATTTCATATTGTTTAATGATAGAGCGAAAGAAAATAATGTGTCATTACAAATAGATGGAATGGATATACAAAGGGTAAAAGAAATGAAATTTTTAGGAGTCATGATTGATGAAGATCTTACATGGAAGTCACACATAAATTACATAAAAGGAAAAATAGCGAAAGCCATTGCTGTTTTGCATAAAGTAAAATATTCATTAAATAGTTATGGTTTATTAACATTGTACAATTCATTGATTGTCCCATATTTAACTTACTGTGTAGAAATCTGGGGATCAACATATACAACCTATATACAACCTTTATTTATTTTGCAGAAAAGAGCTTTAAAAGTGATTAGTAACAGTGGTTTTAGAGATCCATCTAATCCATTGTTTATTAAGTATAGGGTACTTAAATTTCATGATTTAGTTGATTTGAAAATATTACAAACGATGTACCAAGTTAATAAAAATACTTTACCAACAAACATTCAAAATATGTTTGAAAAAAGAGTAAGTAGTTATAAATTGAAAGGAATAGAAGTCTTTAAAAAACCAAGATTTAGAACCAAAGTAAAGGAAAGGAGTATTGCAGTAAATGGTGTCAAATTATGGAACAATCTTAATAAAGAAATTAAAGAATTAAGGTCACTTAAATTATTTAAAAAACATATTAAATTAGATGTACTAAGTAAGTATGAAATTATGAAGTAAGTCAGTGGGCTGCAAGAAAGTAAAAAACAACAACAAAAAAAAAACTGTTAATAATGTTTGGAGTGTCTTAAGTTTAAATATAACCTGTCAGTGATGTAATCTATTAATTAATGGTCATAATTATGAAATGGGTCAGTGGTATGTGACAAGTTAAAGAAATGCAATCTGTTAAATAATGTTGACTATGATGCTGTATATTGAAAGATTGTATTGTTAAAAGGGGCAGAAATCATAAGACTTGTTCTTCTTTCTGCTCCTTTTCATTCTGGTATTGTGGTGCTTTTGTTTTTTGCTTTTCTGTTTTTCTTTTAAATGAATGAAATAAATATTAAAAAGAAAGAAAGAAAGAAGAGTCAAAATGTTGGACTTTCTGGGTCCCGTCATCAAACTTTCCCGAAAGGTCAGAAATCCACCCGAGACCACTTCCTCGACCACCTTGGACCCCCATAGGGTGTTCTGAAGAAGTTTCAGGCAGTTTTGGAAAATGGTGAAAAATGACATTTCTTTGCACCCAAGGAGTCAAATTTTGGACTTTCTGGGTCCCGTCACCAAACTTTCCCGAGAGGTCAGAAATCCACCCGAGACCACTTTCTCGACCACCTTGGACCCCCATAGGGTGTTCTGAAAAAGTTTCAGGCAGTTTTGGAAAATGGTGAAAAACGACATTTCTTTGCACCCAAAGAGTCAAATTTTGGACTGTCTTGGTACGGTTACAAAACTTTCCAGAGAGGGCAGAAATACATCTGAGACCACTTCGGTGAGCACCTTGGACCCCCAAAGGGTGTTCTGAACAGGTTTCTGGCACTTTTGGAAAATGTTGAAAAACGCCATTTTTTTGCACCCGAAGAGTCAAATTTTAGACTACCATGGTGCAGTCACCAAACTTTCCTGTGAGATCAGAAATGGACCCGAGACCGCTTCCATGACAAAGTTTGACCCCCTCAGGGTGTTCTGAAGAAGTTTTGGGCGTTTTTGAAAATGGTGAAAAACTGCATTTCTTTACACCCGAAGAGTCAAATTTTGGACTTTCATGGTAGAGTCACAAAACTTTCCAGAGAGGTCAAAAATTCCCCCAAGACCAGTTCCATGACCACTTGGTCCCATAAGGGTGTTCTGAAGAAGTTTCAGGCACTTTAGGTAAATGGTGATAAACACCTTTTTTTTTTTGCAACCGAAGAGTTAAATTTTTGACTTTCTGGGTCCAGCCACCAAACTATCCAGAGAGGTCAGAAATTAACCCGAGACCACGTCCATGAGCACCTTGTACCCCCAAAAAGGTATTCTGAAGAGGTTTCAGGCACTTTTGGAAAATGGTGAAAAACGCAATATTTTTTTTGCACCCGAAGAGTCAAAATTTTGGACTTTCTGGGTCCTGTCATCAAACTTTCCAGAGAGGTCAGAAATCCACCCGAGACCACTTCCTCGACCACCTTGAACCCCCATAGGGTGTTCTGAAGATGTTTCGGGCAGTTTTGGAAAATAATGAAAAACGACATTTCTTGGCACCCAAAGAGTCAAATTTTGGACTGCTTTGGTATAGTTACAAAACTTTCCAGAGAGGTCAGAAATGCACCTGAGACCACTTCGGTGACCACCTTGGACCCCCAAAAGGTGTTCTGAACAGGTTTCGGGCACTTTTGGAAAATGGCGAAAAACGCCATTTTTTTGCACCTAATGAGTCAAAATTTTGGACTTTCTGGGTCCAGTCACCAAACCTTCCTGTGAGATCACAAATGGACCCAAGACCGCTTCCATGACAAAGTTTGACCCCCTCAGGGTGTTCTGAACAAGTTTTGGGCATTTTTAAAAATGGTGAAAAACGACATTTCTTTGCACCCAAAGAGCCAAATTTTGGACACTCTGGGTCCAGCCACCAAACTATCCAGAGAGGTCAGAAATGCACCTGAGACCACTTTGGTGACCACCTTGGACCCCAAAGGATATTCTGAAGAGGTTTCGGGCACTTTTGGAAAATGGTGAAAAACACAATTTGTTTTGCACCCGAAGAGACAAAATTTTGGACTTTCTGGATCCCGTCACCAAACTTTTCGGAGGGGTCAGAAATGCACTGGAAACCACTTCCCCAACCACCTTGAACCACAAAAGGGTGTTCTGAAGCAGTTTCGGACACATTCGGAAAATTGTGAAAAACCCCATGTTTTGGCAGCAGAAGAGTCAAATTTTGAGATTTTTTTGGTTCCGTCAACAAACTTAACGGAGAGATCTGAAATGAACCCAAGACGTCTTCCACGACCAATGTCGTGCATGGCCTCAATTCGCCCTAATTAAATAAATACATTAATGCTGTCTCAACAAAAACCTGAATTTTGAACTTCAGACAAAGACTGTGTTTTCCCTCTCAGTTGAGAAATTCCTAAGTCATCTGGAGATCTTAAGATAAGCTTGGAGACATTCCCCATGGGCCAACACTGGAATTCATAGCAAAAAAAACTGTATTTCAAAGTTCTTCAAAGGGGAGCCCTTGCCTTTTTATCAGTGAATTTTTGGTCATTATGAATCATATGACATTATAATTGCTTCACGTCAGAATCTGAGCTTCTCCAGGCCAGGAGAACCCAAATTTTATGACTTTGCGCCAAGGCCAGGACCTTCCCCCATGACAAGACCCGGTCATAAAACTTTGTCTTGACTAGCAGCTATTATATTTAGGTCTAAGTGAAGATAGACATTCTTTTAAAATAAAAATAATTGCATCAGTATTTCTTTTATTCATATCAAAAACCCATGTTGTATTGATTAATCAAACAAAATGCTTTGCATGTAATCATTCCATTTTATTGAAATGTGCTCCTTGCAACTGATAATGTATGTACTTAAGTGATCTTTCTGCCTTATCAAAATGTTAATGTTGAAATATCCTGTTTTAACCAAATGGAGTGTTTAAAGTCTTTAAGCTTCATCTCTCTTCCTTTCACGTCTCATGAGTGAGTAAGAAAATTATTTCCATGAATGAACTTATTTAATCTCTGTCCACAAAAATGCCAGTAAACTGTTCATTTCTTGTAAATACATTGTAAATATTTCTGCTGTGTTTCATTTTGTGTTCAGAAGGAAACCTTTGGTCAATTGTATTGTGAATTCAGACTTTCAGATTAGAGACTGATTTAATTAATCCTCTGGGGTTAACAGCTAAGACCAAGCTTTACTAAATTATAAATAACTTTTTAATGGTATGAGAAAGAAACTTACTTTTTTGCTGAAAGGTTAACTCTCTGGTGTCCGAGGGCATTTTTTGGACAGTTCACTCGCCTGGGATATATATATATTTTTTTATTGCTGTTAACAGCTCTCGTTGCATCCCACAATCAAGTTTTATGTCTCTTTTTTCAGGACAACCTGTGCTTTCATAATATATATGCTTTTGTTGTGTTTTATAAGTGTAATAAAGGTTTACAATCAGAAATAAGAAAAGAAAAAATAAAGCGGAAATAATTTTCCACACACATTTATTCAAAAAACAGAGCAAACTATAATAAACAACTGTTTTGACACTTTATCAAGGTAATTTAAGGTCTTGTGTGAAAGACTGTACAACAAAAAGGTTCAAACAATAAACACAAATGCACATTTTGAACAACATATACAAAATGGCCTATGTGTTTTGTTTGTCTCATCTCAAAGCAATTTCTGTCTGCTATTACACAAAGGTTACACAAACTTCTACTTCTGCGGTGTTTTGGAGTGTTCTGTGCTGCTCCAAAAGCAGCTTTCATTCACACTTTGGCCCACTTTGGCTCCTTACAGTCTTAGGAGCGGCCCTCCCCCTCACTCCATTGATATGGTAAACAGTGTTTTATGCCGAGAAAGCAACAGAGTTATCCAGCAACATTCACATGCAAACTAGTGGAGCAATCCTGATAGTTACACACATAGTTTGAGCACGTGAGATTGTCATCAGAGGCTCTCCGTCTGCTCTCACTGATCACTGTGTGTAATGGAGCAGGTCGCATTGGAGCTCAATAGCATGTACTCATTGGAGCACCCACGGGGCTATTCAAATGGGCCAACTAGTAACATATCACTCCTGAAAACGAACTTTGGCTTTTCACGTGAGGTAAATCTGCCCTACGATTGGATTTTGGAAAACCATGTGATGGTGAACCAATTCCGATTGGACACTCACATTGCACACGTCATCACACAGCTTCTATGAGGAGTACAAAGATGGCCAATGGAGTCCACGGAGTTAACCCTCTGGGGCCGACGCTGTCGTATACGACGGCTAAAACCAAGCTTTACTAAATTATAAATAACTTTTTAATGATATGAGATAGAAACTTTTTTTTTTGCTGAAAACACCCCATCCTGAGGATGTCATCAAGAAGGTTTGAGTACAAAAAGTATAATGTGGTCAGAATTCTAATTTTGATTAAAGTTCCCCATGTTATGAGTATTCAGAATGTATATAGTTTTAGAGCTACATACGTATTATAGTTTGGGTGGGGTGGGATTAGAATTGACTATAATAATAATAATTATAATTTCATAATAATAATAATAATAATTTAATAATTACTAATTTAATGCCTTAATCTATTCTCTTTATGTATTTATCTATTACAGAATTCAGCTTTAATCATTACTGCTAGATATAATCTATAGATCTATTACAGAATTTAGCTTTAATCAGTATTGCTAGAAATCTTAGACAAAAAGAACTTTCACTTTAATTATTTATGGTTACTGGACTAATGCTTTAATCTATTCTCTTTGATTCTATTCTCTATGATTCATTGATATTTACATTTACTGTTACCTATCTTTTGTGTGTAATTTTGTTATAAATTTGATTGCAAAACAAAGTCTGCATGAAGGACTTCAGATGTGTTTATCTTTTAACCAAGACTTAGTTTGGGGACTCCACCTCTTATAGTTCTGCTGGACAAACTTTATGTTGTGTGTGGGCCACCACTGACATCGTCTCAGATCGTGGTCCCCAGATCTCCTCACACGTCTGGAGGAGCTTCTGCCGGGAACTGGGGGCTACTGTGAGCCTCTCGTCCGGGTATCATCCGCAGACCAATGGACAGGCAGAACGGGCCAATCAGGAATTGGAGCAAGCTCTACGCTGTGTGACGTCCGCACACCCGATGGCCTAACATTAAATTGTTACTTTTTGGCTCATCTATTGACCGTTCATTTGCGCCCCCTGTTGTGGGTCCGTGTCACTACACTTTCCCAACACTTTAGCCCATTAAATATTACATTTGTAAGATATCAGCATTACAAAAATAAATGTTGGGCAATTGTTTTGATTAAAATGATTGGCATTTGGCCTATGTCTAAAACAGGTTAACCCGAGCAGTGCTGGGTACCCCAGCTAGTCATCATATAATAGAAAGACTTTAACCTATACATTATTTAAATACTTCAGGATAAACACATTAGGATAAACACATTTTAAGGGGCAGCTTTTCAACAGATTTACGAAAAATTTCATGAAAAATGGAAGCAAAAACAAAAGTGTTGCGTTTATATTTTTGCTCAGTGTATAATCTTGTTCAGGTGGAAAACAATTTGCTGTTTTCTTAGCTGTGTCCACCTTGTTTTACCTTAAATCCTCAGACACAATCTCCAAACAGTTTCTGAAAAGGTAGATGGTGCACATAAGATTTGGCCATGAAAAAAATTTCAGTCAAAAGATTTTTATTTTATTTTATTTATTTATTTATTTATTAGTCTCTGGAATTATGACAAGTGCACAATTGAGCATTCCTGAGTTGATAATGTCACTCTCCAAAAAAATAAAATAAACAATAAACTTGAACATATACAGATACCACCAGATGGCGCAAATGCACCTAAAAAAGTTTCTACTGTTTTATGCCATTGAGCTCAGGTATTGAGCTGCACAATGTTTGTGTACAGTATAACGTCCTGTGTGAGCTGTAAGCATTCCAATCTCACGTGAGTGTAAAACAAAGTATCGCATTTTAGTTTTACACAGTTTCCCAGGTTGGACCACATGCACCGAAGAGACCTTGTGAAAACGTCTCTGCCTTTATTTAAAATTTTCCGGCATTCCTGAAGTTATTTTTCTATCTGACCACTGTCGCTTTTCTTGGAGTAAAACCACAAAGCAGTCATTTTTATCTTTTCCCACACATGTCATTAATAATGCACAACCATGCAGTATTTTTTCATCTTTAAAAACAAAAAAACAAAAGATATTCTTTTGGAACTGTTTGCTGAATTGCCATCACATCTGCATCAGCTGGAACTGTACTTGAAAATGAGACTCCAATAGATTGGTATTTGTACTGAATTGATCAGAAGTGGTATAGCTGTGACGGAGTCCACAAAATGTGCAACGTGAATGATGAAACTGATACAGAAAATGGTTGGTCACAAGAGTACATTTTATGTTTTGAAAGGATTTCTTTATTTATTTACAACCTTTTAGCATATTGCATGAATCACATTTACAGTTTTTCAGCACCCTGGACACGAGTAGCTTGTCATGTGTTAACAGTGCAATCTTGTAGCCATAGATGACAAGGCAGTATTTTAAGATATAACTTACTTTCAAATATAAGTTGCAGGACAGGCCAAAAGAAAAAAAATTACATTGTCCAGAAAATATGACTGTTGCTGATTTTCTTAGTCATACATTTACCAAACTCTTTGGTCATGAAGTGGCAACACATGCATGAATTTTAAAGTGTGAGCAAATTAATAAAGCATGACCATAACAATATTTTAAAGGTACATTAAGCTGGAGTCATATCAAATAATCACTGACAGTGTGTTTGCAACTTTGAGTCTGAGCCTGGCTGTGTGCAAACAGGCTTGTAATACTTTCCCAGTGTTCCCTGGTATTGTATTCAGTTTTTTTTTCTTTTTTCAGGGAAGAGATGATCAGTTCAACTCCATAAACAGCCCAGTTTCAGACTTGTACTATCTTGACATGGATCCAGTCCTCTTTCACTCCGTGCTTTGTATCAGTTTCACAGCCTGGAGTACACACAACAGATATGGCTACATTGCTGGATGTGTTGCAGATAGCTCATTGCTGGACGTTCCCCATTCAGGTTTTATTTTGGGTAACAGGAAGCTTTTGAACAAAGTTGGAAAATAATGTGTGCTTTCACAAGAAGTCAGCTGGTGGTTGATCATCTGGTGATAGTCAGGTGACAGTGAGCAACTGCATATGCAACAAGAGCAATCAGAGATTTCTGACATCCTCCAATCCTGATCTGGATCACCTCCAAAATTCAGTAGAGTCTTCCATGCTCTAATATCTATCTGTGGTGTCAATTTGATCAGAATCCAGGGGCGGTCCTGGAGGTGGGCCGACCAGGCGGCCAACCGTGCGGGGAAAAAAAAAAAAAAACCTGTCCAAAAAAAAAAAAAAAAAAAAAAAAAACAACCGGGGTGGGGGGGGGGGGGGGTTGTCCTGTTCGTGGTTATAACGCGCTCAACTTTTGATCAGAATCAGCTTCTTATCACTGGTAACGACGCAGCTTTCCCCTCACTCATTCCTGCAGCTTCACAGTGCTTTAAACAGTCCACAGAGTTCAATAGCGACACAAAGCATGCAGCGAAACGAGACGAGTCATTGGATAAATGCTGGACTTTGTCCCGCCCATCGGACGCTCAGCGTGTCTGGGGGTCTATAGGGCAGTGGGCTGGCCTCGGCTGGCCCGGACGCTCAGCTTCGCTTTTGATACTGTTGACCATAAAATTTTATTACAGAGATTAGAGCATGCCATAGGTATTAAAGGCACTGCGCTGCGGTGGTTTGAATCATATTTATCTAATAGATTACAATTTGTTCATGTAAATGGGGAATCTTCTTCACAGACTAAGGTTAATTATGGAGTTCCACAAGGTACTGTGCTAGGACCAATTTTATTCACTTTATACATGCTTCCCTTAGGCAGTATTATTAGACGGCATTGCTTAAATTTTCATTGTTACGCAGATGATACCCAGCTTTATCTATCCATGAAGCCAGAGGACACACACCAATTAGCTAAACTGCAGGATTGTCTTATAGACATAAAGACATGGATGACCTCTAATTTCCTGCTTTTAAACTCAGATAAAACTGAAGTTATTGTACTTGGCCCCACAAATCTTAGAAACATGGTGTCTAACCAGATCCTTACTCTGGATGGCATTACCCTGACCTCTAGTAATACTGTGAGAAATCTTGGAGTCATTTTTGATCAGGATATGTCATTCAAAGCGCATATTAAACAAATATGTAGGACTGCTTTTTTGCATTTACACAATATCTCTAAAATCAGAAAGGTCTTGTCTCAGAGTGATGCTGAAAAACTAATTCATGCATTTATTTCCTCTAGGCTGCACTATTGTAATTCATTATTATCAGGTTGTCCTAAAAGTTCCCTGAAAAGCCTTCAGTTAATTCAAAATGCTGCAGCTAGAGTACTAACGGGGACTAGAAGGAGAGAGCATATCTCACCCATATTGGCCTCTCTTCATTGGCTTCCTGTTAATTCTAGAATAGAATTTAAAATTCTTCTTCTTACTTATAAGGTTTTGAATAATCAGGTCCCATCTTATCTTAGGGACCTCATAGTACCATATCACCCCAATAGAGCGTTTCGCTCTCAGACTGCAGGCTTACTTGTAGTTCCTAGGGTTTGTAAGAGTAGAATGGGAGGCAGAGCCTTCAGCTTTCAGGCTCCTCTCCTCTGGAACCAGCTCCCAATTTCGGATCAGGGAGACAGACAACCTCTCTACTTTTAAGATTAGGCTTAAAACTTTCCTTTTTGCTAAAGCTTATAGTTAGGGCTGGATCAGGTGACCCTGAACCATCCCTTAGTTATGCTGCTATAGACTTAGACTGCTGGGGGGTTCCCATGATGCACTGAGTGCTTCTTTCTCTTTTTGCTCTGTATGCACCACTCTGCATTTAATCATTAGTGATTGATCTCTGCTCCCCTCCACAGCATGTCTTTTTCCTGGTTCTCTCCCTCAGCCCCAACCAGTCCCAGCAGAAGACTGCCCCTCCCTGAGCCTGGTTCTGCTGGAGGTTTCTTCCTGTTAAAAGGGAGTTTTTCCTTCCCACTGTCGCCAAGTGCTTGCTCACAGGGGGTCGTTTTGACCGTTGGGGTTTTTACGTAATTATTGTATGGCCTTGCCTTACAATATAAAGCGCCTTGGGGCAACTGTTTGTTGTGATTTGGCGCTATATAAATAAAACTGATTGATTGAATTGATTGAGTTGTCTAACCACAGTTTTTCATGAATTCTTCACATCTGCGAGGCATTAATTTTGTTGGTTTGGAACCAAGATTTTGCTCGTTTACTAGTGTGCTTGGGGTCATTGTCTTGTTGAAACACCCATTTCAAGGGCATGTCCTCTTCACCATAAGGCAACATGACCTCTTCAATATTTTGACATATCCAAACTGATCCATGATACCTGGTATGTGATATATAGGCCCAACACCATAGTAGGAGAAACATGCCCATATCATGATGCTTGCACCACCATGCTTCAGTCTTCACTGTGAACTGTGGCTTAAATTCAGAGTTTCTCACAAACTGTCTGCGGCCCTTGGACCCAAAAAGAATAATTTTACTCTCATCAGTCCACAAAATATTCCTCCATTTCTCTTTAGGCCAGTTGATGTGTTCTTTGGCAAATTATAACCTCTTCTGCACATCTTTTTTTTAACAGAGGGACTTTGCGGGGGATTCTTGCAAATAAATTTGCTTCACACCGGTGTCATCTAACTGTCACAGCACTTACAGGTAACTCCCGAGTTTCTTTGATCATCATGGAGCTGATCAATGGGTGAGCCTTTGCCATTCTGGTTATTCTTCTATCCATTTTGATGGTTGTTTTCCGTTTTCTTCCATGCGTCTCTGGTTTTTTTGTCCATTTTAAAGCATTGGAGATCATTGTAGATGAACAGCCTATAATTTTTTGCACCTGCATATAAGTTTTCCCCTCTCCAATCAACTTTTAAATCAAACTACGCTGTTCTTCTGAACAATGTCTTGAACGTCCCATTTTCCTCAGGCTTTCAAAGAGAAAAGCATGTTCAACAGGTGCTGGCTTCATCCTTAAATAGGGGACACCTGATTCACACCTGTTTGTTCCACAAAATTGACGAACTCACTGACTGAATGCCACACTACTATTATTGTGAACACCCCCTTTTCTACTTTTTTGTTTTACTAATAGCCCGATTTCATAGCCTTAAGAGTGTGCATATCATGAATGCTTGGTCTTGTTGGATTTGTGAGAATCTACTGAATCTACTGGTACCTTTTTTCCCATGTAACAATAAGAAATATACTCAAAACCTGGATTAATCTTTTTAGTCACATAGCACTACTATTATTCTGAACACTACTGTATATAAGGTGAAACTTGATCCAGAATCTTGATCTCGATCACCTCCAAAATGTAATGGATTCTTCCATGGCCTAATATATATCTCTTGAAAATGTAATCAAAATTCATGCAGTAGTTTTGATGTAATCCTGCTAACAGTAATCCTTCAACGCCTATATAAAGTGAAACTTGATCCAGAATCTGGGTCCGGATCACCTCCAAAATTTAATGGATTCTTCCATGGTCTAAGATCTATCTGTGGTGAAAATTTTGTCAAAATTTGTGCAGTAACTTTGAGGTAATCCTGCTGTAAGACAGACAGACAGACAAATAAATGCCAATGATTTTGTAACGTCTTTGGTAGATGTAGTAATGTTTAGATTCTCCCCTGGCATACAATATATTCTATTATGAATTGTTGTTGTCATGACCACGATGTGTCTGTCCTATGAGGTAATGATGAGGCCACCTCGAACTACTGTATAAATCATCCCTGACCCTGACACTAATCCTGGATCCTTGTCCTTACCTTGGAAAGCCTTATAGGGTCCAGGAGTTTGTTCGTGGTGAACCGGTATTTTCCTATATTGTGCCATAATCTTCGTTTAGCCATGGCTGCATTGTCAAAAGCAGCCATGGCTAATTATTATTTTACTCCATTGGGACTTTGACATACTTTGATAATCACTTTGCATTTCGGTGGAGCCCTTAATGTTATTGTATGTGTCACATCATCACCAAGAGGTTTTCTTGAAGTGTTTCGGTTGTGCTAAAGTTGTACTACGGGCATGGTTTGGTGTCTGTAATTATGCTATGGTTGTTTTCACACACATCACATGGTACAAGCATAGTGCTTGTACAGGATAACTGTGTTACATTATGTTTAACTTTGGAAAGGTTTATATATATATATATATATATATATATATATATATATATATATATATATATATATATATATATTTGTCTCATTAAACACTCATTGAACACTTCCTGGTTTAACAATAAACAAGTTCTCGTGGGATCTCGCGAGATATCGGTGGCAAGTTGAGACTGAAACAGGATGTGCTAAATTTTGAGTCCACAGTGAAACAGGAAATGGCAAATGAACACACTTCCTGGCATGGTTGTAGCTGGGTTGCACTGGAGTCCTCTGAAATCTAATTGGACACCCCAGGTGCCACCCAAATAATTGACAAGTCACTACATTGCTCGTCTGGTTGAAAAGAGCCACTTTGAAATCGGTGACACATATTGTCTGCTAGGTCCCTCCTGTACAGTAGTTGGCGCTGTGTTCCACAAAAATCCACCTTAGTAGAAGAAGAAAAATGTGAGATTTGAATCTGAACACATTGTCTGAACCACGGACTCCTAGTTATAGTGGTGTGTAAACAGCCATTTTCTAATTTCTAAAATTATATTCCTTAAACACAAACTGATAGCAAATCTCTACAATTTGGTATAAATTTTTTTAAAAATCTAAAATACAGCTTCCTGATGGAGTGGTGAAGAGGAGGTTTTTCTTAAAAAGAAGACCTGAAAGTTCAGCTAATTTGGCCATATTGTGCAGCCCTACTGTGAACTAGCTGAACAGGTTGAATATGAATTTACATCTACATTAAAAAATGCTGAAAGTGGCAGGGGGTTAAGAGGGTGCATAGTTTGGGAGTCACGGGTTCACCCCCAGAAGCTGAAATTTTTTTAGCCATGCTTTTGCTCCCCAGAAGCATTTACTGAAAAAAAGTCTGAAGGACCTAAATTACATGGTGAGGACTTTTTCCAGGCACATGAGATGCAAATAAAGAAAATGCTTAAATGAGGGTGGGGGTGAGGGGAGGTCCCCCAGAAGCTCAAGATTTTTAGCTATGCTAATGCACTCCAGAAGCATTTACTGAAAAAAGTCTGAAGGACTTAAATGACATGGTGAGATGAAGAGCTTTATGTCTCGCTCATGTCCACGACATACACATATTAGCAAAAAAAGGACTTAAAATAACTATAAAATCGACTTGTAACTTTAACACTGTGAAGTAACTGTTTAATTGCAGGTCAATAAGTCAAATTGCCTGTAATTTGAGTGTAATGTATTTCTCTCTACACTGAAAAATATAATAAGTTGACTTTCAAAAAAAGTTGACAAAAAAAAAAAACATATGCAAACTTCCTGCCTTAAAAAAAATGTAATTTATGTTGGCTTAAATGAGTCAGATTTGATTAACTTAATTATTGTGAGTGTGCAGTACTCAAATTAATTTAAATGATTGGATAATAGTAACTTGTTCATTTTGATTTAGCAGTACTCAAACTTAAAAACATAAATTAGTAACTCGTTTATTTTGAGTTTGCAGTATTGAAATAAATTAGATTACAGTAATGTATTTACTGTGAGCATCCAGTACTCAAGTGACAGCTTAATTCGCTTTACTTTTGCTCATTCATCATATACAGGTCAACTTAATTTCCTGAAGCTACAGCGGAAGCTACAGCTAACCGCTAACTTTTAGTATTGACTCCGGTACACTGTTATCTACTGACAAGCCAGTTTTATGTTTTAGCACCGCCAATGCTTCTGAGTAAAAAACAAAGGTGATCACAAACCCAACACAAACAACGAGTCAGAGCTTCTGTCTTTGAGCGCCCCTTCCACTGCTATAAGGAAGAGTCATTTACTTTCAACATGGAACAGTACTGATGTGTCGCAGAAGATATTACAAGCAAAGCAGTTTGGACTCATGGTTTTGATTTATAAACCAAACTAATTCTGGACATGGGCTCACCATGGACATGTGCGGGCGGGAATGCGTGAAGCAAATGCAGCCGATCTGTGCATCTCTGAAAATAATGCCCCAAAGGACACTGGACACGAAAAATGTATTTTTCTAATTTGGCTTAAATGGGATACATCAAGTACAGCATGTCTTCCAATCTGAAAGTACTACTTGCTTATTTATAATGAGTGTTCATAATACGTTGATGAAAACTGAGTTTGGTTAACTTATCATACTTAATTAAACTGTATGTTAGCATTTACAGTGTATCACATGTAGGCAAAATCGGCCCAGAATGCATTGCATCACCCCCCCGCCACCAGCCAAGCTTCCAGTCATATTTACATGGTGTATAAAGTTTTGCTTTGCAGTGTTTGGCAAGTATAATTTATTTGTTTGTCTACAAGCCACGTAGCAATAGCATTGCTAACCATTAGCAACATCTATGGAGAAGTAAATTCAGTGGGATACAGTTGTGTTGGAAAGTACAGTGCCCTCCAAAAGCATTGGAGCACTTGGTATTTCACACATTTGAATGTGTTTATGCCATTTAAAATGCAAAAAATTAAAATTTCTAAAATTATCTTCCTTATACTGAAAGCAAATCGCTACATCTTGATATCAATTAATTAAATATATAAAAGCCAAGATGATGGGTTGCATAAGTAATGGGTCGCTTTTGTATAACACCTGTAAATAATCACTTTTATTGCGTTTTCTTCTGACATTTATATTTATATAAATTCTGAAGAAATACAAACAGTATGGCACTCTATGGTAAATCTGTGTGAAGTCATCAGTTCTCAAAAACTGAGTGACTGTGCAAGAAAGGAGAAGCACAAGGAAAGCCACCAAAACACCCAAACAACCCAGAATATATGTTTTGCATTTTGTATCACCAGTTATATAGCCACATGATGAAGCGGTATAGAGGAGGGTTTTCTTTCACCAAAACATCAGATCTAAGCTTGCATTTCAGATGTACCTTCTGGCAAATTATAGCTGAACTTTCAGGTCTTCTTTTTAAGAAAATCATATCAAGTTGTAGACATTTGCTTTCAGTTTGAGTTTAAGGAAGATAATTTTAGAATTGTTTTATTGTTTTTTGTATCTGACACAACATAAACAAATTAAAATGTGTGAAATACCAAGTGTTCCAATACTTTTGGAGGGCTCTGTGTGCATGTATAATTTTTTACTCTGATTGTCCAGTCTTTCAATGGATGTGTTTTTAATGCTCACATTAGGAACACTACCCCATTTACAATGCAACCAGAGGAGTGGCTGACTGTAGTTCCTGGCAAAATATGGCAATAATAACAGTGCACCCCTACGGCAGTTTGTAGATGACTATATGCAATAGGGAGAATTGGGTGACTTCATAAAGGAAAACCTAATATTCCTGCCATATGACATCATAAAAGAAAACCCAGTTGTCTACACTGATACATCACCAAAACAACCAAACAATCTGGGGAGATGGACTAAACAGACAAAGCAGGTTTGGTGTAATTGTGTACATTGCTGTTGGGGTAATATTGAAGGTTGATTAACTACAGACTATTTTAAGTGGTGTAATTTTACACTAGCATGAATTTTATCATCCTTCAGGCTACGGTTGATGGTTTACAGTTGATGTGATCATCATGCAATTTTGTTTTTTTTTTGTTTGTTTGTTTGTTTGTTTGTTTGTTTTTTAGGAACATCGACTTGAATGTGCCCAGGGCATTGCTACTGTGTAGGCTGAGGTGCAAGTCAACCATCGAGAGCTTTTGAAGCTAACCACACATACTTTACACACTTCAATATTAGTCAGTCTGAGCTGGTCTAAGAAATGTAATTAATCTTTTCAAATGAGAATGCCGTCAAACAAACAGTAATGAAGCAAACCTCTGAGTGGGTTGGTGGGTACTGAACACGCAGAAAAGCTGTTTGAAATAATCTGTCAATGTCCAATTTCTGGCGTCTATAAATTATAATTGAGTTTGACAGAATTTGTAATTCCTCCTATGAGGCTATCTCATTTTTACTTGAACAAGCACATTCAAATGAATGGTGTAACTGCAGCCCGTTAAAGGCTTTCAGGCAAGCAGTTTGATTTGATTTGAAGAAGATTTATTTTGAACATAACAAAAGAAGAAGTCAAAACGTATCTAGTCCCACCATTTCTCCCTGTAAAATGATTTATATATCAATCCCTGTTTCCTTCAAAATACTACTACTGACAATAATGATAATAATAATATGAGTGAAGCACTGCACAGCGGCACCAAGCTCACTCATGGTACAGGCCATCCTAAACAGGAAGTGCCAAATTTCAAGTCCGCAGTAAAACAGGAAATGTTCAAATGTCAAACACCTCCTGGATTGGCAGACGAGATCCCATGGAATATTGCGGGAACTCAGTCGCAAGCTCACACTCAAACAAGAAATGCCGAATTCTCAGTCACAGTGAAACAGGAAATGTTGAACACTTCCTGGCATGGGTGGAGCTAAAGTGGAGGCTGGGGTTTTACTAGCCTCCCCTGAAATCTGACTGGCACAGATTATTGACATGTCACAGCACCACATGTCTGGTTGAAAGAGCTGCATTTTCAAATCAGTGAGTCACATTGACTGCTAGGTTCCTCCTTTCCAGTAGTTAGTGCTGTGTAGCACAAAAAAGTTCTAATCTACCTTAGTAGAAAAATGTTTCTGTGTAGGCTCTCAGTTGTCCAGGTGGTTTCCATAGTAGAGAAGCTTGAATCTTCAACTGGACTGGGTTGCTTGATGCGAGGACGTTTCGCTTCAAATCGCAGAAGCTTCCTCAGCTAAAATTCTTGCTCTATTAGTCTGACTTCTGTCTTGACTGTTGTAGAGAAGAATAAACAGAAGCCACAAAAGCTGGAGTTTTAAACCTAACCAGACCCCTCTTAAGGAGAGGTAGACTGCTGTGGGCTAGTGACTAAACAATAACTCTAATTACCACCTATTGTGCTCTAGTTAGCACCCTAGTTAGCAGTTAGCAGTTCTAGTTAGCAGCTGTCCCCACTAATGATGGAACTGATGCCTCTCCTGATGGCTCCCTTAACGGCTCTCCTGATGACGTGAATGACTCATTACCATGAACAAAAGACTGAAACTGCTTTGACCTTAGTACCCCATTGTAAACAGGGGACAAAGCATGTCTCAGAACCCCTCCCCGGTTAAGGCTGGGTTTCAACTGTTTCTCATAGAATGCCTCCTTGACCCCTCTCTCAAACCATTTCTTCTCTCTGGCTAAGATTTTAACGTCCTTGTCCTCAATTGTGTGGTTAGTGTCTTTAAGGTGGAGATGAACTGCAGACTGAGGTCCACTGGCGCCCTCTCAGCAGTGCTGGTATAGCCTTTTGTGTAAAGGTTACTTAGTCTCACCTATGTAGTGTTCGTTACAGTTTTCCTGACAGCTGATAGAGTACACTACATTGCTCTATTTGTAACTAGGGATCCTGTCCTTAGGGTGAACTAATTTCTGTCTCAAGGTGTTAACCAGTTTAAAGTAAACTGGGATTTTGTGCTGTCTGAAGATCCTCTGTAGTTTTTCCCCTACTCCTGCTAAATAAGGGAGAGACACTCCTCTTCTTCGTGTCTCCTGTCTATCTGGTCTCTTTGTTCTCTGGGACTTCTGCACTTTGTCCAGGGACCATTGTGGGTACCCACATACTGTGAGGGCTTTCCGGACCAGTTGTTGTTCTTTAGCCCTTCCCTCTGCAGTTGTGGGCACCTGTAGGGCTCTGTGTTGAAGAGTCCTGATCACCCTGACCTTGTGTTCAAGGGGGTGGTTTGAGCCAAAGAGCACATATTGGTCAGTGTGAGTTGGTTTTCTGTAAACCCCTGTCTGGAGCTGCCTGTTCTCTCCAATTGTAACATCACAGTCCCAGAAGGCTAAATGGTTGTTTCTGGCATCCTCATGTGTGAACTTGATATTGGAGTCCACCGAGTTGATGTGTTCTGTAAAGTTCTCAACCTCCTGTTGCTTGATTTTAACCCATGTGTCATCGACATATCTGAACCAGTGACTGGGAGGGATGCCCGTGAAAGACGTCAAGGCTGTCTTCTCCACTCGTTCCATGTACAGATTGGCCACAATGGGGATACCGGAGACCCCATCGCACAACCATGGATCTGCCTGTAGTAATTTTCCCTAAACAGGAAATACGTGGTGTTAAGACAGCTCTCCAAGAGTTGGCAGATGTGGTCTGGTGTGAGTTTGGTCCTTTCAAGTAGAGACACATCCTCCAGCAGTCTCTGCCTCACAGCTGAGATGGCCTCAGCGGTGGGGATGTAGGTGAACAACGATGTGACATCAAATGACACCATAGTTTCATCTGCCTCCAGCTGCAGGTCCTTGATCTTTTTCACAAAATCTTGTGTGTTCTCAGCATGGTGGTCTGAGTTACCCACTAGAGGAGCCAAAATCCACTTGAGGTGCTTGGCCAAATTGTACGTGATGGAATCTGTGCTACATACAATAGGCCTGAGTGGCACTTCCTGTTTGTGGATTTTGGGCAGTCCATAGATGCATGGAGTGGCGTCCCCAGGGTACAGTCTGTAGTATGCCTGCCTGTCGATGAGTCCCTCTTTCTCCAGGTTTTGGAGGTAGCTAATGATTTTCTTCTTATAGCCACTCGTCTCTCTTCAGACGTTCGTATGTATTGGAGACACTGAGAAAGTTGTTGACCTTGGCCTCATAGTCCGATGTGTTCAGGACCACCATGCATCTGCCTTTATCTGCTGGCAGGATAAGGATGCTTTGGTCCTTCTGCGGTGCTGACAGAGCTTTCCGTTCTTCTCCTGTGATGTTGGATGGAGGAGGCTTAGCACTGTTCAGCACTGCTGTGACTCTTAGTCGGAAGTCCCCAGCTTCTGACTCTGACAAACTGTTATGTTTAATGGCTGACTCTACTGCAGTGATGTAATCTACTGTCGGTATATGTTTAGGGGTCACTGAGAAATTTAGTCCTTTAGCGAAAACATCCTTTTCTGTCTGTCTCCAGCTTTTGTGGCTTCTGTTTATTCTTCTCCACAAGAGTCAAGACAAAAGTCAGACTACTAGAGCAAGAGTTTTAGCTGAGGAAGCATCTGCAATTTGAAGCGAAACATCCTCGCATCAAGCAACCCATTCCAGTCGAAGATTCAAGCTTCTCTACTTAGTAGAAAAAGAAAAATGTTTGCTTCAGATTTGAACTGAAAACGTCATTTGAACTATGGACTTTTAATCACAACAAACTTATATTGGTGAGTAAATGACCGTATTTTATGCCAGAAATGAGGTCCAGGTTGTTAAAAGCAGCATTTCTCCTTTAATTCTGGTTGTCTTATATGCACACGTTTAAGCTAACAAACAGCAGCTGGCTCATGTTCAGTTGGTTTATTTGTGCAGCAGGTAACTGAAACAATCGTTCAAATGGTGATACAAGCATCAAATTCAGCACAAATACAGCTGGAGCAAAATTAATGGAGCAACTTTAACTTTTAACTCCTGTACAAACTGAAACTGACCCTTGTCACCATTCTTATCATTTATCATTCTTATCACTTATCATGTTTCCATCCCCTGACTTGTCTAAAGAAAACTGGCAATAAAACTGATTATTATTTACAGGTTTTATCAAGTTTTCGAGATTCGCTTTGAGTTTGAGTTTGAAGAAGATA
Source organism: Thalassophryne amazonica (assembly GCF_902500255.1). NCBI lineage: Eukaryota > Metazoa > Chordata > Actinopteri > Batrachoidiformes > Batrachoididae > Thalassophryne > Thalassophryne amazonica. The sequence continues at coordinate 37,873,248 of NC_047120.1, forward strand.
ATTTTAGAAATTTTTATTCTTTATTTTTTGGTTTTTATTGTATTTAAAATGGTATAAAGAAATTAAAATGTATGAAATTCCAAGTATTCCAATACGTTTGGAGGGCACAGTATCCTAACCTTATGATGAGTGCAAAAATAAGTGTGGTATTATTACTGTTTTGTTTAAGAATGTTTAACTTTCACTGTTGTTGCACTTTGTGTCAAATCATAGTCATGTCGTATATCATATTGATATGCAACTTCAGTAAGGTATATCTTCTATTATACATTCCAAATCTAAGGTGGAACTCTATTATTGTTTACTAAGGTACACCGAAATATCTTTAAAAAAAAGAGAGAGCCACTTAGGTGCCTGGTCTTGAGAACCAGGGATGGTAGGTTGAAAAGCTTTTTTATCCCATGGGAACTCTCCCTACTCACCTAAGCGGCTAAAGAATATGGACAGCATGTATATAAGTCACATTTACATGACAATTTATTTGACAATATTGAGATATGATAATTTGGCCATTTTGTACAGCCCTCCTGTCAACTAGCTGAAAACTCTGAATATTAATTTACATCTACATTAAAACAAAATGCTTAAAGTGGTAGAGGGTTAAGAGGGCTGTAATTGGGGCTGAAAAGCTGAAAAGCAAAACAAGAAAAATGCTTAAAAAGGTGGGGAGTATGGGGAGCAGAGCCCCCCAGAAGCTGAAAGGCAAAATAAGAAAATGCTTAAAAAGGCGGGGGGGGGGGGGGTCTTGAGGGGCAGAGCCCCCCAGAAGCTGGAAGTTTTTAGTCATACTAATGCTCCCAAGAAACATTTTACTGAAAAAAGTCTGAAGGACCTCATAGACATGGTTAGATGGCGTGGAGCTTTTCCAGGCATGTGAGAGGCAAATAAAGAAAAATGCTCTGCCCCCCAGAAGATGAAAGATTTTTCTATGCTAATGCTCTGCTGAAGCATTTACTCAAAATAAAGTTTGAAGGACCTAAATGACATGGTGAGATGCTGACGAGCTTCGCTCATTCATGTCTGCGACATATGCATATTAGACAGATCTGTTCTTGTAGCAGATGCTGGTGCCATGTGTCACAGCTTCCACCATGCCATTGAACTATCCTTGGTCCTGGATGGCAACCACCCAGGCAATCAAAGTAAAGACACTGTAATTGTAAAGAAACTTTACTCTTGATTTAACTATCTACCAGATATCCAACAAAACATTTGTGTAAAATCTGGCAAGGATGCAAAGCTATGTTTTAGTAGTGAAAGTAACCAATCTGAGACAAAACAATTTGTAAGGTGGCTAAGGAGCTGAGGCATCAGGTTTTATCACCTTATTCTGAAATCAGGAGCACCCAGTGTTCTTGTGGTAGTCACTTTTAGTAGCACAAGATATTCAGTGTTTGTCCATATTTGTATATGGTAAACTAGCATTAGCATTCCTAGCATCATAGTGCTGTTTGACCTTCAAATGGCATTCTGGACAGTGCCTGTGTGACATCCCCTATAGGTTTTCTATGGAGACTTGGAGTAGCTGATATGAAGACCATATACGAGGTCTGTTAGAAAAGTATCCGACCTTATTATTTTTTTCAAAAACCATATGGATTTGAATCACGTGTGATTACATCAGACATGCTTGAACCCTCGTGGGTATGCGAGAGTTTTTTCACGCCTGTCGGTTACGTCATTCGCCTGTGGGCAGTCTTTGAGTGAGGAGTCGCCCACCCTCTCGTCGATTTTTTCATTGTTTAGGAATGGCTCAGAGACTGCTGCTTTGTTTGATCAAAATTTTTTCAAAACTGTAAGGTACAACTGAGTGGACACCATTCGATAAATTCAGCTGGTTTTCGGTAAAAATTTTAACGGCTGATGAGAGATTTTGGTCTGGTAGTGTCGCTTTAAGGACGGCCCACGGCGCCTGACGGCGATCTGCGCTTCGAGGCGGCAGCGTCTCGCCGTTTCAAGTTGAAAACTTCCACATTTCAGGCTCTGTTGACCCAGTAAGTCGTCAGAGAACAGAGAACTTTCAGAAGAAGTCGGCATGAGGAGTTTATTCGGACATTCCATTGTTAACGGACATTTTGTAATGAAAGAACGTGCGGGCAGAGTCGCATGTCGGGCCGGACCCGACCGCGGGGGGTCGCGACAGGAAAAACACCTCCATTGGAAACCTTAACGGGCAAGTTGGAACATACCCAAGCTGTTAAACAATTTCTCAGTTACTCACTTGTTGAAAGCCATCAAAAGCCGCCTGAATTTTACAAATGGTTTTCAACACGGAGGTGTTTTTCCTGTCGCGGTGCACACAGATTCGTCAAGTCATCACGGAAACGACTCGGCGAATTTGCGCACACGTCTTTCATTACAAAATGTCCTTAAACAGTGGAATGTCCGCATAAAGTCCTCATGCCGGCCTCTTCTGAATCTTCTCTGTTCTCTCACGACGTCCTGGGTGAATTAAGCCTTAAATTAGGATGTTTTCAGCTCGAAACAGGCCGACGACGGCGCCTGGAAGCGCTGCGCGACGTCCCGCTCCATGGGAAGTCCTTACAGCGACAGAAACACCCCATAATCTCTCATCAGCCGTTAAACTTTTCACCGAAAACCAGCTAAATTTCTCGAATAGTGTCCACTGGGATATTCCTCACAGGTCCAGAAAAAATTTTGATAAAGCAACCCGCGCCGTCTCGAGCAGCGTGTGAAACAAAGGAATTCAGCCGAGAGGGCTGGACCACATCTCACTCAAGGCCTGCCCACAGGGAAATGACGTCACCGACACGCGTGAAAAAACTCACGCATGCGCACGAGGGTTCAAGCATGATTGGTGTAATCGCACGTCATTCAAATCCATATAATTAAAAAAAAAATAAAAGTGTCGGTTTCTTATCTAATACACCTCGTATGTGAGTCACCATTTTGCCAGCAGCGGTGGCGCTAACTCTGGCTGCATTGCAATGAACCCATTAATGGATAAAGAGGTGGTGCTTGTTTGACTCAGTGTGTGACAAAAGAAGCCGACTCTCCAATCTTTGAGTCCGAACCAGTTCATCTAACAGGCTAACCTCAGTTTAGGCGTTTATTAAATCAGATTTTTGGGGAATGCGCGGTGGTTCTCATTGTGGTTTGCTTTGGTGTGGGCATTAAAAGTTAAAAGCCGCTTGTTTTCTCAGTATCTGTGCATGAATGGTACCCATCAGATCCCAATAGCTGCTAAAAGTACTAATGCCATTAGCATACAGCATTAAATAAAATGAGAATTTTGCTCAGCATAAATATTGCAGCGAAGACATCTTAGATGATCCGTTAAGATGTTTCACCACACAACAAACCATATGATTCCAGGTATTTGTAATAAAATGCTCAAAACGATAGACACAATCTCCACAACAGCTAGAGGTTGCATCGAGTAGCCTGTCAACTAAAGATGCTATGAGACTCGGACTTAGCTCAGCAGCTGTCAAAGTGGCCACGCCCCTAATTATGCATAACTTTATCCAGGGTTTTCATGTATCCCATAATCCCTTTCACACCAGAGAGTCACTGCAGTCAAAACAACATAGAGAATCCACATGATGACAATTGTAAATTAATATTATACTACAAAAATGTATTTTTTTATGCTTTTTGTCATGTTAATAAAAGACTACATGCATGATACACTGAAAACTTGCTAAAACAAATATAACGAATAATCTGTGTCTGCTACGTTTAATCTGCGTGGAATTTAATAAATGCAAACCGAATTTCAGACATATATATATTAGTCTGGAACAAAGAGGACAAACTGTGTTGTAAAGAACAATAATCAAGACGTTAAAGAGCAAACTTCACTTTCCCCCATAACGACATGATCAGGAAGTGAGCGTAGATCACAGCAGCTCCCATTGAAAATATCGGAGAGACAGCTTGTGATTCTCGCATGTTTACATAAAACAAATGCAATAACAACATCTATAAACCCAGAGAATATATTCATGAGAGTTTTAGGCACAATATAAAAATAGTTTTATGTTGCGATGTTAATAGTGTTGTCCGTGTGCAGTGGTTAAATTGCAGCCCAATCACAGCATCTCAATGCTGTTGTGAAAGTGTAGGAACACGGACCCACAACAGGGGGCGTAAAAGAACAGGCAATGGATAAGCCAAACAGTAACAATTTAATGTTGTAAATTGTGCACAACGGAATACAGACAACAATCAGTTTGGGTCTATAGTCAATTACACGTTGGGTGATGTGTGGGCAGGCTTCAGGATAGGAGACGCCCGTCCAGAACCGAGCCGGATCCCACACGGCCCTCACCGCCAACGGATCTGAAGAACACCAGAGCCGCCAAGTCCTGGGTCCCCAGGTGGTCACCGTCTCCAGCTGTCAGACCTGGTACTGCTGGCAGAGAACAGAAACCGCACAGGTGAGTGTGAGTACGCACACTCAGTAATCCCACAGTCTGTGTTCTTTTGGGAGGGAGCACCTCCACCCGTCACACACTCGTGCAGCTCCTGTCTAACCACTTATCTGGTTGGGGTGTGAAGCGAAGCCGTCGCTGATCACACCAAACGCCAATCCCACAGATAAGGCAACACCACAGGAAAACGGCTGCAAAGAAGTTCAGATTATTACTCAATGTTGTAAGTCAGCAGAGAAATTACCTCCAAGGTAGCTGATTTCTCTGCGAGGAGGTGGAGTTGCAGTCCGGCCTTTATGGTGATGGTGATGAGTTGACTGAGTGACAGCTGGTGCTGATGATGAGTGACAGCTGTCACTCCCAGTGGCTCCGGTGCCCTCTCGTGCTTGAAGCCCGCACTCCAAGCAGGGCGCCATCTGGTGGTGGTGAGCCAGCAGTACCTCCTCTTCAGCGGCCCACACAACAAATGCAGTTTTCAATGTTACTGAGATCTTGCAGCGCGGCGACCTCTTCGAAGTTTTGTGGGATTTGAAACCTGAAAAGGGTGGATGGCTTAAAATTGTCTTAAACTAATAAGTTAGAAAAAAAAAATTGCCCCCTGTACAGTTGTCATGGAGGGTGAAAGACAAAGGACCAAAACCATTTTTTTGTACCAGGCTGTAAACATGTTTATTTCTGCTCAAAAATAAGACATCTGAACATGTCTTGAATGGGTAACCTACTTGCTTTTAGAGCCATCCTCAAGTTTGCGTTTAATCCAGGAGGATCAAAATTTTAAATTGTTTCCAGAAAATCCAACATTTGACCATATAAGTGATAAAAGCTTTTGAAACCTCAATTTGAACACTCAGGAACAAAATTGCAGTCATGCTAACATAAACAGATCCTTTACATGTCTAACATGGTGGAAAAACAAAAGCAGCTACACCTTTAAGGTTTAATTTTGTTAGTCCCCCCCCCCCCTCCAAAATAACCTTGCTGTAATGGCAGTTGACAGTTGCCTCACAGTTGCCTCAGGCTCCAACAAACCACCTCGGGCCAAACTGCTATAGCAACAGGAACATCAACTGATTAGACATTAGTTGTTTTCTCAGAATGTGAGGTCAAAGAGTCCCGACAAGGCTTCCCACTGCAACTGTGACATTACACATCCTGTCTGTAACGACTGAAAAAACCCGACAATTCCTCTCCGTTTCCTCCTCATGTTTCCTGCTGTCAGTCGAAGTGTGTGAGGCGACGCCCCTCTCTTCCCTCCTCTGGGATTTAACCTCTTCAGAACAGAGTGGCTCAGCTTCCTTCCCCCTGAGGAGACATTGAGGGAGGGCGTACATGATTGCAGCATTTGCCTTGGCAGGTGCTGGAGAGGAGACCCGAGGTATTTATAGGAAACACGGCGTGGACCCCCCCGCCCCCTGTGTCTGAGAACACGAAGAGGAAATGGGATGGATGGATATTTTACTATGGCATCATCTGCTCCTCCCTTTTCCTTCTTGTGTTGACTTTTTGCCAGATGTGAACGTGTATACGTGGTCCAGTGCACAGTGAGAATGTGTTTGTGGTTTTAGCAGGACTACCACATCTGTCAACTTGTCCCAAGTAAAAAGATCCTGATACGGACATGCTGCAATGGTGTTTTTACGCTATATGAGAACATCAGTGTGAAAGCTGAGAGCAGGATGACGACAGGATTCATAATCTCACAAATCTCTGGACAGGCATTGACAGGATAATTCCACGGGGCGCTGTGCTACTAGAATCAAACCACGATTGGAAAAAGTGCAAAAACAGGATGAAATGGCTTAATCCGGCTTGCCTACTAACAGGGTGGCAGACCTGGCAACCTGCCCAAAAACGAAAGAAAGGAGCTGTGTCCGTAGGCAGAGGTGATTGAACTGTTCAACTTTAAACAAAAACTGCAACAAACACTGAGCACTCCAGCTTTAAATATTTATCCCAATAGAGTACGATCATCAAGTTTCAAGTCATAGTCACTAGGAATACCCCGTTTAAAGAAGTTCAAACATGATTGAAGTTGTTTAGACCATGAATACCCGGACGTTACCACATACTTTCAACAATTTTGAGAATCAGGATGAAATTCTTCAACAGTTCAAAAATTTGTTTCTTGATTTCAAATCTGGTGCTGGTGAGGGCCGTAACTACTACGTACACCAACCTAAATCTGACATTTGACCATGATGGCTTGACCTTCACCTAAATGTTTGTCTTGTTGCTTCCCTTACCACGGGAATTTGGAATCCACCAAGGTGTGTAAATGGACTACATTTATATAGCACTTTTCCATCGGCATCAGATGCTCAAAGTGCTTTACAATAATGACTCACATTCACCCTGATGTGAGGCTGCTGCCATACAAGGTGCTCACTACACACCCGGAGCAACTAGGGGATTAAAGACCTTACCCAAGGGCCCTTAATGATTTTCTGGTCATGTTGGGATTTGAACCGAGGATCCTCTGATCTCAAGCCCAATGCTTAACCATCACCTCCGCTGTGGTGTATGCCATGTTTGTTAGAAATTGGGTTGAAAATCAAATTATCTGATGTGAATGAATTCTTTAGGGGCAATTTCAGCATCAACCTATATTGACATGTCATGTTTGGTAGAAATCAGAAAAGGCATCAGAGGAGGTGGCCAAGAAACAGTCAGACACACACAGTGATGCCAGTAACGCATTACTTAATAATGCATTTCTCTAATATGACCACTTTTTTTCAGTAACAAGTAATCTAATGTGTTAATCTTTCCAAATCAGTAATCAGACTAAAGTTACTTCTCCAAGTCACTGTGCGTTACTGTTATTTTTGCATTGTGGGTCAGTCACAGCATTAAACTTGGTCTGTGGGCAGGGTGTCAGGATTCGACTGAACTACACACTTTAAGAGAGCTGTGAGCTTTTCATCAGCGGTTTTATGCAGCAGCTACAACTCGTCCTTACCTCCCAAAGCGCGGTGACAACAGCACACCTGCACTGAGCTTTATGAAGATATTTTATATTTTTTTCCCCTTTATTTAGAACTTTGAGCTGAGCCGTGAGCCATGTCTCCTCACTAAAAACAGCTGATCCACGATGCATCAACAACTAACACTTTTTTCCACTCAAATGCATCTAAACTCTCTTTCTGAGGACGACATGATGTAAAAACATGATAAAACTTTCTTACCTGTAAATCTGGTCATGTTTTCTACATAAATAAACGTTATCCACTCTGTGCTCAACCATCAAAGCAGGGGTGAATCCAGACGGACAGTGAGCGTGGGACCGGGCAGGGATGCGCCACAACACAACTAGATTAAAGGTCCAGTTTTGAAGCCTTTTTTACTACAACTACTATTACTGCTTATAATAATAATAATTTAAACAACTAAAATGTTTAGAGAGAATTTAAATGTTAGAAAAAGTTAGAAAGGATTTAATAGTTATATTTCTAAACAATGTAGGTTAGAAATTGCAATTTTTCCTTTTACAGTGCTGTCAACAGTTAAATATGAGGTCAAGAAATATGTCTTTATTTTACTTTTGATAAAACAAGTATTTATTTTCACTGAAGTCAAGAAAGGGTGACTATAAAGTGAGTATTGGCAATATTACCTTGGTCGTACCAGGTTGGACCCCTTTTTCCTTCAGGTCTGCTTTAATTCATTGTGGCATAGATTCAACAAGATGTTGGTCCTTATTGATATGACAGCATCAACCAGTCAGCCCATTCTCCTCTGACCTCTGACATCAACAAGGCATTTTCACTCACACAGATTCCACTCACCAGATATCTCCTCTTTTTTGGACCATTCTCTGTAAACCTTAGATATGGTTGTGCATGAAAATCCAACTAGATCAGCAGTTTTTGAAATACTCAGACCCACCTGGCACCAACAGCCATGCCACGTTCAAAGTCACTTCAGTCCCCTTTCTTCCCCATTCTGATGTTCGGTTTGGACTTCAGCAAGTCATCTTCACCACATCTCGATCCCTAAATGCATTGAGTTGCTGCCATGTGATTGGCTTATTAACAATTTATGTTAACAAGAAATGAAACAGGTGTACCTTATAAAGGGGCTGGTGAGTGTACATCTACTGTTTCTCTGTTAAAGATTTGTTCATATGGCTCCATTTATTTAATCACATGGACTCCCTGTTCATTCAGTACATATTGAGCTGTCACAGTGTGACATAAAACAAACCATTTGTCTCCCCATTCAAGTCTCGTTAGCTCTTAATGGAAAAAGGAATGAATGATGAACTGAAACAAGGGCAGGAAGCTCTCATGGAAGATAAACGGCATGACTTGCTCTAAAAAAAGCAGGAAATTACCATGAATGGAATGAACCGAAAGGGAGACGATAAATGTTGTTCCTTCACAAAGTTGCGAAATGGTTAATTTGTAAGTCTACACCAGAGTACACAACAATAAAATGAGAACAAACAAATAAGCAAATGAAGTAGGATTTGAATTCATAGTAAAGAGCCAGCTCCTTAAGTTGACAAATTTATCATTATGGTCAAGACGATGTAAAGGATCAAAGTGGAAACACACACACATATGTGTATATATATATATATATATATATATATAGTAGTGTTCAGAATAATAGTAGTGCTATGTGACTAAAAAGAGTAATCCAGGTTTTGAGTATATTTCTTATTGTTACATGGGAAACAAGGTACCAATAGATTCAGTAGATTCTCACAAATCCAACAAGGCCAAGCATTCATGATATGCACAGTCTTAAGGCTATGAAACTGGGCTATTAGTAAAAAAAAAAAAAGTAGAAAAGGGGGTGTTCACAATAATAGTAGTGTGGCATTCAGTCAGTGAGTTTGTCAATTTTGTGGAACAAAAAGGTGTGAACCAGGTGTCCCCTATTTAAGGATGAAGCCAGCACCTGTTGAACATGCTTTTCTCTTTGAAAGCCTGAGGAAAATGGGACGTTCAAAACATTGTTCAGAAGAACAGCGTAGTTTGATTTAAAAGTTGATTGGAGAGGGGAAAACTTATACGCAGGTGCAAAAGATTATAGGCTGTTCATCTACAATGATCTCCAATGCTTTAAAATGGACAAAAAAGCAGAGACGCATGGAAGAAAATGGAAAACAACCATCAAAATGGATAGAAGAATAACCAGAATGGCAAAGGCTCACCCATTGATCAGCTCCAGGATGATCAAAGACAGTCTGGAGTTACCTGTAAGTGCTGTGACAGTTAGATAAAAGACATGTGCAGAAGAGGTTACAATTTGCCAAAGAACACATCAACTGGCCTAAAGAGAAATGGAGGAATATTTTGTAGACTGATGAGAGTAAAATTGTTCTTTTTCGGTCCAAGGGCCTCAGACAGTTTGTGAGATGACCCCCAAACTCTGAATTCAAGCCACAGTTCACAGTGAAGACAGTGAAGCATGGTGGTGCAAGCATCATGATATGGCCATGTTTCTCCTACTATGGTGTTGGGCCTATATATCGCATACCAGGTATCATGGATCAGTTTGGATATGTCAAAATACTTGAAGAGGTCATGCTGCCTTATGCTGAAGAGGACATGCCCTTGAAATGGGTGTTTCAACAAGACAATGACCCCAAGCACACTAGTAAATGAGCAAAATCTTGGTTCCAAACCAACAAAATTAATGCCTCGCAGATGTGAAGAATTCATGAAAAACTGTGGTTATACAACTAAATACTAGTTTAGTGATTCACAGGATTGCTAAAAAAGCAGTTTGAACATAATAGTTTTGAGTTTGTAGCGTCAACAGCTGATGCTACTATTATTGTGAACACCCCCTTTCTACTTTTTTTTACTAATAGCCCAATTTCATAGCCTTAAGAGTGTGCATATCATGAATGCTTGGTCTTGTTGGATTTGTGAGAATCTACTGAATCTATTGGTACCTTGTTTCCCATGTAACAATAAGAAATATACTCAAAACCTGGATTAATCTTTTTAGTCACATAGCACATATATATATATATATAGTAAAGTAAAGTTTGTACAGCTTCTCAAAAGTGTGTTTCTTGGAAAGCGTGCTGGCAGTGTTCCATCAGCGGTCATGTGATGCCATGACATCACAACGTGTAGAGTCCCGTATTTGTCTGTTCGATCGACACCAGGAACAGATGGACCTCAGCGTGGACAGTGACGAGATCAAGAACTTTTCTGACTCTTCAAGTGTGGATTATTTCTGTGAGGAAATCGAGACTGACTCAGATCCTGAGGATGTTGCAGCAGTGATTAGACCCTACAGATTTGAGCCGTTTCTTTCGGATGAACATTCAAACCAGGAGCATTGTGGCAGCGAAAATAATGCAAATGGTGCTTATGGCGGAGCCGAAACAGAGGCAAGAGACATGCAAATTCTGATGGATTTTGAAAGGCTGCAGAATACAGAATGGTAAGGGAGGCTTTGATTTTTGTTGCTGCTGTATAATATAACTATAGACACAATCTCCACAACAGCTAGAGGTTGCATCGAGTAGCCTCTCAACTAAAGATGCTATGAGACTCGGACTTAGCTCAGCAGCTGTCAGTCAAAGTGGCCACGCCCCTAATTATGCATAACTTTATCCAGGGTTTTCATGTATCCCATAATCCCTGCTCCTGGTTTGAATGTTCATAATCCCTTTCACATATAACTATAATTATAGCATTTTCAATTCTAGCATCTGTTTACTGCCTTTGTTATTGTTCCAGAGCCACGATAGTGTAGCTATTACTTGTGGACCACCATCATTACCTTCGGGTTTTTGTCGTTTTCGAGTGCCTGGCATTGTATTCATCCGTGTTTAGTTACGTTATTTTCATGAAAGAATAGGAAATAAACGGCAAAAGTTTTGAAAAAGATCACCGAAAACTGGTATTTTTACATGTTTTACATTCACTGTATACACATATATATATATACATACATATATGTGTGTGTGTGTGGGGGGGGGGGGGGGGGGGGGGGTGTGTGTGTCCTTGCAGAGAGAGTGCTCCGGAAAGAAAAAAGATTCAATGTGTTTTCTGCATTTTCTGCTGTTGTCTTAATTTGGAAGTTTTGTGGCTCTATATTGACCACCATGCATTTTAAATTTAGTTTTATTTACCTATGACTCATTGTGACCTTCTACATACAATACACAATAGATTCATTTATTAATTTCTTCTATAAAGCATCATATCACGACATAACTTGCCACCAATCCCTCAAGGTAAACACATAGGTCATAGCGGTGAGGAAAAACTCCCCCAGGCCTTTTTTTGAAGAATCCTCAAGCAGACCAGACTCAGAGGGGCGACCATCTCTTCAAGCTAAACTAATAATAACAGACATCAAATGAACAAAGTATAACAAAGAATTTTTATTCATACTTCAGTCAAGGGTCTCGGAGGGCGGAGCCTCATGGGTTTTAGCCTCGTGGTTAGAGTGGCTGCCTGCCATCCAGGAGATTAGTAGTCCACGCATAAGAAGGGAACACAAAGCAGAGGTTAAATTGTTGTTGTCATCCAGATGGGAGTGAGGTCATGGGGTGTGAGTGTGACGGGGCCAGTAGGCGTCACTGTGCAGTAGAAGTTAGTAAAACCTCACTCAACAACACCAAAAGATGCCCTAGTGACAAACACCAGAGCCCATGGGTTTTAGCCTCAGTGTTAGAGAACCTGCCTCCCATCCAGGAGATTGTGAGTTTGCACCCCTACGGGGGAAATACAACAGAGAGAACACAGGGAGAACATGCAAACTCCACACAGAAAGAACCAGGTGCGAAGCGATCCTATGGCCTTATTGCTGTGAGGCAACAGTACTAACTACTAAGCCATCTTACAGCCTGAACAATTTTCAATAGAATTCAGAACAATTACAAGGATGCAAGGACAAAACTGTGAAAACGCAGAAGCAAGACAGGCAACAGCCCCAGTACCTCCTCCCCATTCCCCACAAATCCACCTATGGAGACATTCATTTTGTTTGAATCATCTAGGACTGTGCACGCCATGATTTGCACAGACTGCCCCCTTGATTTGGAAACATGGCATTGAAGTGGATGAATATACAAGTACATTCAGACCTACTTTACATTATTGGATTGTCTGATCCGTCGGAGGAGGACACTGTCTGGAGCAGAGTAGCGGAAAATATAAAAATCTCTCGGATTGATTAAGTTGTTCCAGTAAAGGCACAGACGTGACCGTTGCCTGGATCAGCCAATCCTGTGCTGTAACTATTGTGCGTCTGCATGTGAGGCAAATCCAGGATCGATTTTCACAGACTGTAAATACACAACCATAACGGCGGAGAGGCGGCCCGTCACGTATCTTATTGATGCGTGCATACACAAGCACAAGACACAAATACACACATGCCTCCTGTTCATCTGTTTTGAACCGAGAGCCTCGTGGCTCTAAAATCCACACTGCGAACGTTGGACATGTTTAGCAGGGTGTATTTATAAATGGCAAGCCCACCCAGCCTAGCATGCTTCAAATGCTTTAGGTGTTACCAGAACTGGCACAGGAGGCCGGCAACATTCCTAAAGCTATCAACATGTAATGCACAAGAGGCAGATTTGCGATCTATCACAATGCTCCAAAAGTGTATTGAAGTAGTTTTCACTTATTCTGTTCTCTCTGTTCAAACAAATGAGTTTTTACTGAAAATGCAACTGGCCGCCTGTCATGTTGATTGATGAGTTCATGTTAGGTCATAAAGGCAAAGCCGTCCTCTTCAGCATGCTGAGAAAATAAATGCACTCACTCTTGCTCGCTCTCTGTGAGTGTATCTCTCCTTCAATCACGTGCACGTTTGAAAGATTTGGCAGAAGTCCACATCAAGTTTCCATCCCATCTACCCTCGGTTTCAAATTAAAACATCGACTATTCTTATTTTTAGTTTCAAAAGACTTCATTAAAAAGTCAACTACAATATATTGCAACAGCAAAAAAAAAAGGCTTAATGGTTCCTTTTGGATGGAATGTTGAGAAGACATCTGTATCTGCATATAAAAAAGGGGTTTTAAGGTCAATTATCAATTTTCTGGAAGATCCAGTTTTATTCAGATCAAGATTCCAGATGTCTGCAACGCAAGTGATAAGATAAAACTTTAATGATCCCACACTGGGGCAGTTTGCTTATTAAAGTAGAAAAGTCAGATAAAAAAGAGGTAAATATGCAAAATAAAGCTAATACAAAAAGGAGAGACCAGATGTGTTTAAAAACAAAGAAAACTATAAAGTACTTTGTCATTGTTGTCATGGCTATCCCTTGGTGGCAAGGAAGATTGTCTCTTGAACGATTCTCAGATGGGATGGTGGACATGGAGATGACTGAACAGGCCTAGACTTGATGTTCTGGGAAGCTTCTGCCAGTCAGGATCTTGCTCTCTGTCATTCCTCTTTCTCCTCTGTCTTGTATGTCCACATTTTTTCAAAGACTTCCACTCCTGAGTGGATCATTGCTCACCAGTTGGATCGGCCCCTCGTGTTCTTTGCAGGTCTTCCAGTTGATGTAGCAGCTTCAGGAGGTCCTTGCAGCATTTGTTCTGTTCTCATCTGCACCATTTTCCATCAATCAGCTGGAAGTAGATCTGTTTGGGAAGTCAGCCATCATCCAATCCCAACAATGTGACCCACCCACTGAAGCTGGTTCTTGATGATGACCCACTCGATGCTTTGGAGCTTGACTTTAGGGCCCCTTCACACATCAAATCAAATCAAATAAATTTTATTTATATAGCGCCAAATCACAACAAACAGTTGCCCCAAGGCGTTTTATATTGTAAGGCAAAGCCATACAATAATTACGGAAAAACCCCAACGGTCAAAACGACCCCCTGTGAGCAAGCACTTGGCGACAGTGGGAAGGAAAAACTCCCTTTTAACAGGAAGAAACCGCCAGCAGAACCAGGCTCAGGGAGGGGCAGTCTTCTGCTGGGACTGGTTGGGGCTGAGGGAGAGAACCAGGAAAAAGACATGCTGTGGAGGGGAGCAGAGATCAATCACTAATGATTAAATGCAGAGTGGTGCATACAGAACAAAAAGAGAAAGAAACACTCAGTGCATCATGGGAACCCCCCAGCAGTCTAAGTCTATAGCAGCATAACTAAGGGATGGTTCAGGGTCACCTGATCCAGCCTTAACTATAAGCTTTAGCAAAAAGGAAAGTTTTAAGCCTAATCTTAAAAGTAGAGAGGGTGTCTGTCTCCCTGATCCGAATTGGGAGCTGGTTCCAGAGGAGAGGAGCCTGAAAGCTGAAGGCTCTGCCTCCCATTCTACTCTTACAAACCCTATGAACTACAATTAAGCCTGCAGTCTGAGAGCGAAGCGCTCTATTGGGGTGATATGGTACTATGAGGTCCCTAAGATAAGATGGGACCTGATTATTCAAAACCTTATAAGTAAGAAGAAGAATTTTAAATTCTATTCTAGAATTAACAGGAAGCCAATGAAGAGAGGCCAATATGGGTGAGATATGCTCTCTCCTTCTAGTCCCTGTCAGTACTCTAGCTGCAGCATTTTGAATTAACTGAAGGCTTTTCAGGGAACTTTTAGGACAACGTGATAATAATGAATTACAATAGTCCAGCCTAGAGGAAATAAATGCATGAATTAGTTTTTCAGCATCACTCTGAGACAAGACCTTTCTAATTTTAGAGATATTGCGCAAATGCAAAAAAGCAGTCCTACATATTTGTTTAATATGCGCATTGAATGACATATCCTAATCAAAAATGACTCCAAGATTTCTCACAGTATTACTAGAGGTCAGGGTAATGCCATCCAGAGTAAGGATCTGGTTAGACACCATGTTTCTAAGATTTGTGGGGCCAAGTACAATAACTTCAGTTTTATCTGAGTTTAAAAGCAGGAAATTAGAGGTCATCCATGTCTTTATGTCTGTAAGACAATCCTGCAGTTTAGCTAATTGGTGTGTGTCCTCTGGCTTCATGGATAGATAAAGCTGGGTATCATCTGCATAACAATGAAAATTTAAGCAATGCTGTCTAATAATACTACCTAAGGGAAGCATGTATAAAGTGAATAAAATTGGTCCTAGCACAGAACCTTGTGGAACTCCATAATTAACCTTAGTCTGTGAAGAAGATTCCCCATTTACATCAACACATTGTAATCTATTAGATAAATATGATTCAAACCACTGCAGCGCAGTGCCTTTAATACCTATGGCATGCTCTAATCTCTGTAATAAAATTTTATGATCAACAATATCAAAAGCAGCACTGAGGTGTAACAGAACAAGCACAGAGATGAGTCCACTGTCTGAGGCCATAAGAAGGTCATTTGTAACCTTCACTAATGCTGTTTCTGTACTGTGATGAATTCTAAACCCTGACTGAAACTCTTCAAATAGACCATTCCTCTGCAGATGATCAGTTAGCTGTTTACAACTACCCTTTCAAGAATTTTTGAGAGAAAAGGAAGGTTGGAGATTGGCCTATAATTAGCTAAGATAGCTGGGTCAAGTGATGGCTTTTTAAGTAATGGTTTAATTACTGCCACCTTAAAAGCCAGTGGTACATAGCCAACTAATAAAGATAGATTGATCATATTTAAGATTGAAGCATTAATTAATGGTAGGGCTTCCTTGAGCAGCCTAGTAGGAATGGGGTCTAATAGACATGTTGATGGTTTGGAGGAAGTAACTAATGAAAATAACTCAGACAGAACAATCGGAGAGAAAGAGTCTAACCAAATACTGGCATCACTGAAAGCAGCCAAAGAGAACGATATGTCTTTGGGATGGTTATGAGTAATTTTTTCTCTAATAGTTAAAATTTTATTAGCAAAGAAAGTCATGAAGTCATTACTAGTTAAAGGAATACTCGGCTCAATAAAGCTCTGACTCTTTGTCAGCCTGGCTATAGTGCTGAAAAGAAACCTGGGGTTGTTCTTATTTTCTTCAATTACTGATGAGTAGTAAGATGTCCTAGCTTTACGGAGGGCATTTTTATAGAGCAACAGACTCTTTTTCCAGGCTAAGTGAAGATCTTCTAAATTAGTGAGACGCCATTTCCTCTCCAACTTACGGGTTATCTGCTTTAAGCTGCGAGTTTGTGAGTTATACCACGGAGTCAGCCACTTCTGATTTAAGGCTCTCTTTTTCTGAGGAGCTACAGCATCCAAAGGTGTCCTCAATGAGGATATAAAACTATTGACGAGATAATCTATCTCACTCACAGAGTTTAGGTAGCTACTCTGCCCTGTGTTGGTACATGGCATTGGAGAACATAAAGAAGGAATCATATCGTTAAACCTAGTTACAGCGCTTTCTGAAAGACTTCTACTGTAATGAAACTTATTCCCCACTGCTGGGTAGTCCATCAGAGTAAATGTAAATGTTATTAAGAAATGATCAGACAGAAGGTGGTTTTCAGGGAATACTGTTAAGTCTTCAATTTCCATACCATAAGTCAGAACAAGATCTAAGATATGATTAAAGTGGTGGGTGGACTCATTTACATTTTGAGCAAAGCCAATCGAGTCTAACAATAGATTAAATGCAGTGTTGAGGCTATTCTTCTCAGCATCTGTGTGGATGTTAAAATCGCCCACTATAATTATCTTATCTGAGCTAAGCACTAAGTCAGACAAAAGGTCCGAAAATTCACAGAGAAACTCACATTAACGACCAGGTGGACGATAGATAACAACAAATAAAACTGGTTTTTGAGACTTCCAATTTGGATGGACAAGACTAAGAGTCAAGCTTTCAACTGAATTAAAACTCTGCCTGGGTTTTTGATTAATTAATAAGCTGGAGTGGAAGATTGCTGCTAATCCTCCACCTCGGCCTGTGCTACGAGCATTCTGGCAGTTAGTGTGACTCGGGGGTGTTGACTCATTTAAACTAACATATTCATCCTGCTGTAACCAGGTTTCTGTAAGGCAGAATAAATCAATATGTTGATCAATTATTATATAATTTACTAACAGGGACTTAGAAGAGAGAGATCTAATGTTTAATAGACCACATTTAACTGTTTTAGTCTGTGGTGCAGTTGAAGGTGCTATATTATTTTTTCTTTTTGAATTTTTATGCTTAAATAGATTTTTGCTGGTTATTGGTGGTCTGGGAGCAGGCACCGTCTCTACGGGGATGGGGTAATGAGGGGATGGCAGGGGGAGAGAAGCTGTAGAGAGGTGTGTAAGACTACAACTCTGCTTCCTGGTCCCAACCCTGGATAGTCACGGTTTGGAGGATTTAAGAAAATTGGCCAGATTTCTAGAAATGAGAGCTGCTCCATCCAAAGTGGGATGGATGCTGTCTCTCCTAACAAGACCAGGTTTTCCCCAGAAGCTTTGCCAATTATCTATGAAGCCCACTTCATTTTTTGGACACCACTCAGACAGCCAGCAATTCAGGGAGAACATGCGGCTAAACATGTCACTCCCGGTCCAACTGGGGAGGGGCCCAGAGAAAACTACAGAGTCCGACATTGTTTTTGCAAAGTTACACACTGATTCAATATTAATTTTAGTGACCTCCGATTGGCATAACCGGGTGTCATTACTGCCAACGTGAATTACAATCTTACCAAATTTACGCTTAGCCTTAGCCAGCAGTTTCAAATTTCCTTCAATGTCGCCTGCTCTGGCCCCCGGAAGACAACTGACTATGGTTGCTGGTGTCGCTAACTTCACATTTCTCAAAACAGAGTCGCCAACAACCAGAGTTTGTTCCTTGGCGGGTGTGTCGCCGAGTGCAGAAAAACGGTTAGAGATGTGAACGGGTAGGCGGTGTACACAGGGCTTCTGTTTAGGACTACGCTTCCTCCTCACAGTCACCCAGTCGGCCTGCTTTCCCGGCTGCTCGGGATCTGCTGGAGGGG
Organism: Thalassophryne amazonica; assembly: GCF_902500255.1. NCBI lineage: Eukaryota > Metazoa > Chordata > Actinopteri > Batrachoidiformes > Batrachoididae > Thalassophryne > Thalassophryne amazonica. The sequence continues at coordinate 37,891,485 of NC_047120.1, forward strand.
AACTAATGGCTGCTAAGCTACCTTGGTCCGCCCCAACTACAGGGGCCTGGCTAGCTGTAGGATTTTCCAAGGTGTGGAGCCGAGTCTCCAATTCACCCAGCCTGGCCTCCAAAGCTACGAATAAGCTACACTTATTACAAGTACCGTTACTGCTAAAGGAGGCCGAGGAATAACTAAACATTTCACACCCAGAGCAGAAAAGTGCGGGAGAGACAGGAGAAGCCACCATGCTAAACCAGCTAAGAGCTAGTAGCTGCGCTAAGCTAGCGGATTCCTAAAAACACACAAAGTGAATAATGTGTAAACAATTTAGAGGTGATTCAGCAGAGGGTTTTCTTTAGTTACGGCACATGAAGATTACACTGTGAAACAAATCGTTATCTAGTTAACTAGATCAATCTAACTGCGCAGATTAAACAGCTAACAGATACAGCAAAACACCGCTGTGCTCCGGAACAGGAAGTGATACAATACCGCAGTGAGAGCCTACCACCAGTAGAGGCAGTGAACACATAACATGAAAGACTCAGAAACCGGAAGAAAATCCACGAAGCAAAAACAAAATTCAGAACCGTGAAACAATCCACCTGCTGTCGGGAGGGACACACGGTCGGACAGGCGTGCATGATACCACGCTGCTGGTTTCGTGGCATAGATTCAACACGCTCGTGTTTAAGTGATGGTCTCTTCTCATAAAGACATCAGCTGAGCTCTCATCTCATGAAGAGCCGGCTCTCATGTCATGAATGCATCAGCCAGCGTGCAGTGATTTGCTGGTGACTGTGTTGTAAATGTGATATGTGTTTTAATTATTACAATGTGGGGAAATCTCACAGTGACACGCACCTCACGGTGATTCTCAGCATAGTAAGATATTCACCAGCATTGCGGTGTGCTGATGCAGCAGTCAGCTGAAGCAATGTGTGTTTTAATTTATTCCCATGTGAGGACAGCAAGCTGACGTCTGCACTTCATGGTGTAGTTATGCAGTGTTATATTCTACCAGCCACTACAGGAGTTCCCCAGCTGTGACTTGGAAGCATGTATAACTGAAAAGCTGCAGGTCACAGGGGGACACGTGTCAACTTGTCTGCGGACATCGCTACTGTGGGAAAAACAAATAAAAACCACTCACCATAAAACAACACCACAATTTGTAATATTAAATTCCTCTTATCGAGCGGACAATACAAGTATGAACCTTCTGTTCCTCTGTATATGACCCATGGTCATAGATGCACAGTCATGAAATGACATGAATGAAGCAATGTGCACTTATCATGTCCAAATTTGCTGGCCCCGTGTCCAGCGAGTGGCTTTCGTGTCCAGCAAGTGGCACGCTGAATGCCAGCTATGACTGACGAGTCACAGCTGGCAATTACATGCTGTGTTTTGAAGGTCATGACCTTACAACTCTACACTGAATCTGGGACATTTTGTCAATGACCATTTGGTCAACGGATATTTGGCCAATGGACATTTGGCCAAGGAGTACATGGGGGGGACAGTTGGCCAACCAACAATTTTATGTCATACTCTTGACTACTTTCAATTCATGTTTTGGGTAACCACACTTTGCATAACAACGCTTTATTGTCTGTTGATTGACTTTTATTATTATCAACACACAGAACACATAATAATAAGAATGATTATTTTATGCATGTAAAAGGAAGTACAATATATGTGCTTTCACTATGTCCTTTGATATGTAATATCTTTACACAGGAAATCTGGGCTTGTGCCACTGATTGTTAAATTTGATACCCTAAGGTCAATGTTTTTCATTACAGGAGCAGCCCTTGGTGCTGATGATTTGTTAGTTAACAATAAAAATTGAAACATACTGTCAATATCACACAATACTGTCAATATCACAATTGAGAAAAATGTCAATTTCAAGTAATATGAATTTGCATTAGATCGTCAAGTCACTATTCTCACCCAGATGTATTCAAACAAAAAGAAGCTACTCGCACCCAGATGCATAATAACAAAAAGAGAAGCCACTCTCACCCAGATGCTTGATAACAAAAAGAGCTGCCAGTCTCACTCAGATGTATGATAACAAAATGAGAAGCCACTCACCAAAATGTAATATAACAAAAAAAGGAAGCCACACTCACCAAGCCACTCTCACATCACCCTCACCATCACAAATTACATGTCTGTTGGCCAAATACCCCCCCGTACTCCTTGGCTAAATGTCCATTGGCCAAATGTCCGTTGGCCAAATGTCCGGATACCCTCTACTCAATGAGGCACGTGCGTGTGCTTGCTGTCCTCACATGGAAATACAAAACAACATATATCACTTTTGCCACAGGCTGGATGTCTGCTCAGCACACACATCAGCAGGCTGTGCCAGATGAAAAGAACCGTCTGATCATGTGTACATTCAGCTGGTGATCTGAATGTCACATCACCCACATAAGCTGGACATGCTCACCGCTCGCTGGACATGCACGGTGCCGGCTGGACATGGGGCCAGCAGATGTGGACATGATAAGTGCGCACTGCTTCATTCTTGTAATTTCATGATGTTTTTTTGTTTGCAGATTTTCTTCCACTGCTGCTTCTTTCGCCCAATATTTGTGTGAAGGGGCCCTAAAGGATGACACACTGCTGTCAACATACTGGAAGTCCAGGAGTGCAGTGATGGTGATTTTCTTCTTGGCTCTCAGTCGGCTCAGGTTTAAAAGCTTTCCACCCATTCTGTATGTGATGTCAATTCATGGTGGCACCTTGTCCTTGATCAGGTGGAGGATTGTTGCCACTAAGATGATGAATAGTGTACAGGCGATGACACTGACCTGCTGCATTCCTGATTGAATACTGAAAGCTTTAGTTTTTGTGTCATTTACCAGAACTGTGAGGGACATGTCACGGTGGGCAACCCTCAGTATCTTGATATATCCCGTATTTTCTGGAGTATAAGTCACAGCTTGTTTTTTACTAGTTTGAGAAGTCCTGCAATTTAAATTCTGGTATGACATATATACTGAAAAATCATAATTCTGTATATTTTCAGAGAGAGGCAGGAACTTACTAGCAGGTCTTAATTATGTTCAGCATGCATTTACAACAGAGTTGGGTCACACATAAACCCTTCATTATACGAGCAATCATGATGGCATCACTATTTTGAGCTTTTCCTCGTACGTTTCATATCTGCATTCTGACTGATTCTGAGTGATTCTGACTGAATTGTGAGTGACTCTTACTGCATTCTGACTAATTCTGACTTATTCTGACCATGAACAGTGAATGTGAACAGCGGCTATCAAACCGAAAGCACCGTGTGCACGCCACCGCAAATCTTTTATAACCACAATAGACCTTACAGTACAGATATTTGTCCATTCCTTCCCATAGAATAGAATAGAATAGAATAGAATAGGTCTTTATTGTCATTGTAATATATACAATGAAATTTTAAAATGCTCTCCGGTCGGTGCAACATCCCCATGTATATAAATATATAAAAACTATTTAAAAACTTAAATTACTACTTCACATACATACATACACACACACATACATGCATACATAAATACATACATTCACACCACACACACACCTCCACATACATAGTTGGCACGGTCACACTGTTACTATCCTCTAATGGCATTGAGGATAGTTATTGCAGATGGATAAAAACTGTTTGAGTCTATTTGTCCTTGCATTCAGTGACCTGTACCTTTTTCCTGATGGTAACAGTTCAAACAGGGAGTGACGTGGATGGTGTATGTCCTTGATAATGTTCTTAGCTTTTTTGAAACAACAGTCACGGTGTAGCTCTTCCAGTGTGGTGAGAGGGCAGCCGACAATCCCTTGGGTGGTATTGATGACCCCCTGGAGCGCTTTCCTCTGAGCCACTGTGCAGCTTGTATACCATACGCCCATGCAGTATGTTAAAATGCTCTCTATGCAGGCATGGTAAAAGGTCACCAGCAGATGTTGTGTGATGTTATTCCTCCTGAGTAGTCTCAGGAAGTACAGTCTCTGCTGGGCCTTTTTCAGCATCTCAGTGGTATTCACGCTCCAGGACAGGCCTTCTTCAATATGTACTCCAAGAAAGCGAAAGTCTGCTACCCTCCTCCACACAGTCCCCGTTTATAAATAGTGGTGTGACCTCCATTTTCTTCCTCCTGTAGTCAATGATGAGCTCTTTAGTTTTTGCTGTGTTGAGGAGCAGGTTGTTAGCCTTGCACCATGTTGAGAGCTGCTCCACCTCCTCTCTGTAGGCCGATTCATCTCCCCCCCTGGAGATGAGCCCCACCACCGTGGTGTCATCAGCGAATTTCACAATGGTGTTACTGTGATGGACAGGTAAACAGTCGTGTGTATAAAGGGAGTAGAGTAAAAGACTCAGCACACAGCCCTGGGGAGAGCCGGTGCTGAGGCTTAGGGCCATAGATGTATAATGGCCTACTCTAACCTTTTGTCTATGGTCAGAGAGGAAGCTTTGAATCCACATACACGTATTTTATGGCAGCCCCAAGTCCCTCAGCTTGGCCACCAGACCATGAGGGAGGATGGTGTTAAAAGCAGAGCTATAATCCACAAAGAGCATTCGCACATAGCTCCCCTGCTGCTCCACGTGGGAAAGTGCAGTGTGGAGTGCTATGGCTACAGCGTCCTCTGTGGATCGGTTTGCCTTATAGGCAAACTGGTGGGGATCAATACTGGGGGGGAGGGCTGCTATGATGTGACTACGGACCAGTTTCTCAAAGCACTTCATCACCACTGGTGTTAGTGCCACTGGTCGGTAGTCATTAAGCCCTGAAATGTGGGGTTTCTTGGGAAAGGGGACTATAATTGAGGATTTCAGGCAGGGTGGAACAATGAACTGTGCCAGGGACCGATTAAAGATCTTTGTCAAAATTCCAACCAACTGATCTGCACAGTCCTTCAGCACACATCCAGGGACACCATCGGGACCAGTGGCCTTCCTTGGGTTTACAGCCCGCAGCACATGCCTCACCTCATGTTCCTCCACAGTGAGGTCTACGCCGCTGTTGGCTGAAAGGGGATGTTGTGGTGCCACCTCTGACACTGCGACCTCAAAAGAGGCAAAGAAGCTGTTCAGCTCCTCTGCCATCCCGGGGTCACCTTCAGCAACTCCAAGGTTGGTCCTGTAGTTGGTTAGATGTTGAATTCCCTGCCACACCTGCCTGCTGTTGTTGCTGCTCAGGTGGTCCTCTATCCTCCTCCTATAGTCCACCTTGGCCTCCCTGATGCTCCTCTTCAGGTTGGCTTGGGCCGTGCTGTAGTGGTCACTATTTCTGGACCTCCAGGTGGTGTTCCTCTCTTTCAGCAGCCACTGGACCTTCCTTGTCATCCAGGGCTTCTGGTTGGGGTAGACCCAATTTGTTCACTGTGACAGTGTCTGTGCACTGTTTGATGTAGCACAGAACCCTGTCCGTGAACACCTCCAGGTCATCATGTTCAAAAACCCCCCAGTCGGTCCTCTCAAAGCAGTCCTGCAGCTGCTGGGAGGCACCCTCTGGCCATGCAGCAATAGTCCAATGGCCGCGCTAACATTAGCGTCTGGTGGTATATACACAGCTGTGATCATGACAACCGTAAACTCCCGTGGGAGGTAAATGGGCCTGCATTTAACAGTCAGATATTCTAAGTCGTGATAGCAGTGACTTTCCACCGTCACAGTGTTGGTACACCAGTTGCCATGGGGGATATAATGTGAATGTTGTCTCTATCATAACTGTATATAGCATGGGCAGGTGTGCCTCTCTGTGGTCTCGTGTGCAGTAACACGTCATTGCACGTTAGGCTCGGAGCTGAACGGATCTCACACTGTAATATATGATCAACTTCTAACTCTGTCGGAGATATGATGTGGAACTGTTGTGCCAGACCGTGACAGCATTAATAAACATGAATCCCACCACCACAGCCCACATGTGATTTTCATGTCCAGACTTAAGACGCACTTATTTTCCCTTTCATATGGTTAGCATACTGGTACAGTTTTGTTTTACGCTTTTTACTCTTTTAATTCATTTATTAGTAATTGGAGTGGGCTGTGGCCTCAACTTTACCTAAATTCTGGGTCTTTTAGTGAAGTTTAGGGCTAGTGGCCAGCGATCACCTTAGTATTCCACCTTAGTTTTTCTTGTTGTTTAATGCTGGCAAATTATACAGTATTTTTTTGTCTTTCTGATGACTGATTGTTTTTTCTCTCTGTTTAAGGTGCAGCTCCATCCAGAGATGGGAGTTGTATTCGTGTTGGCAATCCTCCTGTCCTGTGTGTCAATAGCATTTCTTGTATATTTGTCCGTGAATTGTTCTGTGAATTGTTCTGTAATTTATGTTTGTAGCATGGCCCAAGCAGAGGGTCACCCCTTTGAGTCTGGTCTGCTTGAGGCTTCTTCCTTAGAGGGAGTTTTTCCTTACCACTGTTGCTCTGGGGGTTGGTAAGGTTAGACCTTACCTGTGGTAAGCGCTTTGAGGCAACTCTGTTGTGATTTGGCGCTATATAAATGAAAATAAATTGAAATTGAAAATTAAAATTGTGGTTAACATCCTCTCACCCAAAATAAAAATAAAAAATCCCATGTTATAATCCAGCCATCATGGTGTCCAGAGTTGCGTTGTGCTCCTGAAGTGAGCAATAAAGAAAAAAGAAATTAAAGTTTGCTGGAAAGGCTCTGTCTGACGCAGGGGACAGCATGGCCCAATACAAGCAAACTTTCAGTGAAGCTGTCCAGTGGCACTAAGAGCGCACCTTATGCATACATACACACACAGACACACGGTTGAGTGATAATTGCAGCCCCACAAGTGTGCACATGGTGCACATGCACAGACGTGCTTGCTGTGCACTCATGCAGCACTCTAGTGCCATGTTTGCCATCCAGACATTTGGACATCAGGCAGTCTTGAGCGGCTTTTATGGCCGTCTGACTGCAGTCTGTGTCATCTTCCTGTTGTCTACATGCGCTTTGGATGCTCTTGTGCAGGTGTGGACGAAGTAATCAGGATGCGCTCTGACATGGCTTACCATGAATGTTTTCCTCCCGATTGTGTCAGATTATGGCAATGTTTGCCGTGTCGGGCTGGTTCCTGCACATTCTTGCTATGTTTGAGAAGGGCTTGACTGATTCTTAAAAACAGTCCTATTCACACCGCACCTCAATACTTCCTGACTGTGGTCGGATGTGTCATTCATAAGTGTGTATCTGATGTGCACCTCACTCTGATGACTTCTTGTATTTACACTATTAACTGTTCCGTGCATTTCCATGGTGCATTTCCATGGTCATTTCACTTTTGGTTCATCTGAATGCACCAATCTACGTATCAAATGTACATAGTTTGGTACGTACCAAAAATGGCAAATAACAAAATTTATGGGTTGCTATTTTTGCTAAGCCTGCATAACGCATTTACAGTACATCCAGCTCCAAAGAGGTTTGTGGTTTAGCTGTAAGTGAATTTGACACATTTAAGAGAAAAACTGTGGAAGAGCACAAGTCAAGGCACCTCCATCTACATGAGAAAAGCAAAGACGAATGGTTCCACTTCTTTTCTGAAGCAGGTGACACTGGGTTACTGGGACAACAGGAGGAGAAAGAATGGTGGAGGTGGGATGGAGGAGGAGAGATCTTATGAGAAAGTGTGCTTTGGCTGAGTGCCCACAGCTGACTGGCAGCTTCGACTGCTGTTCAGGAAACAAAATGCTTATATAACCGCAGGAAAAAATACCGTATATGAAAGCGTGCACACTCTTTGGTGTGCGTGCACAGCGCCCCGAATGTTCCGTGATTTTCTTCCATTTTCATGTGCAAAGTTGGGTTATATAAACAATAGGGGGTTTAGAGTCAAAAAATAATATTTTAAGAACCAAACTTTCTCACAAAGGCCAGAATATAGATGACACATCTCAAGAGGATGGACAGCCCGTCTGTTCTTGATCCTCTAGGTGACCAAAACTCAAATAATTCTATAAATCCAACATCTGTTTTTGATTTTGCACCTCCTCCATTTCCTCCTTTTTTCCTCTATGGTGTCTAAATGTCCTCTTTCATCTTTCCGATGTAGTGTCATTCTTATCCTTAGCATATTCTCACAGGACTGGCCTGTTCGGTGTCCTATAACTCCTCATGTGTTGGCCAAAGCCATAATTTTAAAACAACAAAAGCAGCCTGACGGTGGCTCCGGCTGGAACTCGGGCTCCATGCTCCGGCTCCATAGATGCCTCCTGCGTTCCCCACAGAATGCGTCTGAGAAGCTTCACGAGGACAGAAAACAAAGGGACCCCTGTCCAGCACGCAGGCACACAAATGAAGGAAAGGGGGCAACAGTGAGCTCAGAGTGCATATGAAAACAATGCACTTCAAAGTTGCCAAAACAAACAAACAAATACTGTTCAGGAAAGATGATTTTAAATGACATAAACTACCTGTTTTTTTTTGTTTGTTTTTTTTGCTGGTTCTCTTGTTTAGGGTAGCTCTAAAGTGCAAAACAACATTTTTTGGAAAACGCAAACAAACCTAAAAAAACTAAAACAAAACTAAAACAAAAAGAGAGATTAAAAGTGAAAAAGATAATAATGATAATATTCAAATAAACTGATAAAAGTCAAAATAAAGGATAATCAAGTAAAGGGTTATCTGCGTTATCTGTGTATGTGTTGAAGTGCCCTTAAGCAAGACAATAAACTGAATATTGGACCTGGACTACATTTAACAGCAGCATCATTTCAATTATAAGTCACTTTGAATAGAAGCATCTGCCAAATGCTTAAATTGGAATTCATCAAAACTGAAAATGTGCCTATTAACATTTTGCACTTTGTGGCCACTGTATTTTCAGCCATTCATTCTTTATCAGGTCTCTTTAAACTCCATTTTCGAGTAGAATGTGCATTAGGCCTCTGCAGCCACAGGGATGCTGTCATTTTCCTCCGGCATGCTACAGTTCCTCCTGAAAGCTTTTTCCAAAAGGCTCATTCCGCCCACAGCCACTCCCATCTGCAGACGGGGGACGGCGGAGTGGAGATCTATTGTAAGTCACTTGGTGAATACAAAATATGACATTACTTCATTGCTGCTTCAATGAAATATGACCACGAGACACGTGTGCCAACAGGTCCAAAATCAGATGTAGTTGGTAGACAGAGAAGAGCAGTGGCGTAGGGACAGACAGTGCAACATGTGCCATCGCACTGGGGCCTGGAACAAACAGGGGCCTGTGAATTTGTCTGAGCTAATTTAGATTATCACAGTGACTTGCATGCTGCTGCCTCATTGTCAACCAATGGCAGAGCTAGATTTATGACAACTAGTGACACCAAAGACCTTGTGGAAAAATATCATCCTATAAACATAAATCCGGCAGTAATAACAGAAAGGACAGAAAAGAAAGAGTAGACAGCAAAGCTGACTAAATTAGACAGTTCTGGATTTTCCAGCATGGCCAGTAACCTACCGATGAGTCTGGGCCCGGGCCACTCGTTTCTGACATGGCTGGTGACAGTGGCGTCAGCTGAGAGATGGTTTTCCAAGTTAAAAATGATCAAGACATACCTGAGGAGCTCCATGGGGCAGGAACGGCTGAGCGGCTTCGCTGTCCTCTCCACTGAAAACTCAAGTGCCAGGGAATTGGACATGAGGGATGTTATATGTAGAAGATTTTGTCCAGTGCAAAGCTCGCAAGATGTCTTTCCACTGAGCCAAATATTTTGCAGGGAACTTGGGGCATCTTATCGTAATCTGACTGTGGTGGGTTGCCTTGCACCTTCCCTGCTTGATCACTGCTGTGCACCAGTTTCACAGGAGGTCTGTGTTCTTCAGGCATGTTGACACTTGCACAAATTTGATTCCCGCACTGTTGTGCAATTTGTTGTGCCAGTGTGTCCCGCTTTGTCCAGCTTGATGCCATGCTTAAACCCGCTTGGCACCACACTATATAAAATAATAATTTTGTAGGCGATAATGCATTTGCTCTCAGAATGCGGCTGATGAAACTATTATTTAATTGCCCCCAGAATCACAGAGAAACTATCTACAGCTGCAGGTTGTCTCGTGCGCATCGTGCAGTGGAGAACGCATTTGGAGTCTTGTCTCAAAGGTAATTACATCTAATATATATTGTAATGGATTGGTAAAACAGCTGGATTTTCATTCCTTCTTATGAGTTAGATAATGTATCTGTAAAGTTATTTTTGTTATCGATGTAACATCTCATCATAATCTCAATTTCAAGTTCAGCTGCACTGCACTTAGTGACACGCAGTGTTTTTGAATAGGTCGTGCAATGTTCACAACCAGTGTTTCCACAGTAAGGGCCCCTTCACACATCGCACGAATAGGTACGAATCACGGTGAAACAGCCTGAAACAGCCCAAATGATCAAACCCCAAAAGCACTGAGCCGACGTCAGGATGGACACATGGTCAGGCAGGTGTGAATGATCCCACTGTAATGGTTTCGTGAACGCTCGTGCGTGTGCATGAATATAGTAGGAGCAGCTGGAGCATGTGGTAGCACATCGCACTGCTGCTGTAGAGAATAAAAAACACACACCATAAAAACACCACAATTTCCACCATGTAATCCCTCTTATCAAGGAGACAACACAAATATGATCCATCTGTTCCTCTGTATATACAACCCCTGGCAAAAATTATGGAATCACCGGCCTCGGAGGATGTTCATTCAGTTGTTTAATTTTGTAGAAAAAAAGCAGATCACAGACATGACACAAAACTAAAGTCATTTCAAATGGCAACTTTCTGGCTTTAAGAAACACTATAAGAAATCAGGGGGAAAAAAATTGTGGCAGTCAGTAACGGTTACTTTTTTAGACCAAGCAAAGGGAAAAAATATGGAATCACTCAATTCTGAGGAAAAAATTATGGAATCATGAAAAACAAAAGAACGCTCCAACACATCACTAGTAATTTGTTGCACCACCTCTGGCTTTTATAACAGCTTGCAATCTCTGAGGCATGGACTTAATGAGTGACAAACAGTACTCTTTATCAATCTGGCTCCAACTTTCTCTGATTGCTGTTGCCAGATCAGCTTTGCAGGTTGGAGCCTTGTCATGGACCATTTTCTTCAACTTCCACCAAAGATTTTCAATTGGATTAAGATCCGGACTATTTGCAGGCCATGACATTGACCCTATGTGTCTTTTTGCAAGGAATGTTTTCACAGTTTTTGCTCTATGGCAAGATGCATTATCATCTTGAAAAATGATTTCATCATCCCCAAACATCCTTTCAATTGATGGGATAAAATATCAACGTAAACTTGTGCATTTATTGATGATGTAATGACAGCCATCTCCCCAGTGCCTTTACCTGACATGCAGCCCCATATCATCAATGACTGTGGAAATTTACATGTTCTCTTCAGGTAGTCATCTTCATAAATCTCATTGGAACGGCACCAAACAGCATCATCACCTTGCCCAATGCAGATTCGAGATTCATCACTGAATATGACTTTCATCCAGTCATCCACAGTCCACGATTGCTTTTCCTTAGCCCATTGTAACCTTGTTTTTTTCTGTTTAGGTGTTAATGATGGCTTTCGTTTAGCTTTTCTGTATGCAAATCCCATTTCCTTTAGGCGGTTTCTTACAGTTCAGTCACAGACGTTGACTCCAGTTTCCTCCCATTCGTTCCTCATTTGTTTTGTTGTGCATTTTCGATTTTTGAGACATATTGCTTTAAGTTTTCTGTCTTGACGCTTTGATGTCTTCCTTGGTCTACCAGTATGTTTGCCTTTAACAACCTTCCCATGTTGTTTGTATTTGGTCCAGAGTTTAGACACAGCTGACTGTGAACAACCAACATCTTTTGCAACATTGCATGATGATTTACCCTCTTTTAAGAGTTTGATAATCCTCTCCTTTGTTTCAATTGACATCTCTCATGTTGGAGCCATGATTCATGTCAGTCCACTTGGTGCAACAGCTCTCCAAGGTGTGATCACTCCTTTTTAGATGCAGACTAACGAGCAGATCTGATTTGATGCAGGTGTTAGTTTTGGGGATGAAAATTTACAGGGTGATTCCATAATTTTTTCCTCAGAATTGAGTGATTCCATATTTTTTTTCCCTCTGCTTGGTCTAAAAAAGTAACCGTTACTGACTGCCACAATTTTTTTTCCTGATTTCTTATAGTGTTTCTTAAAGCCAGAAAGTTGCCAGTTAAAATGACTTTAGTTTTGTGTCATGTCTATAATGTGCTTTTTTTCTACAAAATTAAACAACTGAATGAACATCCTCCGAGGCCGGTGATTCCATAATTATTGCCAGGGGTTGTATATGACCCATGGTCATAGACATACAGTCATGAAATGACATGAAGCAAGCAGTGCGCTCTTATTACCGGGTATATAAATACACTCAACAAAAATATAAACGCAACACTTTTGGTTTTGCTCCCATTTTGTATGAGATGAACTCAAAGATCTAAAACTTTTTCCACATACACAATATCACCATTTCCCTCAAATATTTTTCACAAACCAGTCTAAATCTGTGATAGTGAGCACTTCTCCTTTGCTGAGATAATCCATGCCACCTCACAGGTGTGCCATATCAAGATGCTGATTAGACACCATGATTAGTGCACAGGTGTGCCTTAGACTGCCCACAATAAAAGGCCACTCTGAAAGGTGCAGTTTTATCACACAGCACAATGCCACAAATGTCGCAAGATTTGAGGGAGCGTGCAATTGGCAGGCTGACAGCAGGAATGTCAACCAGAGCTGTTGCTCGTGTATTGAATGTTAATTTCTCTACCATAAGCCATCTCCAAAGGCATTTCAGAGAATTTGGCAGTACATCCAACCAGCCTCACAACCGCAGACCACGTGTAACCACACCAGCCCAGGACCTCCACATCCAGCATGTTCACCTCCAAGATCGTCTGAGACCAGCCACTCGGACAGCTGCTGAAACAATCGGGTTGCATATCCAAAGAATTTCTGCACAAACTGTCAGAAACCATCTCAGGGAAGCTCATCTGCATGCTCGTTGTCCTCATCAGGGTCTCGACCTGATTCCAGTTCGTCGTCGTAACTGACTTGAGTGGGCAAATGCTCACATTCACTGGCGTTTGGCACATTGGAGAGGTGTTCTCTTCATGGATGAGTCCAGGTTCACACTGTTCAGGGCAGATGGCAGACAGCGTGTGTGGTGTCGTGTGGGTGAGCGGTTTTCTGATGTCAATGTTGTGGATCGAGTGGCCCATGGTGGCGGTGGGGTTATGGTATGGGCAGGCATCTGTTATGGATGAAGAACACAGGTGTATTTTATTGATGGCATTTTGAATTCACAGAGATACCATGACGAGATCCTGAGGCCCATTGTTGTGCCATACATCCAAGAACATCACCTCATGTCAGGATAATGCACGGCCCCATGTTGCAAGGATCTATACACAATTCTTGGAAGCTGAAAATGTCCCAGTTCTTGCATGGCTGGCATACTCATCGGACATGTCACCCATTGAGCATGTTTGGGATGCTCTGGACCGGCGTATACGACAGCGTGTACCAGTTCCTGCCAATATCCAGCAACTTCGCACAGCCATTGAAGAGGAGTGGACCAACATTCCACAGGCCACAATTGACAGCCTGATCAACTCTATGTGAAGGAGATGTGTTGCACTGCATGAGGCAAATGGTGGTCACACCAGATACTGACTGGTATCCCCCCCCCCCAATAAAACAAAACTGCACCTTTCAGAGTGGCCTTTTATTGTGGACAGTCTAAGGCACACCTGTGCACTAATCATGGTGTCTAATCAGCATCTTGATATGGCACACCTGTGAGGTGGGATGGATTATCTCAGCAAAGGAGAAGTGCTCACTATCACAGATTTAGACTGGTTTGTGCACAATATTTGAGGGAAATGGTGATATTGTGTATGTGGAAAAAGTTTTACATCTTTGAGTTCATCTCATACAAAATGGGAGCAAAACCAAAAGTGTTGCATTTATATTTTTGTTGAGTGTAATTACTACAATAACTATATACACAATTACATAACAAATAACTAAAAAAAATGATCACAGAACAAAGAAAAGGAGAGTGACACTTTGTCCTCAGCTGAACAGACAGATGGGCGTGGCTGCGAACAGCCACTGTTGTTGAGATCTCTGGACCTGGATTTTGAAGGACATGACCTTACAACTATCCACTGTGACGTGTGTGTGTGCCTGCTCTCCTCATGTGGAAATACATAAAAACATATATCACCTTTGCAACGGGCTGCAGCGGCAGGCTGTGCTAGGTGAAACGAACCGTCTGATCATGTGTACACTCAGCTGGTGATCTGTGATGTGTGGTCTCTATGTTTAATGTAACACGTTGTGTGCACTAAGGTGTCATTTCCAGCTGTCAGTGAGTGGCTGGCCAGCGATCATCTGAAAGGCACCTGGCTGTGCTGTGTGCGCTCAGACGTGGCTGGCTGGTCTCCATGTGATCATGTCTGTACATACATATCAGCATTTCATGCAAGTGTGCCCCCCGGACACCACGTGTTGTGGGGGGGGTGTGAGCCGACACTCTGGCACACCACATGTGTGTTGCTTGTGGAGCACTTAGACATATTTCACAGCCAGCTCGACAATTGTCACCTGCTCAAAATTTCCATACTGGCTGTGCAAATGGCAACACATTTCTTAGGTGCTCCGTGAGTGGTGTTGGAAGTTCGTGTGTGGAACCTGAAATCTAGCCGACACATGAGGGATCAAATGGACGCTCACAGGGCACTCTCTGTCTTTCAACTGCTGGTGTGCACGAATGGTTGTGGTGACAGGTGTATGAGGCGTTAGAGGCAGCTCCAAGTTTCCATGAATGGCATGCGATTCCTCCTTCTTGAGCCATTCAGCCTCATCTGTGCTATGTGTGAAGGGACCCTAACTTTGAAAAGTTACTTTATTGGTTACTTTATACAATTACATTTTACAGTTATTTTATAGTTACTTCATTAGCAGCTGCAGGCAGCTTGTCGGCAGGTGCTGAATCTAATAAAGTAACAAGTAATCTAACTTGATTATTCTTAAGATTGAGTACTCAGAAAAGTACAGTAACTATTATTTACATGCTAATTAGTTATTTTGCTGATTACTCAATCTTAAGAGTAAGTTCTTAAGTTGTTGACAGCTGCTAATAAAGTAACTGCATGAAGCTGCTAATGAAGTAACTATATAAAGTAACTTTTCAAAGTAACTTTTAAAAGTAACTGTGGCAACAATGTTCATGACTAGTTCACAAAATTGATGTGTGGCAGAAGTTTGGAACATTTCAAAATTTTCTTTGTGCACTGGCAAGCAGCCACATACATTTTACATGCAGTTTATGATGGGTTTACTCATTGGTACACCAGATTGCGTACCAGTGTGGGTGTAAAATTCATGCAAATATATGTTGTTTAGTCAGAAGATCTTTCAATAAAATATCCAAAAAAAGTATCAAAGTGTAAAAACAAAAAAAAACAAAAAAACAAAAAAAACAATAAGATTGTCATGCTATAGGCTTCATTTCATTACCATGTCTTCTTGCCTTAAGGTTTATCATATAGGGGTGGACTCTTGACTTTGCAAGAAAAATGAGTTTGTAGTCATTTCAGCACCACCATGAACTAGATAGCTCCTCCCCCTGCTGTCCGATGTGACGATAAGGTATGTTGGCTGCAGACTATGATTTAGATCTGGGCTGTTAAATCTAGATTCTTACCTCTTAGAAAGTTTTTAATCCAATAACCCAAGTCATGTATTTGATTGTAGGTAAAAATCTACAACCCCTGGCAATAATTATGGAATCACCGGCCTCGGAGCATGTTCATTCAGTTGTTTAATTTTGTAGAAAAAAAGCAGATCACAGACATGACACAAAACTAAAGTCATTTCAAATGGCAACTTTCTGGCTTTAAGAAACACTATAAGAAATCAGGAAAAATAATTGTGGCAGTCAGTAACGGTTACTTTTTTAGACCAAGCAGAGGGAAAAAAAATATGGACTCACTCAATTCTGAGGAATAAATTATGGAATCACCCTGTAAATTTTCATCCCCAAAAATAACACCTGCATCAAATCAGATCTGTTCGTTAGTCTGCAACTAAAAAGGAGTGATCACACCTTGGAGAGCTGTTGCACGAAGTGGACTGACATGATTCATGGCTCCAACACGAGAGATGTCAATTGAAACAAAGGAGAGGATTATCAAACTCTTAAAAGTGTTGTGTGGGCCGCTGAAGAGGAGGTACTGCTGGCCCACCACCAGAGGTCGCCCTGCCTGAAGTGCAGGCTTCAGGCACGAGAGGGCGCCGGAGCAACCGGGAGTGACAGCTGTCACTCATCAACAGCACCAGCTGTCACTCATCATCACCAGCACCATAAAAGCCAGGCAGCAACTCCACCTCGCTGCCGAGACTTTCAGCTGGGTTGGCGAGTAGTGAGAGAAGCGACGTCTTCGCCTCTCACTCCAACCAGATAAGTGGTTAACAGGAGCTGCTATTGTGTTCCTATTTCGGAGGTGGAGGTGCTCCCTCCCGGAGGAACTGTTTCTGTGAGTGAGGATTTACTGGGTGTGTATCCACACACCCACCATTAACTGTCTCTGCTTTCTGCCAGCAGTACCAGGTCTGACAGCTGGAGACGGTGGCCACCTGGAGATTCAGGACTTGTCGGCTCCGGTGTTCTTCAGATCCGTTGGCGGTGGAAGCTGTGTGGGACCCGGCTCTTCTGTGGACAGACGTCTTCTATCCTCGAGCCTGCCCACACGTCACTTTTCGTATAACTGACTATCATTCTCAAACTGCATTTGTCTGTATTCCGTTGTGCACAGTTTGCAACATTAAATTGTTATATTTTCGCTTATCCATTGTCCGTTCATTTACGCCCCCTGTTGTGGGTCCATGTCACTACACTTTCCCAACAGGATATCTCGGCCAACGTCATGGATCCCGAGGGGCGTCAACCATCGGATGAACCACCAGTGGAAACGCTAGGTGCACAGGTGCCAGCAGGAGGCGTGTTAGGTGAGCTACAGCAAATCTTAACCACCTTCACTGCTCGGTTGGACTTGGTAACCGAGCAGAACGTTATACTCAATCGGAGGATGGAGGCTCTCACCGCTCGGGTGAAAGAGCACACACAGGGCGCTGCTGCAGTGCCTCTTGCTGACCGAGTGCCAAATACAGACATTCCAGTGGTCGTTCAACGAACCCCCTCCCCGTCCCCTGAAGCATACATAAGCCCTCCGGAGCCGTACGGAGGTTGTGTCGAGATGTGTGCAGACTTCTTAATGCAGTGTTCGCTTGTCTTTTCACAGCGTCCCGTCATGTACGCGTCAGATGCAAGCCGGGTGGCTTATGTAATAAATCTGCTTCGAGGAGAGGCACGCGCCTGGGCTACGGCGCTCTGGGAGCAGAATGCATGGCTCCTAACGATATATACTGAGTGTGTTAGGGAGTTCAGACTGGTGTTCGATCACCCACATAGAGGCGAGACCGCTTCGAGTGTGCTGCTGTCTATGAGACAGGGGCGTCGGAGTGCAGCCGAGTATGCAGTCGCCTTCCACATCGCGGCAGCGAAGGCCGGCTGGAATACTGTTGCACTCCGTGCCGCCTTTGTAAACGGACTGTCTCTGGTCCTTAAGGAGCACCTGGTGGCTAAGGACGAGCCGCGGGATTTAGACGGGCTTATCGACGGGCTTATCGACCTGGTAGTACGGTTAGACAACCGATTAGCAGAACGTCGACGGGAGCGGGGCGAAGGGTGTGGTCAGGCACGAGCCGTCCCTCTTCCTTTCCGAGTCCGAAAGGGAGCCGTCTTCCCCACGCTCCACAACCAGAGGGCTCCGTGTGGCAACAGCTCCCCCTGCTGACGTTGTTACGGAAACAAGCAGGTCCAAAATTAGATCAGATGACAGGTTGAGGAGGCTGGCCCGCAGGGAGTGTTTTCTCTGCAGCTCAAAAGAGCATATACAGAAAAACTGCCCCAATCGGCCAAAACGACAACACTCACCCTTAGAGACTGGGCTAAGGGTGGGTCATAACACGCACGAGGGGTGCGCACGTAAATCTGCACGACTCCCAGCTACAATCCTCAGTGGGGATCTAACCCTTCACGCCCCAGCACTGGTGGACACGGGGTCGGAGGGGAATCTGCTGGACAGCAGATGGGCAAAGGAAGTGGGGCTCCCTCCAGTGGCCCTTCCTTCACCATTGAAGGTGCGGGCACTAGATGGCACCCTTCTCCCTTTAATCACACACAAGACACAGCCAGGAACATTGGTTGTGTCTGGGAATCATCGGGAGGAGATTGTGTTTTTTGTAACACCTTCTACCTCCCGCGTTATTTTGGGCTTCCCATGGATGATAAAATACAATCCCCGGATTGATTGGCCGTCTGGGGTTGTGGTTCAGTGGAGCGAAACCTGCCACCGGGAGTATTTAGGATCCTCGGTTCCCACCGGTATGACCGCTAACGAGGAGGTTAAAGTCCCCCCCAATCTGACGGCGGTGCCTGAGGAGTACCATGATCTTGCTGATGTCTTCAGCAAAGATCTGGCACTCACTCTTCCCACACACCGTCCGTATGATTGCGCCATTGATTTGATCCCGGGCATCGAGTACCCGTCCAGCAGGCTGTACAACCTCTCATGTCCAGAGCGCGAATCAATGGAGACCTACATCCGGGACTCATTAGCTGCCGGGCTGATCCAGAACTCCACCTCCCCGATGGGTGCTGGTTTCTTTTTTGTGAGCAAGAAAGACGGTGGACTCCGTCCATGCATTGATTACAGGGAGCTGAACGAGATTACGGTTCGCAACCGATACCCGTTGCCCCTGTTGGATTCAGTGTTCACGCCCCTGCATGGAGCCAAAATATTTACAAAACTTGATCTTCGTAATGCGTACCACCTGGTTCGGATCCGGAAGGGAGACGAATGGAAGACGGCATTCAACACCCCGTTAGGTCATTTTGAGTACCTGGTCATGCCATTTGGCCTCACCAATGCGCCCGCAACATTCCAAGCCTTGGTTAATGATGTCTTGCGGGACTTCCTGCATCAGTTCGTCTTCGTATATCTGGACGATATACTCATCTTTTCCCCGGATCCTGAGACCCATGTCCAGCATGTATGTCAGGTCCTGCAGCGGTTGTTGGAGAACCGGCTGTTTGTGAAGGGCGAGAACTGCGAGTTCCACTGCACTTCTTTGTCCTTCCTGGGGTTCATAATCTCCTCCAACTCCGTTGCCCCTGATCCGGCCAAGGTGGCGGCGGTGAGAGACTGGCCCCAACCAACAAGCCGTAGGAAGCTGCAACAGTTCCTCGGCTTTGCAAACTTCTACAGGAGGTTTATTAAGGATTACAGTCAGGCAGTTAGTCCCTTGACAGCCCTGACCTCCTCCAAAGTCCCCTTCACCTGGTCGGATCGGTGTGAAGCCGCGTTTAGGGAGTTGAAACGCCGGTTCTCGACTGCGCCAGTCCTGGTGGATGCCTCTGACTCAGAGATAGGAGCCGTGCTGTCCCAGAGCAGGGAGTCCGATAAGGTCCTCCACCCCTGTGCCTATTTTTCCCGCAGGTTGACCCCGGCTGAGCGAAACTATGACGTTGGCAATCGAGAACTCCTTGCGGTGAAAGAGGCTCTTGAGGAGTGGAGACACCTGTTGGAGGGAGCTGCGGTTCCATTCATGGTTTTCACGGACCATCGGAACCTGGAATATACCCGGACCGCCAAGCATCTGAACCCCAGGCAAGCCCGCTGGTCACCGTTCTTCGGGCATTTTGACTTCCAAATCACCTACCGCCCCGGGACCAAGAACCAAAGATCTGACGCCTTGTCCCGGGTTCACGAAGAGGAAGTCAAAGCCGAGCTGTCAGATCCCACGGAAACCATCATCCCCGAGTCCACTGTCGCGGCCACCCTCACCTGGGACGTGGAGAAGACCGTCCAGGGGGCCCTGGCACGGAACCCAGACCCGGGAACTGGCCCGAAGGACAAGTTATATGTCCCACCAGAAGCCAGAGCTGCGGTCTTGGACTTCTGTCACGGTTCCAAGCTCTCCTGTCACCCAGGGGTGCGAAGGACCATGGCAGTGGTCCGGCAGCGCTTCTGGTGGGCGTCTATGGAAGCCGACATCCGGGAGTATGTCCAGGCCTGCACCACCTGCGCCAGGGGAAAAGCTGACCACCAAATGGCACAGGGAATCCTCCAGCCATTACCTGTGCCTCACCGCCCCTGGTCCCACATCAGCCTGGACTTCGTCATGGACCTCCCGCCGTCCCAGGGCATGACCACCATCTTCACGATAGTGGACCGGTTCTCCAAGGCAGCTCACTTCGTGGCCCTTCCGAAGCTCCCGACGGCCGAGGAGACAGCAGACATCCTGGTCCACCATGTCATAAGTCTGCATGGGATTCCATCTGACGTGGTCACCGACCGTGGTCCCCAGTTCTCCTCGCAAGTCTGGAGGAGGTTCTCTGGGGGCCACCGTAAGCCTCTCGTCCGGGTACCATCCCCAGACGAACGGACAGGCAGAGCGGACCAACCAGGATTTGGAGCAGGCTCTCCACTGCGTGACCTCCGTGCACCCGACGGCCTGGAGCAACCATCTGGCCTGGATCAAGTACGCTCATAATAGCCAAGTTTCATCTGCCACCGGCCTCTCCCCATTTGAGGTATGTTTGGGGTACCAGCCCCCATTGTTTCCGCTCATGGAGGGAGAGGTCGGGGTGCCCTCGGTCCAGGCCCACCTCAGGAGGTGCCATCGGGTGTGGCGTACTGCCCGCTCTGCCCTGCTGAAAGCCCGGATGAGGGCCAAGGCCCATGCAGACCGCCGGCGTTCCCCCGGCCCCTGTATACCAGCCCGGGCAGGAGGTTTGGCTATCCACCAAAGACATCCCACTGCAAGTGGAATCCCAAAAACTTAAGGACAGATTTATTGGACCGTTCCCCATCCTCAAAGTCCTCAGTCTGGCCGCAGTGCAGCTGAAGCTACCAGCTTCGCTGCGGATCCATCCTGTCTTTCACGTGTCCCGGATTAAGCCCTACCACACTTCACCACTCTGCACCCCTGGACCGGCGCCGCCTCCTGCCCGGATCATCGACGGAGAGCCGGCATGGACAGTACACCGGCTCCTGGACGTCCGTCGGAAGGGCCGGGGGTTCCAGTACTTGGTGGACTGGGAGGGGTATGGACCTGAGGAACGCTCCTGGGTGAAGAGGAGCTTCATCCTGGACCCGGCCCTCCTGGCTGACTTCTACCACCGACATCCCGACAAGCCTGGTCAGGCGCCAGGAGGCGCCTGTTGAGGGGGGGGGTCCTGTTGTGTGGGCCGCTAAAGAGGAGGTACTGCTGGCCCACCACCAGAGGGCGCCCTGCCTGAAGTGCGGGCTTCAGGCACGAGAGGGCGCCGGAGCAACCGGGAGTGACAGCTGTCACTCATCAACAGCACCAGCTGTCACTCATCATCACCAGCACCATAAAAGCCAGGCAGCAACTCCACCTCACTGCCGAGATATCATCTACTAACTAGGTAATATTCTCTGCTGTGTCTGAACTGTGATTTGTGTGATCTGTTTGCAGCCGTGTTCCTGTGGTGCACTTTCAGCTGGGTTGGCGAGTAGTGAGAGAAGTGACGTCTTCGCCTCTCACTCCAACCAGATAAGTGGTTAACAGGAGCTGCTATTGTGTTCCTATTTCGGAGGTGGAGGTGCTCCCTCCCGGAGGAACTGTTTCTGTGAGTGAGGATTTACTGAGTGTGTATCCACACACCCACCATTAACTGTCTCTGCTTTCTGCCAGCAGTACCAGGTCTGACAGCTGGAGACGGTGGCCACCTGGAGATTCAGGACTTGTCGGCTCCGGTGTTCTTCAGATCCGTTGGCGGTGGAAGCCGTGTGGGACGGACGTCTTCTATCCTCAAGCCTGCCCACACGTCACTTTTCGTATAATTGACTATCATTCTCAAACTGCATTTGTCTGTATTCCGTTGTGCACAGTTTGCAACATTAAATTGTTATATTTTCGCTTATCCATTGTCTGTTCATTTATGCCCCCTGTTGTGGGTCCGTGTCACTACACTTTCCCAATAAAAAGAGGGTAAAACATCACGCAATGTTGCAAAAGATGTTGGTTGTTCACAGTCAGCTGTGTCTAAACTCTGGACCAAATACAAACAACATGGGAAGGTTGTTAAAGGCAAACATACTGGTAGACCAAGGAAGACATCAAAGCGTCAAGACAGAAAACTTAAAGCAATATGTCTCAAAAATTGAAAATGCACAACTAAACAAATGAGGAACAAATGGGAGGAAACTGGAGTCAATGTCTGTGACCGAACTGTAAGAAACCGCCTAAAGGAAATGGGATTTACATACAGAAAAGCTAAACGAAAGGCATCATTAACACCTAAACAGAAAAAAAACAAGGTTACAATGGGCTAAGGAAAAGCAATCGTGGACTGTGGATGACTTGATGAAAGTCATATTCAGTGATGAATCTCGAATCTGCATTGGGCAAGGTGATGATGCTGGAACTTTGTTTGGTGCCGTTCCAATGAGATTTATAAAGATGACTGCCTGAAGAGAACATGTAAATTTCCACAGTCATTGATGATATGGGGCTGCGTGTCAGGTAAAGGCACTGGGGAGATGGCTGTCATTACATCATCAATAAATGCATAAGTTTACGTTGATATTTTGGACACTTTTCTTATCCCATCAATTGAAAGGATGTTTGGGGATGATGAAAGCATTTTTCAAGATGATAATGCATCTTGTCATAGAGCAAAAACTGTGAAAACATTCCTTGAAAAAAGACACATAGGGTCAATGTCACGGCCTGCAAATAGTCTGGATCTTAATCCAATTGAAAATCTTTGGTGGAAGTTGAAGAAAATGGTCTATGACAAGGCTCCAACCTGCAAAGCTGATTTGGCAACAGCAATCAGAGAAAGTTGGAGCCAGATTGATGAAGAGTACTGTTTGTCACTCATTAAGTCCATGCCTCAGAGACTGCAAGCTGTTATAAAAGCCAGAGGTGGTGCAACAAAATACTAGTAATGTGTTGGAGCGTTCTTTTGTTTTTCATGATTCCATAATTTTTTCCTCAGAATTGAGTGATTCCATATTTTTTTCCCCTCTGCTTGGTCTAAAAAAGTAACCGTTACTGACTGCCACAATTTTTTTTCCTGATTTCTTATAGTGTTTCGTAAAGCCAGAAAGTTGCCATTTGAAATGACTTTAGTTTTGTGTCATGTCTGTGATCTGCTTTTTTTCTACAAAATTAAACAACTGAATGAACATCCTCCAAGGCCGGTGATTCCATAATTTTTGCCAGGGGTTGTACACAGATCTCATAGTGTGGATGGGCGCATGCATGCACACGTACGCCTAATAACTAGTAACATGCGTGTTGTGCCCGTCAATATATCTTGCACTATGGCCCATGCTGAGTTTGCTATGCCACTGGAATGGAGCAGGACAACAGTGGGACGGTGGTATGATACCAATTTGCAAGGTAGGAAAGTGTTGGGTGGGATATTTTCTCTGCTCAGCAATGGCCAGTGGATACGTGCTGGATGTTGGCAGTGAGGGTTTGGATTGTTCAGTCCGGACCAAATACTGCACTTAGTAATTGTACTTAAATACTTGACACTCAAGAGTGAAAAGTACTCAGAACTGAATTAGAACAAAATGCACTGCTTAACATCAACTGGGTGATTCTTAGACTACGGGCACTTATGTCCTTTGATCATATTGTATGAAAAACAGAAAAAAGGGGAAATTTCACACTTTTATAGTTATCTTTACAATGAAAGTGTGTTAAGAAATTTGTTCTAGTAGTCTATGATGACTTTTTCACCTTTTTTCAGCATCATTATATGCAAATATTGCCGTTTTGTGCTTGTCCCACACCCAGACTTTTGATCTTCAATGATAAAAATGAATGGTAAAGAAACGTTTTTTCTAATGTTTTAAAATATCTCTGAATAAAATATCAGTAAAATAATCAAAACATAATTGGGGTATTCAATGTCATACAACTGTTGTGATTTTTTTTTAAACAAAATGTAGTTGTCCCACACTATTGCCGTAATTTCCACCACAACACTGTAATGTCCCTAAACAGTTTGTATGAAAGATTGTTTGGGTAGTTTCTATGGAGATAAACAGTGACATCAGAGCACATGTATATAGCGCCAAATCATAAACAGTTGCCCCAAGGCGTTTTATACTGTAAGGTAATGGTGTGGTGGAAATTACATTTACAAGGCCAATAGTGCCCATAGTTAAAGAATCACCCCAACTACGTTTCAATTACATTTCATACAGAAATATTTTTTGACTTTTGCATGATAGATCAGTTTTGTGTACCATGCACGCAATCACTGGAATTCATCAATTTGAAACTTGTGCATATTTATGCACACCTTTGACCATGCATGTGCACAACTCTGTGCAAAAAAATTCAAATTGTTAATAAAGTGCCATCGACCAAATAGACAAAATGATTCAGATACTGGACCAAATGATAAAACATTCATAATGAGTCTGTTCAGGGTGCTGTCAAACATGAAACATTAACATCATTAGCATGAGCCAGTTTTATATTACAACAATATTTAATAGTATGTCTCAAGTTAATGAACAACAAAAACAAAAATGTGTTATATAGTTAACTAAAAATGCAGATATGAGTTATTGGCACATTTTGTTGAATTTACAGTAAATCATCAGTTTCACCACCAGTTTACTTTTAACAAAACAGACAAACTGGATACATGAACAGTTAAAAGTCACTTCATTTGCATCAATAAGTAAGAAATGCAAACAGTATGGTACTATATGATTTTATCATTAAAATTAGTAATAAAATGAGCAATAAAATTCACTAATTCACTGAAATTATTTTTTTTGCAGATTTTTCCAAATTTAGATGCTGTGGCAGAACCAGCAGGAGACCACTGATGTGTGCATTAAATTTTGTGTCACTGCATATTATAACAATGATGCTGTTGAAAATTTAAACAATGAACAATTCCCTTAAATTAAAAAAAAGGCAATTTTCCAAAGTGAGTGCTGTAGTATAACCAGCAGAAGACCATTAATATGATCAGTGAATCTGGTGACACCACACCTGAATTTATTGAAAATTTTTCTGGTGTCTCTTTTTGGTTTTGCACTTTGTAGACGGTCCCGAAGCTTCTGCTTCACAGCCGCCTGCTCCTTCAGATCAATGTTAGTTTTCCAGCTCAGAGGATGGCTCATATGGATAAAAACAACGTAGCTCATTGTCTACCTTCCTGAGGTTAGAAACTAGTGTTGTTTCTTTTCTACAACGTTTATCTTAAGATTACTGAGCTGTGAGCTTTGAATCTGTGAATATCTTTCTAACTTTATCGGAGCCTCCAGCATTGGTTTTGTGTCCTCCGTGAGTTTGACACCTACATTACAGTTTGACAGGTGCACCGCTGTCCCCAGCACCAGAAGCAAGCCTCACTGGCCATAATGAACCCCCCCCCCCCCCCCCCCCCCAAAAAAAAATACCCAAACAAACAAACAAACAAAAAATCATTTTGTGATGATAGGATTTACGGTCAAAATTTCCTGCAGTAATTGATCCGTATACTGAAATCTGTAAACTACTTAAACTGAAAAAAATGATATATATGTATATATATATATATATATATATATATATATCCTCCTAGGGCCTGGCATCCACATATATGGACATGACATTTTTGGTTGTCTAGTCCATAAATTATGTTTTGTTTAATGAGAACCTCTGGGTCTTAGGAGGATATATTTATTTATTTATTCATTTTGAATGATATTCACATTTTGTGAGACCTGCGTTCACGATTTGCAGCTGATTCACGTTTTGGGGGTTAATAGAACCAAGAGGCGTGAATCCTCATAATGTTTTACTGTGACTACAGTTGTAACAAAAAATGTATCAATAAAAGGATTTAAGGCCATGTAAAATCTGAATATGTCAAATCTGAATTTTAGGAAGATTATTGCTTAATTGTATTTTTCTTCCACCTTAATGTACAACTGTACTGCGTCTTTAATGTAGCACCTGCTGTATCTGTTGACTCGCTGCGCCAAGGTCAGATTTTCTTATTGACCTCACTTTTGCCGACTTTGGCTCCTCCCAGCGATGTTGATACACATTCCCAGCTGCCACGGCCCGTCCTGTCCGTGCACAGCATTGCTGCTGCATATCCTCCAGAGCTATGCAAGGACTCAGCTGCAGCTCGTGGTGCACCCCTCACATGGCGTGGACACCTGACACGGCAACACATACACATATCATACAATGCCATAGCAATTAGTTATTTGTAATTACTTGCGGATGAAGTTGGGTCGTATGTTTGAGGGACGTTACTCTGAATTCTGCGAATACATTCTCACGTTTCTCTCTGTGTGGTGTCCAGACAGAGAAGTGTGCCTCCCTCTGTTATGAAGTTGTAACCTCTGTTGAATTCCAGTGACCCACAGTTAGTTGCAGATGAACACATCCTGCATCCCTGGCTCAGGAATCAGTTGGAAAGATTAATTTTTGACATGTGCTCCCAGTGCATCTCTTTATAGGACTGTTCAGCAGTCAGAGAAGATAAATTTAATTGCTCTCAAGTCTATGAAGGACATTCACAATAGTCCCATTCTACTCCGGTCCAAATTCGGTGAACGGAGAACAATTTGAAAGCTTGTGAAGAACTGTGAAGCAGATGCCTTTGGCATTTCAGAGAGAGAGGGAGGGCAGCGCAGGGGTTGGAAAATGCCTCCGAACAAAAAAGCCATGGTTTTAAATGCCTTTCTCCGCCTTGTAGTGGTAAATCTGAATCTTCTTTGGCCTTTTTGTTTTGCCAGAGCGAGCTATTAGAGAAGAATTCAAAGACAGTGTGTGTGTGTGTTTGTGTGCATGCGTGTGTGCTCAAGAGGGCATGTGATATGCCTTATTCAAAATTTTGTTTCAGTCGACATTTGCAAACGATGTATATACAGGACAGGAGCAGTTACAGTGGACAGTCATGCGATAAGAAAGTCAGTTAATTGAACAGTTCATCAAAATTTCTGTATTTTCCAGAGTATGTGTCACTTTTTTGCCCCTAGTATGGGAGCTCCTGCGACTTAAACTCTGGTGTGACTCATAAAAATGTTGCGTCCCTTATTAACAATTAATTTAACTAAGGCAAAGCCTTGGAGCGAACATCGATGTAGGTTGACGTAAATATATTGAGTTGATTGTATGTGATACACCATAGTTCAAAATTGCTTGAGTGTATGAAGGTCTTGAGATGAAGGTACTTTAAACAGACTGACACGATTTGTTAATGATAAACTATTGTAGGCTTTAATGGTACATACATATGGGTTTATTAAAGGTTTTCTTGAAAATATCATTGCTAAGTAGAATATCATGAACAGAATCTTCTGTATTCTCAAGATCAATAGATTTATTGAATAGTCAATGTAATTTACAACAGTAAATAATATGCTTATGTCACAGACATTAATGAGCGAAGCCCCTCACAGTCTCACCATCTCATTTAGGTCCTTTAGTCTTTTTTTTCAGTAAAATGGCTCTGGGTGAGCATTAGCATGGCTAAACCCCCTCATAACACTGATCTGTTGAGGAAGGAAACCAGAAGTGACGTCCCACAACCGAAT
Organism: Thalassophryne amazonica; assembly: GCF_902500255.1. Classification (NCBI taxonomy): domain Eukaryota; kingdom Metazoa; phylum Chordata; class Actinopteri; order Batrachoidiformes; family Batrachoididae; genus Thalassophryne; species Thalassophryne amazonica. Next base: position 37,919,173 of record NC_047120.1, read on the forward strand.
CTTTTTTTATTTTTTTTATTTATTTGAATATTTATTTATTTTTATTTTTTTTTTGCTGCAAATAAATCAATTATTCCCCAACGCTATTTTAGATCACATCATAAGACCTTTGTTCTAGGGGGTTGTTAAGGTGGATGAGGTGAGCACAGATCTGTCAAGGAAGCAAACCAGAAGTGACGTCCCACAACCAAATCTTTTTTTTATTTTTTATTTATTTATTTGAATATTTATTTATTTATTTATTTTTTTTTTTGCTGCAAATAAATCAATTATTCCCCAACGCTATTTTAGATCACATCATAAGACCTTTGTTCTAGGGGGTTGTTAAGGTGGATGAGGCGAGCACAGATCTGTCAAGGAAGCTAACCAGAAGTGATGTCCCGCAACGGAATCTTTTTTTTTTGTCATCACTCGAACACTGAGTAAGGCCGAAGGTGCAACCTATATATGTGTTTTGTCTTCAAGATGGATTTTTTGACAGGTACAACTTATACTTTGGAATATATGGTAAAGCTCCAGGTTGACCGGCAATTGACAAGCTTCAGACTGCCCTGTGACCTTTAACAGGACTAACTGTGTTTAGAAGATGACAGAATAAAGCGACAGTGTGATTTAATGTCATCTCTTGGTGAGGTTGCAGATTGCATTTTGCCATCACCAATCAGGATTTTGTTTCCCTTTCCCGACATTTGGGGTGCTTTGGCAATGAGGATTTGTGCCCCCTTGCTTTCTCTTGTGATAATCAATATGTTTGAGTCAAACGTGTTAGCCTGTGGTAGCAACCAGTAAACAGCGTACAGAGCAAGGACACACTGATTCTCCTATTTTCTTCAGTTCTCTGTCTGGACTGCAGAATACGAAAGGCAGAGTAAAGATTATTTTATGCTTCTGCTACTCCATATCTCTATGGCACATAATCATCTTGACGTGGGCTTGACTCTTTGTACTGTTGAAAGTCGCAAAGGAATTTACCGCCAGAAAAGTAGGGGCAATGGCGTGAAAACTGGCCTACTATCTCATGATGTCTATGTTCATGAAAGGTCTTGATTATTTACCTCCTGGCTTTGTTCCTCCACAGTAAACAGTGGCAGCTGAGACAGAAAGACAGTTGTTGGAGTTGGAGCTGGTGAACACTGAACAGCAAATGGTTTTATTGCAAATGTTGGAATGAAAACGAAATAGGAGATTGGTGTGGAGATGGTCTGTAAGTCCACTGAACAAATCTGAGCAGAGGACGGGCGAATATTCAACACTTGTTCAACCTCTTCGGGACATTGATGAAGAAATTAGGGATAGACCGATAATCATTTGGGCTGATAATCGGCAACTTCATTATCAGCTGATGCCGATTATCAGCCCAAATGATTATTGGTGTATCCCTAGAAGAAATGCACTTCAGGTATTTTTGTATGTCGGCTGACAGATCTGACAACCTTCTGGAAATTATCTAGTTTAGTGGAACAATCACAGCATCCAGTCTCTGTTTTTTGGGCATGTGGTTACCATTTTTAGGAGGTGCATGTCAGACCATGGACAGGGTTCCTGAGGGGTTTCCCAAAGACCCATAGGGCTCTGCATGGCTACAGAGTTGCAGATATGGAGTAGCATATATTGAGCTTAAGTATGTCCTCTTGGGACTACTGTATCAACAACACAGTAAAATCACCAATGTAAACCTAACACTGTTGTGTTAGTTACCAGTGTTAATTTAACACTGGTAATTTCACTGTGAAGGTGGTGCAACATAGAGGATGGCCAAGAGGGGAGCCCCATCCCATTTAGGTACAAATGTGAGGCATCATTGTAAAGCCAGTTGAGATTCTGATTCAGAGGGAAAAGTGTTATATAAATGCAGTCCATTTACCATTTACAGTGTAGGTCTAAAGGTCTTATTCGAAACACATCAATTCAGTGTTACAAGTAATTATACATTAATGAACTGATGGCTATGAATACTATATTTATTGTTTATAATGCTTGTAAATGCTCTAAATCCTACACACTGTAGCTTCAAGCCAAGCAATTTTTACATTTTCCACAAGTCACTTTGGGGTAAACATGAAGTATACTAGGGTTTGGAAAATGCCATGTCCCAAATCCAATTAGAAGCTGCTAAGTGCTACCAGGACTGCAATGCAGCAGGGTGTGGCTCTCTGAAAGCCTAACTTCAGAACAATTAATTCGATAGCTTACTTGATGCACTCTGACCTTTGGCATTCTGCAAACAGAATGCAAGAAGTGTGCTGCTGTATATGCAGTTATGCATGTATTGAATAATTACTGTATGTACAGTACGACAACTATAACTATACACTACATACAACATTTAGTTGACCTTGTTTATTCAGCAAGCACTCCTGAAATACCAGCCTGGTATTGTGTCTGCACAACAAGATAGGTTAATAGCTAAGTGGACGTAACCCAAACAATATTGTGCATCGTTAACAAAACTTGTCTTTTTTTTCCTTAATAGCATGTTGACACAGTGGAGGTACTGCTGCCTCACAATAAGCACGTCCCCAGTTCAAAACCTGCAGTGTAATAAATCCTAACCTATCATGCCATAAAACCTTATGTTGCTTTTACACTTGGCTGGGTTTGTCGCCATTTCACACCGTAAGGGATGAAGCTACAACTCGGCACACCTGGAATGTATTCCCAAAGCAGCTCTCAACTGGCTGCCTATGATGTCAAGGCCTCCAAGTAGGTGTACCACTCAGCAAAAGTAAGTTTTCTGGGTAACGATTGAATCCCAGTTACATTGACCCTGTCTGTGCTCAGCTCAGGATCAACCAGGGCAGGATCAACGCAAGTCAGTGTAACTCCGAGTGAACTTGACTTACACTCCATCCTCAGTTTGTGGGATCTCAGGGTAATTCTTTCTATGCTAAACCACTTGTTGCCGCTGAATAGGTGAACATTTTATTTCTAAGTGTCTGGCAAGACAGTAAATGCCAACAGCCCCTAATTGACAATCAACTTGTAATGATGAGATGAAGACCAGTGCTACTGGACAAAAGTAAGGCTAAGGTAAGTGGCTAAATGTATAAACAGTCTTTTTAAAATGTTTCATTATTTAGACCTTGATTTGCTAAAGGTTTGCACATGTAAAAACTTGTGCAAACTTGTGCAACTTCTGCAAAAACAAAAAGTAAGAATGAAGTGCATGCTGATTTACTGATTGTGCGCATTGAGGATAGTGTCTTTCTTCTCACCATCATGAACAATTTGCGGTGTGCAACATAGTGGGTGTTCAACACGCTAATGGGTGTGCTTTGCAAACGCCATGAGATTTATCAATCTCAAAAGGAAAGTTGGGAAGTTGTATTTATGCTGTATATTGCACATTTGAAACATGGGTGTTAACTTATTGCTTTTGACAGGATGCTAAAATACCCTCGGCTGAATGAGCATTGTCTTCTTTATAATTTGCAGTTTTTAATTCAATTATTAAGATCCTATTGTCTTACGTACAATTTGTGCATGTTCAATAAAACCCCTCTATCAATCAATCAATCAATCATAAACAATATTTATGTTTTAATGGCATCTGCAAGAGGGTGTGCGTGTGCATGTACTTTTGACAAGAGCTTTGTTAGCTTTGAGTTAGCAGAAGTTAGCATGCACGCTGACATCCATAAAATGTAAATCACTCCAGAGGTGCAGTGGTGGGCACAGCTAACCAAAACGTTAGCTTCAATAACAGCTAATCAAAGGCTAACTGAAAACATCTATTACAAAGCTAAACCAATAAACCACCCAAAAATTTATCGGAAGCTACAGCTAACCGATAACTTTCAAAATTGAGTTTTAACACCACGATCACAAACCAAAACAATGAATCACCACTTCTGTTTTTGTGCACTGTGCCCCCTGTTGGAAGATCCTGTTAACTACATGTTTTACTCTACCGCAGCAAAAGGAGCCTGATCACCACGTTGTCACACAAAAAAAGTCATTATTGCTTAACCGCATACATCTGTTCCACCGTGAGGCAGAGGTCTTGGAAAATAAAACAGTTTTGACTTATTGTTTTGATTTATAAATCAAATTATTCTGGATAGAATAACTACATTAATGACAATTCTGCCATTTGTACAAAGTTAAAATATAACATACGAGGTCTGTGAGAAAAGTAACGGACCTTATTATTTTTTTCAAAAACTATATCGATTTGAATCACGTGTGATTACATCAGACATGCTTGAGCCCTCGTGGGCATGCGAGAGTTTTTTCACGCCTGTCGGTTACGTCATTCGCCTGTGGGCAGTCTTTGAGTGGGGAGTCGCCCACCCTCTCATCGTTTTTTCATTGTTTAGGAATGGCTCAGAGACTGCTGCTTTGTTTGATAAAAAATTTTTCAAAACCTATAAGGCACAACTGAGTGGACACCATTCGATAAATTCAGCTGGTTTTCTGTGAAAATTTTAACGGCTGATGAGAGATTTTGGAGTTTTACTGTCGCCGTAAGGACGGCCCACGGCGCCTGATGCTGATCTGCGCTCCGAGGCAGCGTCGTCTCGCTGTTTCAAGCTGAAAATTTCCTAATTTCAGGCTCTGTGGACCCAAGACGTCGTGAGATAACAGAGAACTTTCAGAAGAATTCGGGATCAGGAGTTTATCCTGACATTCCACTGTTAAAGGAGATTTTGTAATGAAAGAACATGCGGGCAGATTCGCATGTCGGGCCGGACCCGACCGCGGAGGGTTGCCACAGGAAAAACACCTCCGTTGGAAACCTTAACGGACAAGTTGGAACATGCCCAAGCTGTTAAACAATTTCTCAGATACTCACTTGTTGAAAGCCATCAAAAGCCGCCTGAATTTTACAAATGGTTTTCAGCACGGAGGTGTTTTTCATGTCGCGGCACACACAGATTTGCCACGTCGTCACGGAAACGACTCAGCAAATTCGTCCGCACGTTCTTTCATTACAAAATCTCCTTTAACAGTGGAATGTCCGGGTAAACTCCTGATGTCGGCTTCTTCTGAAACTTCTCTGTTCTCTGACGACGTCCTGGGTGAACAGAGCTTTAAATTAGGATGTTTTCAGCTCGAAACAGCCAGAGGGACGCCACCTCCGACCGCGCCGCGCGGATCCGCTTTGTGGGCTGTCCTTAAAGCGAAAGAAACTCCACAATCTCTCATCAGCCGTTAAACTTTACACCGAAAACCAGCTGAATTTCTCGAATAGTGTCCACGCGGATATCCCTCACAGGTCCTGAAAAAATTTGATAAAGCAACGCACGCCGTCTCCCTGCAGCGTCTCAGACAAAGAGATTCTGACGGGAGGGGGAGTCCACACCTCACTCAAAGCCTGCCCACAGGCGAATGACGTCACCGACAGGCATGACAAAACGAGGGTTCAAGCTTATCTGACCTAAAAACATATGAATCAAATCCATTTATTTTTTGAAAAAAATAAAAAGGACTGCTTTTTATATCACAGACCTCGTATATATTTTAATTTTAAATAATGCACTAATTTTGTAACAAACACACACAGATGCCAAAGGGATTATGGGTAAAATTAGCCTCTGCTAACAGTGATCGGTTGACTCAGTCATTCTATGTAAAAACAAACACATTAATGTGAGGTGTGTATGTTGGTGTTTACATATAAATGTGCTTTTGTAAAATATGTAATTTTTTTTCTTATGTAAAAAAAAAGCCATTTGCAAAAGCCAAAAGTCAAGTTATGATTAGACAACCATCTGATATAACAAGGGTCAAAATGTATAGAACACTGCCATCTACTGGCACCCAGACGCTTAGAGCGAATACTGCCATGAACACTACTGGCCAGTAGATGGTAGTAGAGACCATGAAAACTTGCCAAAACAAATATGTCAATCTGTGCCTGCTATGTTTAATCTGCGTGGAATTTAATAAACACAAACTGAATATCAGACATCTTTATATATATATATATATATATATATATATATATATATATATATATATATATATATATATATATATATATATATATATATACGTGGGTTTAGTCACATAGCACTGCTATTATTCTGAACACTACTGTATATGTACGTACCCTGTAAAAACCAGAGAGTAAATCCACAGTCCATCCCATCTATCTTATAAACACAAGTCTAAAACAATAAATGCTTTCATCTAATATGTATTCAAATTAAAAGGGCATAAAAAAGTCATAATGAAGAATTTTGATGCACCAGACAATCCACTTACTGGACATGTTAGGGCTTATTGCAGGGAATAATCTTCATCACATGCATAATTCAAATAATGAGCAGGTATGGTTGAAGTTACATGACATTTCAAATGATCTTGCTGCTGTTTCTTTCTTCTCCGAAGTCGGGCTCTACTTTCCACCAAGGCCACGCATGCTCGTGTTGTTGAAATGCTAGAACACAATAATGACACAAAGTAACCTTTGGAGCTCTACTGTGGGTGTTCTACTGACAGCTATGGATTTCTTTTTGAGCAATTTACAGAAAAACGATTTCTTTCATACCCATGTCAAACTTGAGCCGAACACTCAGACATATGATTGTTAACAATGTTTTAATGTGAATAAGGCTGTAAAGAAGGAAACTTTTCCTTTTTGAGAGCACCATGCTCGTGGAGCGCAAACCTACACCAAAACTACTTTCCAGTTCCACAAATTTTTACCTTGGAAAAATTTTCAAGGTCAAAGTCCCATTAGAATTGTCTTTTCACAAGTTAAAATAAATTACAAAATATAGATCAAAAGGGCTTTTCATTGTTTCTTGGGGGTTCCACAGGGGTCCGTCTTAGGCCCCTTGCTTTTCTCATAAGCTAAAATATAATATAAAATATAGATCAAAAGGGCTTTTCAATGTTAAAAAGAATCATATATCCTCTAAATCCACAATACGGGTCAAATGTAGATCAAACTTTGTCTATTCATTGAGACTGCCAGTTTGCACCACATTGTCACAAATGAGAGTGATTGAGGCACTTTTGATTGAGATATAATGCACAATGTACACCAAAATGGTTTTTCAATGTTAAATTAAAATGTTCACAAAATCCACAAGCCCGATCAGATACAGATCAGACGTTGTCAAGTGATAGTGAGTGCCAGTTTGCACGTCACTTTCAAATATGAGAGTGCGTGGGACACGTTTGATTAAGATATAATGTGAAATACCAACCTGGTCTCACGGCAAGGCGTGATTCAGCACGAAATATACATTAAACTGTTAGTTTGTGGTACTGTGACAAAAAGCCCTCATTTTTGTCACAGCAGCACAAAGTCATTGTAATTAATTTCGTGATGGCTGCACGAAATTAAAAGTGAAGCGGGGGGGGGTGGGGCTGGTTATGGTTAGGGTTGGGGGTAGGAGTAGGGTTAGTAATAGTGAGATTAAAAAAAAAAGCCCTGTCACAAAAATTTGACTTATTTCGCGATGGGACTGGATGAAACTGTCAGTTGATAAAGGATACCATCCTACATAATGCTGTCAAATATGGACGAAATTTGATCTTTTTTGGTGGAGTTATGAATTTTTGAATATTCGTTCAATGTTAAAGGATAGGGATTTTTCCAATTTTCCAAGATTTTTCCTGACTTTGATCTTTGACCTCTGACCTTGAAAATTGAATCGGTTCTTGCCTATTAGGATATATAAATCCTCTGCAAAATTTCATAACATTACATGAAACATTGTGGGATACAGGCTGTTCACAACTGGTGAAAACAACCTGCAACCAACTTTGTTGGTGGAGGTGAATATATATATATACAGTAGTGTTCAGAATAATAGTACTGCTATGTGACTAAAAAGATTAATCCAGGTTTTGAGTATATTTCTTATTGTTACATGGGAAACAAGGTACCAGTAGATTCCGTAGATTCTCACAAATCCAACAAGACCAATCATTCATGATATGCACACTCTTAAGGCTATGAAATTGGACTATTAGTAACAAAAAGTAGAAAAGGGGTGTTCACAGTTATAGTAGTGTGGCATTCAGTCAGTGAGTTCGTCAATTTTGTGGAACAAACAGGTGTGAATCAGGTGTCCCCTATTTAAGGATGAAGCCAGCACCTGTTGAACATGCTTTTCTCTTTGAAAGCCTGAGGAAAATGGGACGTTCAAGACATTGTTAAGAAGAACAGCGTAGTTTGACTAAAAAGTTGATTGGAGAGGGGAAAACCTATACGCAGGTGCAAAAAATTATAGGCTGTTCATCTACAATGATCTCCAATGCTTTAAAATGGACAAAAAAACCAAAGATGTGTGGAAGAAATCGGAAAACAACCATCAAAATGGATAGAAGAATAACCAGAATGGTAAAGGCTCACCCATTGATCAGCTCCAGGATGATCAAAGACAGTCTGGAGTTACCTGTAAGTGCTGCGACAGTTAGAAGACGCCTGTGTGAAGCTAATTTATTTGCAAGAATCCCACGCAAAGTCTCTCTGTTAAATAAAAGACATGTGCAGAAGGGGTTACGATTCGCCAAAGAACACATCAACTGGCCTAAAGAGAAATGGAGGAATATTTTGTGGACTGATGACAGTAAAATTGTTCTTTTTGGGTCCAAGGGCTGCAGACAGTTTGTGAGACGACCCCCAAACTCTGAATTTAAGCCACAGTTCACAGTGAAGACAGTGAAGCATGGTGGTGCAAGCATCATGATATGGGCATGTTTCTCCTACTATGGTGTTGGGCCTATATATCGCATACCAGGTATCATGGATCAGTTTGGATATGTCAAAATACTTGAAGAGGTCATGTTGCCTTATGCTGAACAGGACATGCCCTTGAAATGGGTGTTTCAACAAGACAATGACCCCAAGCACACTAGTAAACGAGCAAAATCTTGGTTCCAAACCAACAAAATTAAAGCCTTGCAGACGTGAAGAAATCATGAAAAACTGTGGTTATACAACTAAATGCTAGTTTAGTGATTCACAGGATTGCTAAAAAGCAGTTTGAATATAATAGTTTTAAGTTTGTAGCATCAACAGCAGATGCTACTATTATTGTGAACCCCCCTTTTCTACTTTTTATTTTTTTTTACTAATAGCCCAATTTCATAGCCTTAAGAGTGTGCATATCATGAATGCTTGGTCTTGTTGGATTTGTGAGAATCTATTGAATCTACTGGTACCTTGTTTCCCATGTAACAATAAGAAATATAGTCCAAACCTGGATTAATCTTTTTAGTCACATAGCACTACTATTATTCTGATCACTACTATATATATATATATATATATATATATATATATATATATATTGTTTTCATATGTAAGTCTTTCAAATAAAGCTGTCAGCACAAAATTGTGTCAAGATTTCCAGACCAGGGAACCTCAGGCGATCAGTGAAGCTATTAATTGGGGGTTGGCCTTGTGGTCGTCGATGTTGGCTGACCACGGTATGTTTGGACCATTGTGAACATGCTCCATGGACACAGTCACAGAGTCCATCTGGACCCAGCAGGTCTCGTCCCAATTCCAGCCCTTGTTTCCATGCTGCCGAAGTCTAGCTGTGCAAAGTCGCTCAACTCTTGACAGGCACTTCTTTGTGTGACACACCACCCTATTAAAAAAAGACAAAGATTCTGAAAGAAATGCAGGAAATGGAACATGGAAACTAGGAGCCAGTGTGTAATAAATGGTTGTTAAAAAAAAACTACAGACTGGAGAGATGGATAAAGATAGACCTCATTGACTTTTTTCCATTAGCACTTGCTGAATCTGCCTGTTTTGACAAATTTGCCATCACTTGACATAAATCTAAAGGCTATAGGTCCTTATGATTCAAGCTCAAGACATTCCTTTGTCCATTACTCGGATGTGGACATGCGGAAAAGTCTGAGGTTTCAGCTCCTTTTCCCATCTTGCCTGATGACACTCTTATGTTGTCATTTCCCTAATTTGGTGTGGAAGTTTTGTGGTCAGAGGAAACCACACACCCAGGGTGAATAATTCGACTCCTGAGTCAGCAGAGAAACATTACACAGCTCTGAACTTTATAACCTTCAAAAACTGGATCAGCCCATGGGAGGACCCAGCACCGTTTAAGACACAATTACAACACTAAAAAACAAACAAACAAACAATCACTACTTGTTAAGAACACTACATTTGTATGGGTATGGATTCAAAGCCTTCCTTCTCCAGAAAAAAAAAATGAGGCATGGCACAACAATTTATGACAATAGGATCCCAAACAAAATCAAGTTTGGTTGAAGAAATGTAGCACCCCATCTTTTTGATAATATCACTCCTGGGAAGGCTTTAAATTAAAGTCCTTCATTGAAATTCAACACTAGTAGGGGATTTAATTCATGGGTTGATGGGCCTGTCAAGTGTTGCTTAGCCAGGACAGACGGCATGGCATCCTGTGCATAGAATATACATAAAAACATGTCTCTCTATGAGGTTACGATGCGCCAAATCGTAAAAGATGGCTGTGAGTAATGTTGGATCCATACGTTATCCACCACGTTATTTAGGTCCTTCAGACTTGTTTTTTTCAGTAAATGCTTCTGGGTAGCATTAGCATGGCTAAAAAACTTAATGCAATTTGTACACTAAATCGTCACTGACTGACCTCATGTGCTGTCAAGGTGAGTGCTGATCTCACTTTAGCATTACCGGATTCAATGTCCACTCAACAGCATTTCCTATTCCAGTGTCAACTGTGCACTGAATTCCCGTGAGATCTCCTCTATTCACGCGAGATCTCCTGTTTCTCTTTTTTTTTATTTTCTTTTCTTTTTTTTAATTGAGACAAACAAAAAGTTCCCCAAAACCTTAAAGAGGATAAACTTACTGGTGCAAAAACAACATAATGAAAAACAGGTTAACATCCTCTGCTACAGCTCCAGGAAGTGTTCAAAATTTCACATTTCCTGTTTCACTGTTCAATTTGGCACTTCCTGTTTGGGACTCCCTGTACCACGAGCCAGCTCACGGCGCTTCGCTCATGTAAATTATAGTACCTTATAACATAACATATGACTGATATCATATTTTTACAGTCTTCCAGGGGTATAAGTGTGACCTTATTCATGACAGTGTTCAAGCTGGTTTTACCCTACCTTTTAGTTTTTATACCCTTGACCTTTTCAAATTTTTGATGGTTTTCATCATTGTGTGCACAGGTGATGGATTAAACAAATATGGTGAGTTATTTATATATATTAATGTATCAATCATTTCTGCACAACCTAATGCCACCAAAACCACCTTCGACCTAGACCTTCATCAGTCCTTCCTACATCGAAAAAAAAAATGGAGATTGTAGTTGCAAGCCGGAAGGGATCTTTCTACAGTTCAAGTTTACATAATGTATTTAGCAAAATCGTAACTGTTCATCCAAGCACTGGTTTTGTTGTGTACCTGAAATAATTCTATCAAAAATGTATAACTTAGGCAAAGAGATGAGTTTTTAAAAACTATTTTATTGCTTTAATGATTAATGTTGACCCAGAGAACATTGAAACTTGTTACCAACTCATTTCTGTAAATTTCAAAGTGTCAGTTCTACCAGTTGGTTCAAAATAAAGGATTTATTTAGCTTCTGCTGATGCATAGTAAGCTTTTATTTTTGAGTATGTGACCTAAGCGAAAATTGCTCAGAAACACCCATAGGTCATACAGGGTGAAAACATTTGGACAAAAATATCTGGCATTTCATGCACAACCCAACTGAATGATGATATTAAAAAGCCCATATATGTATGTAAGAGCATGCAGTAAAAGCCTTTATGAAAGAAAAATGAATGTGAATATGGGGCCAAGACTGAGGGGAAAACAAATGCACTAAGTTATGGAAACAACCATTTGACTGTGCAGCCGGAGGGATTTGTCCACAACGAAGCACTCTGCCGATGTCGATGAGTCATAGCTTCCGATGTCAGTGGGGATCCAGTCAGATTTTAGAACTTGAAGCATTGCATTACAGCACAATCTGCGCTATGTGTTAAACTAAGTGTATCATATTTGGAAACAAGCCCAGGAGTCTATGCAGAAATTTATTGATATTTGATAGTGAAATTGAACTTGTAAATTAATAAAAATCTCATGGGCTTTTTATTGACGATAAATTAACTTGGAAAACATATAAACTGTGTTAAATCTAAAATGTCAAAAGCCATCGCAATTTTGTATAAATCACAAGATTTCCTCTCCCAACACTCATTAACTACCTTTTTCATTACTTGTTCCATTTATGACTTATTGAATTGACGTTAGGGGAGCTACTTATAAAACAAATCCAAATCCAATATTTTTACTACAAAAGAAAGCTATAAGAATTATTTGTAATAAACCATATTGTGAGCCAACAAACCCATTATTTGTCTGTTTACATATTTTAAAATTATGGGACTTGATTAGTTACATAAAAATTCAAATCATGTTTGCAGTTCAAAAAAAAAAAAAAAAAAAAAATACCACAACATGTCCAGGATCTGTTTAAAATGAGGGACTCGTTACAATTTGTGAGGAACATTATTATTTGAGAAATTAAAAAAAAATAAATTATTTAAAAAGACAATGGGTTTCTGGTAAGGCTGTTAACATTTGGAAAAAGTGTCCTGATAACAAAAACATTATTTGGTAACTTGGTTGGCTTTAAAAAGCTTTATAATCATTTAATTACTTGTTATAGCAATATGAATTAGGTGTATTGATTTTGTTTTGTTTTTGGGTTGTTTGCATGGTTGTACTTTGAAATTTTAGTTCAGCTTTCAATTTATACTTTGTATTTGTTATCATGTGTCGCCGACCGAATGGTCCCCCCTAAAAATCGGTCCCCCGATGATGCGGTTCACGGATTAACACCTCGTTTCTGCTTCAAACTGGGCTCCAGTCATCATCTATCCCAGCCACAGATATCTGAAGCTTTTGTGCAACAATCATTTCCACATAAACTCAGCATTATTTCACCATAAAAGGCGGCGGAAGGTATCAGAGCACCATGGCTAAAGGAGCTGCTCGCTGATGCATTCGCTGCGCGTCGGTCATTTCCAAGCGTTACAGAATTTTGTCGAGTTTCTGCTTAAAACAGCCTCGTTTGTGCTTAAAACTGACTTTAGAATGATTTAAGAGGTTTTACCTTTACATCTGATGATTAATAATCCCATTAATCCACTTGATTACTTTGAGTGAAGAGACTCCATCTCAGATGTGCTGCTGTGTTCCGAAACGATGCATGCACAGATGCAAAAGGCAGACCGATTTTTAGGGGTGGACTGTTCGGAATGCGACAGTGGGTATATGTATATTTATATGTACATATGTATGTATACAATTTTATTTTGCGGTTAAAAGAGTGAACATTTATAAGCTTTTGCTTCTGCCTTCGGGCACATGGGTACATTGTTAAATTGTTTTCTTTATGAGCTTTTTTGTTTTGCTGTTTTTGAGTCTGTGTGCGCCAAATAAATTCATTCATTCATTCATTCATTCTCTAATGCAGTACCTCTAGATCACCAGCAGAGGTGCTGTCTTGCATATAATTATAATTACAAGCTCACCAGTGCATGCCATCTTTGTGAAATATGCCCAGGTATTTAGCGGCAAACATCAAGTGATGGTGAAAGCTCATAGGTGAATGTCATATGACCCCTGTATGTACAACATAGCCTTTAAGTTGTGTGACAGGTAGAGAGCGTGTGCTGTGTGCTTCCTCACTGGGCCTCTCCTGTCCTGTCCTGCCCTCTCCTCCGCTCTGCTGCGTTCCACACAGTGGCTCCAATGGAATGTGATGACCGTGTACTGGACAAAGCTCTGCATTCATAGCCCCTCGGCCCACTCTGGAAGTCTGCAACTGGGTGCCTTGACCAAGGCCAAAGTCCGTCCACGCCTTGCTTGTCCCATCAGACATGCAGTATTGCCCTCCTCTGCACCACCTGCCAGCCAGCAGATGCACACTTTGCTGCCACAGTTCATTACTGTCATTGATTTGTTGATACTTTTCAGGTGCTTTATCCAAAGATTTTTGATCCAGTTATCATATAACTTGGTCAAAAGGCTGAGTCTAGCCTGTCATACAAACCACACGCTCACTATAGATAATTTTTGAAAAATGTATGTATATGATGCTATTGATTGCATCAAATTGCACATTACAATAAAAACATTTCATGGTGACATTTGGGCAAAGCTGTTCAAAATTAGTTAGCTGTCAAACTTGGACTATGGACTATGTCCAAAATAAATGCATTTTACATACACAATAAATAACAAATTAACTTAAAAAGCAAAATTTATCATCTGATCTGTATATTGTCTAAATAATCAATACAGAATGACAGGGTATATCACCTCTCATAAAACTGAAGATGGATTTTGGATTCGCAAGCACGTCGAATCAGATGAGCTGGCACTATGCTTTACCATATCCACAGCATCAGTCTATCCACACCTCTCAGAAGAAACATGCCCATCTGCTTGGCCTTCTCCAGCCAGTGTGGTCCTCAACACTTAGTGACCTATGCACTGGATCAAGCATAGATGACTTCAGGGTTTCATAATGTGCATGTGGTTTCGTTTTATTCTCAGTTTGCAGTCACTACACTGTGAACAGATGGATGAAAATTGGTATATGTTAATTTTTTTAAAGTCCATATAGTGATAGATTAGGCAGAACCAATCAGCATTATTGTGAAATAACTTAACATGTACACAAAAGTTCATAGCTTGTAAAGAAATGATTTTCTCTACATTAAATTTACAAACTGGACTTAATTAAATTCATAGAATACATTGACATCCAAAATCTCATTTTGTCATCCTATTTTTTTTTCCAAGTACTGGTTTTTCGACACAAATTTATTGTGAAAACAATGTTATTGTTGATGTTAGCAGTTAATACCGAAGCTAATGATAGTGTAACCACACCATGCACAATACATGCTGGAACAATCCTGAAAGACCTTAAGGAGAAATGTGCCACATTGCTAAAATGTCAATGCTGATGGTCCCTCACAATGGAAGTGATACGCCTCATCTGTAACTGCTGTTTTTTGTAACAGAAGTGCTTAAAAATTAAATGACTTCAGTGACTGATCTCTCTAATGAATTGTTTTCTCGTGCCACTTTTGTTTCTTCAATTTTTTAATTTATATGGTTTAAAATAAAGGTGAAGATGTGCTCTGGAGAGAAGGGGAATGAAAATCAGGATGAGTGAGAGTGTACATATGTAGGAATGAGAGGGAGGATAGTTGAATGGTGAGGTTAATGTGGTGAAGGTATATGAGTTTAAATACCACGTACGTGGGATCAGCTGTTCAAAGTAATGGAGTTGCAGGCAGAGTAGTGTGGATGGAGAAGAGTGGTTGGAGGGATATGCATTAAAAGGATATCCACCAGAGTGAAATGGAAAAATTACAAGACATTAGTGAAATGGCTTCGAGGGAGTGATGTTGACAAAAAGACAGAAGCTGGAGACAAGGGAGTGATGAGGATTTAAAAGATTAGTCATGAGCCTGTCAGGGAGACAGGAAAGGAAGAATGGCTAGGGTAGTATTTCACTGAGCTGGGAATATTGGTGAATAGTAGGAGACACAAAATTGTGACAAAACACATGAATTAACATCAATTTTTACTTGGAATCATACTGAAATGATGGCATGTTTGCAAAAAAAAGTGCTCAGGTTTACTGTAGGCTGCTATTATGTGAAAGGAGGCCATGGAAATACCTTACACTGTAGCCACAAAGGGCAAAGCCCTGTGAATAATGAATAAAATAAATAAGAAAAAAAAAAAAATAAATAAAAAAATAACATGCCCTACTCAGTGTCCTCCACACAGGTCTTATCCAGCCCACTGCCCCTGCCTGCACATCAGGTTGTAGCTGGGCCGGCTGCAGAGCTGCTTGGCTGGGGGCTGCTGAACTTGGTCAGCTCTGATCGCACCACTTCCAGTAGCGCATATAAGAGGAAGTATGTCATCAACCCCTCACAAGTTGTCTCACATGTTTTGTGCTTTCTGGTTCATGGAAAGTAAACTGAGAAGGGTTTGAGATGCCCATGACAACTCAATGAATATTTTGAGAGAAAATTTGTCACACATATTTTTCTATCATGTTCAGAATTGAAGTGACACAAGAACAATGTCCTGTGACTCACACGGGGAGACTGCGGACCCCTTTGAAATGTTGGGAACTCCCTCATGAATGCCATTCACAATCTGTCACAGCCCAGTGGGACACCACCATTAGGAGACAAAGAGAAAAAGGTGAGATTGAGATAGTTTTTAGCATGTACAGAGGAGGGTTCCAGGGTATGTAGAGAGAAGGATGATGATGATGATGATGGAGCCATCAGGCAAGAGGAAAAAAGCAAGGAGGAGGTTTATAGATGTGTGTGAGGAAGGATGTAAAGATGGTGGGTATTACAGGAGAGGGTGCAGATGACAATGTGATGAAGAGGCATCATGTATTGTGGCTACCGCAAACTCGAGCAAACAAAAGAAGACGAAGAAAAACCCAAAATTTGAACAACAGACACATTAATATACAAGAGGTTTAGTCTCAGTAACAGTGGCCCATGTTTCCTGTGTGCTTAGATGACTCAATAATTGTAAAGCGTTTAAGGTGAAGTCATACTGGCCAACTACCATCCATTACACTGAACAGCAGCATCAGGGATTCATAAGAATGTCTGAGCAGAGGTCGACCGCTGGCGGCGGTGTGAAGATCACATGTTCTTAGAAGCTAAATTTACATGAGCTGTTTTACAACTTGACGTAGATGATCTGAATTTTAAGGTGTATATAATATGTAGCCAACACAATCATGTGTTGCCTGCCTGACTGTCTGTTATGTACCTCTGCTGTCTGACCATCAAACACAGCGTCCATTTGCTGGTTCTGTGCAGGAAACAATAGAGTCCACAAAGAGTACTGTGTGCTGCACAGGCTTTATGCACCATATATAAATTGACAATGACAGTACTTACTTCTCAACCCTAAATTAACATGCATAAAACATTAGGTTGTATGTTAGTTTATTTATTTTCTATTATGTATATTCTTAGTCAGACATGTGCGTATGTGCCATTTTTAGGCAGTGCACATGACACAAATACACTGGATGCTCAAATGTACAAATTAATTCTTTATCGTTGTATTTCGCAGACCTCTGCCACTTCACAACTCGTGGCGAAAAGTATGTTTGATGGGGCTCTGGTGTTAACTGCAAACATACCAAATATAATTTCAAGCTAACTGAAAGTATAACTACACTAAAAATAAGAGCAATCAGAGATTTCTGACGTCCGCCAATCTGGATCTGGATCACCTCCAAAATTCAGTGGAGTCTTCCATGCCCTAATACAGTGGTCTCCAAACTATTCCAGAAAGGGCCAAGAGGGTGCAGGTTTTCTTTGCAGCCACTGACTTCAGCAGGTGGGGGGGGGGGGGGGGTCTGAAAGGTTTTAGCCATGCTAATGCTCCCCTGAAACATTTTCTCAAAAAAAGTCTGAAGGACCTAAATGGCATGGCGAGATGCTGAAGAGCTTCGCTCATTCATGTCTGCGACATATGCATATTATCTTCATACCATAAACACTCCAATTGTGACTGTATTTGGAAATTGTACACCTGGTATATCTTGCTTGGGGTTTGTTTTGAAGGTGTGTTGGACTTTGGTCCAATCAACTGAATTTACCCAAGATAGACTCCAATTAAGCTGTAGAAACATCTCAAGAATGATCAGTGGAAACAGGATGAGCTCAATTTTGAGCTTTATGGCAAAGGCTGTGAATACTTATGTATATGCAGTTTCTTTGTTTTTGTTTTTAATACATTTGCAAAACTCAAAAAGAAAAATGTTTTCACATTGCCATTATGGGGTACTGTGTACAATTTTGAGGAAAAAAATAACTTCATCCATTTTGGAATAAGGCTTCATTTTCCATATAAAATATGGATAATGTGAAGTGCTGTGAATACTTTCTGAATGCACTGTATATCAATAGTCCAACTCCTATATATTTATTTGAATATACATTAAAGAAGTGGTCAATGAGTATAGTTGTGCTATCAAGATAAAAATAAATCCTTGAGGAATAAGAAAACATTTTAGCTCGTGAGTGAGAAGAATTAGACCCTGGGTGCACTACCTCCACCAAACCATTGGAAATAAAACATAGTTTTGATGAAATTACATGGTACATGTTCCTGTAAACTCAAAACTGATTTCAAAAACAAAAACCTACCCATTTTCATTGCTGAGAACGGTCAGGTCAGTGTCACTGTACTCTAAGAGGAGTGGACAGTATGCTTGCTCCCTCAGACATTCCCACTATGCAGTAATTCACAACATACTCTCATTGGCCACAGGACAGGATTATATATAGGCCCCTATAACATTTCTCTCACGATCTGAAGCCAGTGGGGAGATGGACTAGGAACCATTTTTCCAGAGGACACTCGAAGCTCTGTCCTAGGGAAGAATTTCATACGAGGGCTGGCTTTTCATGCTTTTCTGGGGCGTATTTATAGCGACTGAGGTCAGGGTGGTATGTGGGGTCGCCTTCATCAACCTAGCCATGTTAAGTGATCCTGATGCCTACAGGGGTGGAGCATTGACATATCATTCCATTCTACATCCAAACATTTGCGATTATGACAATAGTATCCAGAACACAAGGCACTGCCTTTTTGAGTTGTGGACATAAAGGAGGTGTCACAGGAAGAATCACAAACCAGCCAAACACAGAGCCTTCAGACATCAAGGTTCTCCCAACCGTTCCACAATAAGGTGTTGCAACCTGCAAGTAACTGTGGCCGCCCTCTTCGTTGCCTGAGTCCTGTTCCTGCATCTTGACGTCCTCTTAAATTTTTTGCTACTGCAAATCAGTGCCTGAATGCTAATATGCCGGGAAAAAAAAATATGATTATACTTTCTTCTCAAGAAAAAGTGTTCAGAAGAGTTCCAGCCTGATTCCATCATTCATTACCCCTTATTATTAAATGCCGTATACCCGTCGTGTGTAGTACATGACTCGTGCGTCACAATTGCCCTTATTTGTTCCTCTTCATTAAAAATCCTGTGTTTTTGCCAAATTGTCAGAAAACACTGCATTGTTAGTTTTGTTTACAAACAGTGAGAAAGATGATGTCACAAGAACGTCAAGGATCGTGATGAAACTTGATGCTGTAGAATATACTGTGCTAAGACATTGCACAAGTTTGAGGCTGGGCTCTACAATGTTGACTAGGGGTCATTATTTCCCTCATTTTTATAAAGCTTAGGTAAATCCAGATATAAACTCAAGACCCCCCTCCCCACCCCAATAAAGTAAAATGTATTAAATATTGTGCGTACATTGGAAGATGTATAATTTTTAGTTCCTGAATTCATAATTACATTGCACTGATGCATCTGGATTATGTCTGAGAATAAGGTCATATTTTCACTCACATCAGTTCACTTCAGCTATTAGAAAGCAGATCCGCCAAACTGTACCAAACTGTTTATGCTTCTTAATGATTAATGAAACACTTGAAATCAACTACTGACATTTAATTTATTGACTTTTCAATGAAAGTCTTAGGGAACGAACACACTCCTGGATCAGATGCACCTCATCAGCCTGGTTTCTTATTACGTTTGCTCCACAATAATGGGAGACCTTGAGCATGCCTGATTTGTAATTATCCTCAAATTAAAGAAGTTCAACTGTACTACAACATCATGTTTGACTTTCTTTAAGTTCTGATGTTCTGAGAGTCACTTATCTCAGCAATGACATTTATGTCTCTGGGTCTTCTGTCTTTGAGAGTGAGAAACACCTGAAAAGTGCTTATGTAATCAGACATGTTTGACGAGGCAGATACCTATATAGAATATTTTAGGTACAAAAACTTTTTCTGTCTTACTGTATGGGCATGTGATTCAGGCATTAACCACTGTCTTAAGGTGACTACTGGATGTCTTTGGAACTTGGTCTCTTGAGAGGATCCTTGGATATCAAGAGAATGATTTTGGCATACCATTGCGTTGTCATGGAATGTCAGCTACAATATTTTGGCCATGTGGCGCACTTCTCTGAGCGAGATCCAGTATCCAGGTGCAGGGGTGCCAAAAAGGGGAAAATAAGTAGAAGGATTCTAGGGGCCCTTGATTGACAAGGGCCCAGAGAGGCCCCTAATACAATTATAATACTGACAAAATAATATGGGGGTGGCCCAGTAAGATTTCTTTTCATGGGGCCCAAAATCCCTGGCATCACCCCTGTCCAGGTGCCTCGTTATTGAGGACTACAGTAGCTGGAAAAGGCCAAGGGGACACCCACATGTCATCTTGCTTGGATAGATCAATGGCAACTTTCCAGAGGTGGGGATGGCGCAGGTGTATGCTTGGGTGGTCGCCATCCAGGTTGGTTGCATCCTTCCGGCACTAACCTGGCCTCTACTTTGCTTCAAGTTAAAATACAAATAAAAAATCTTTGTCAATACTCATATAAAGACCTAAATGTAGAGACATGCCTATTTTAAATTCCTTAATAATATAAATTGGTAAATTTAATAATAAGAAATTTCCTTAATAATGACATGAATGTGAACATGAGTTTTTCATTCTCTTCCTTGTAATTTTGTGATGCAGTCAGCTTAGTTACACGCAGCTACATTTTTGTGTTGGAGTCTGCTGTGGAAACCAGGCTATCGTCTGTCCACCTCCACCCCTTCTGAAGTGATTAGTGTAAATGATCCTCATTTCTAATGGTAGGTAACACAACACAGATTATTATTCTGTGCTACAGGGGTTTGTGTGGACTCTTCCTGTGGCATGAATCATTAAAGACTGTAATCCATACACACAGCTTGGTCCTAGAGCGAGGGTTGGCTATCTGATGCTGCCTAGAGACCAAATGAGCACCTGCGCCTCAAATACAAAGCTCAGATTGCTCACCTTCCAACAAGAAAAGGTGACAAAAACATAAAAGGAACTCCTCATTTGTTTAACTGATGTTTAATGAACAGGACAATAAGAAATTGCAAAGTGGCGTTATTGCTGGTTGTAGTCCATGATGGTCTTGAAAACAAATTTGGACAATCAAGAGCAGATTTCCAATACAGAATTACCCCATTCTTTTTTCATCCTGCTTTATTTTAGAATGTTGCAAATATCTAAAATGGACCATCAGTTTTCTTACTGGCAGAAAAAAAACTATATAAAAAGGACAAGATCTAAAATACAAGTCTAACCTGTATTGGCATGTTGTAAATTCCACTATGTGTACTTGAATAAATTAAAAACACCTGCTCACAATCTGTAAATCCAGTGAAGAATGCTGGAGAAATCCATGGCAACTCCTTCTGTGTCAACAAAATCTTGGACAGACCAGCTACTGCTGTCTCGGACAGTGCACCACCATTGGCTAGTTGAATGAATGACTTGCAAACTTGTCTATGTATTATGCATGTCAGTTTACCTTGACTGTGTTCTTGAGCTCATTTATAAGTAAGCACAGCTGAGAGAGAGAGCCTGCAAGACATCGAATACTTAGCAGAAGCCTTGGACACCGTGGTAAGATCTCAATATTTCACATTATTGCCAGTTTCTGGCTGTTTTTGAGGTAGGGATTGTAAGCAATTTCCTGTGCTTGAGGCTTCACATTAACCATCTCCACAGTGTGAGGCATCTGAAATGGAGCTGATTGGATCCACTATGACAGCCACGTATGCTCGACCAAAGTCGAGTCACTTTCTACCTGCCATTTCCACCATGGCATCCAGCTACCGCAGTACCCAGCCAGCCATGAATGCCAACCATTGGAGGACCAACAGCTACTACAAGAGCAGCAATATTATTCCAGCCATCTCCACAACAGAGCGAGAAAATTTAGATCTGGTTCGAGCCAATACCATGTTCTATCCGTCCAACAGGACATTGCTGACTACTCGATACACCCCCGATGACTGGTTCAAGTCCAACTACAGCAACTACAGAGATTCTGAGTCATCACGAAAAAGTGCAGCGAGACTGAGGAGAGATACCATAAGGCTGATACAGGATAAAGAACAGCTGACGAGACGAACCCAAGAGACTACCAGCAAGAACATCGGTGAGCGGCTCAACGACATAGTCTTCTGGAGATCTGAGCTGAGCCATGAGATTGACAACATGGTGACGGAGATAGCAAGCCTCAATGAGGTCAAGAGGAGGCTGGAAAGAGCCTTCGCAGAAACTCAGGGGCCGCATCAGGTAAAGGTTGAACCACTGGGTGTTTTCAACAGAATATTGAGCTGTTACGAGAACATTTTACCTCATTGTTCCCAGTCCAGCAAGGACAAACTGTACTTACCTTAAATTTTAATACACTTTATGTTTGCCTTTTTGGTTCACTCAAGAATCACTCATGTCTCACGATGCCATCACATTATCTGACATAATGCAGTTTTGACTACCTTCTCAAACTGGGTCTAGCAATTGACTTGGCAATGTTTCTCAGTAACTTTTGATTTAAAGCACCACATCTCAACTTGGAGTGCTGTGATACCCTGAGGCAGAGTCATGTTAATCAGGCTATTAATCAGGCTGAAAGACATGAACACCTTAGGAATGTCTAAGGTGCCTGATATTTGAGAATGAAGATGAAATGGCGCACTGATACCTGCATTTAGGCACAGATAGTCCCCTTCAAAAGTATTTGAATGACACCACCAGACAATTTGTTTTCGCAATACACTGATGACATTTTGATCATACTAGAAGATATTTTATAATGTCAGCTTTTATATCATGGTATTTACATCTAGAGACATCCAATTTCTGGTTGAGCAAAATCACTGGAACGGGCAAGTCGAAGCAATAACCCTTAATCCAACCCCTGGCAAAAATTATGGAATCACCAGCCTCGGAGGATGTTCATTCAGTTGTTTAATTTTGTTGAAAAAAAGCAGATCACAGACATGACACAAAACTAAAGTCATTTCAAATGGCAACTTTCTGGCTTTAAGAAACACTATAAGAAATCAGGAAAAAAAATTGTGGCAGTCAGTAACAGTTACTTTTTTAGACCAAGCAGAGGGAAAAAAAATATGGAATCACTCAATTCTGAGGAAAAATTTATGGAATCATGAAAAACAAAAAAACGCTCCAACACATCACTAGTATTTTGTTGCACCACCTCTGGCTTTTATAACAGCTTGCAGTCTCTGAGGCATGGACTTAATGAGTGACAAACAGTACTCTTCATCAATCTGGCTCCAACTTTCTCTGATTGCTGTTGCCAGATCAGCTTTGCAGGTTGGAGCCTTGTCATGGACCATTTTCTTCAACTTCCACCAAAGATTTTCAATTGGATTAAGATCCGGACTATTTGCAGGCCATGACATTGACCCTATGTGTCTTTTTGCAAGGAATGTTTTCACAGTTTTTGCTCTATGGCAAGATGCACTATCATCTTGAAAAATGATTTCATCATCCCCAAACATCCTTTCAATTGATGGGATAAGAAAAGTGTCCAAAATATCAACGTAAACTTGTGCATTTATTGATGATGTAATGACAGTCATCTCCCCAGTGCCTTTACCTGACATGCAGCCCCATATCATCAATGACTGTGGAAATTTACATGTTCTCTTCAGGCAGTCATCTTTATAAATCTCATTGGAAAGGCACCAAACAAAAGTTCCAGCATCATCACCTTGCCCAATGCAGATTCGAGATTCATCACTGAATATGACTTTCATCCAGTCATCCACAGTCCACGATTGCTTTTCCTTAGCCCATTGTAACCTTGTTTTTTTCTGTTTAGGTGTTAATGATGGCTTTCGTTTAGCTTTTCTGTATGTAAATCCCATTTCCTTTAGGCAGTTTCTTACAGTTCGGTCACAGACGTTGACTCCAGTTTCCTCCCATTCGTTCCTCATTTGTTTTGTTGTGCATTTTCGATTTTTGAGACATATTGCTTTAAGTTTTCTGTCTTGACGCTTTGATGTCTTCCTTGGTCTACCTGTATGTTTGCCTTTAACAACCTTCCCATGTTGTTTGTATTTGGTCCAGAGTTTAGACACAGCTGACTGTGAACAACCAACATCTTTTGCAACATTGCGTGATGATTTACCCTCTTAAGAGTTTGATAATCCTCTCCTTTGTTTCAATTGACATCTCTTGTGTTGGAGCCATGATTCATGTCAGTCCACTTGGTGCAACAGCTCTCCAAGGTTTGATCACTCCTTTTTAGATGCAGACTAATGAGCAGATCTGATTTGATGCAGGTGTTAGTTTTGGGGGATGAAAATTTACAGGGTGATTCCATAATTATTTCCTCTGTTTTGTCTAAAAAAGTAACCGTTACTGACTGCCACAATCTTTTTTTCTTGGTTTCTTATAGTGTTTCTTAAAGCCAGAAAGTTGCCATTTGAAATGACTTTAGTTTTGTGTCATGTCTGTGATCTGCTTTTTTTCTACAAAATTAAACAACTGAATGAACATCCTCCGAGGCCGGTGATTCCATAATTATTGCCAGGGGTTGTAGTTGTTTAGGGGTGCCCCATACCAAAACTTTGGATTGGTATCAATCTGATGAGTGAACCAGATATTGAAAATTAAAAAAAAAAAAAAACTGATCTGATCAGAGATTGCCCATCTGAGTCATGTTGTGGTTTACGTATATTTTCCTTCAGGGGAGTAGAACATTTGTTCCACAGTTTGAGCTGATGTTTTGTTAGATGACTAGGTTAGCAAAGTACAGGTAAATATATTTATTAACAGACTATTTGTTTTAAAATGGGGGAAAGGTACCTTATTGATATCAGTACTGGCAGATTCTGAAGGTTCCAGTATTGGTATTGTATCAGAAATGTAAAAAGTGGCACTGTGCCATTCCTAATTTGGTTACATAGCCTTTAATTGTAATGTTTGCAACAATGCTGTGAAATTTGAGTCTGGCTTTGTAATTCTTACTGATGGTGAGTGGTTAGCATCTCATGGTTTTGTCTTTATGTTTCTGTTCTCAAACCTTTCTTCAAATGGTGGATTGTGATACTTTCACCACTGCCCTCTGGAGGTTACTGCTGCTGTGGAAGTCGTTGGTGATGTCAGACACTGGTGTTTTGGGGTTATTTTTCAAAGCTATAACAACTGCATACCCACTTACTCCAATTAAGGGTTGGGGGGAGCTGGAGCCTAGGCGGGGTACTCCCTGGACAGTATGCCAGTCTGTCCCAGGGCCACATGTAGACAGATAAACTCTACCACCCTTGCACTTACACCTATTAATTTCTAGTTTCCACATCACCTAACCTGTATGTCTTTGGAACTGTGAAGAAGCCAGAGCACCCAGAGGAAAGTCATGCAAGTAAGGGGAGAACATGCAAACTCCACACAGAAAGGATCAGGTAAGAAGTGTTGCCTTCTTGCTGTGAGGCAACAGTGCTAACCACTAAGCCACTGTGCCACCCAGGATAAGGAACTGAGCTACTAGTATGTAGACCTGGGTTACATTTCCGATGGTTACTGGTCATGTAGTAACCTACTTGGAATTGGTTCCCATATATCCAGGCATGGTCTACTCTGCCTGGATGGGAACCAATTCCAAGTAAGTTACTTGCCCATACATGCGTATGGCAGTCATAGACTCTGCCTGGATGCATACATTTACCGTTGGTATTTAAAATGGCATAAATAAATTAAAATGTGTGAAATACCAAGGAGCCGAATACTTTTGCAAGGCACTCTATGCTTCCTGCTACAGATTTTGCGGATAAGCACTGGCACCAATGGGCCTCGGGGAACATACAGGACTTTCTTTTTCTTCTCACAATGTGGCTGTGGTCAGCTGTGGCTGTTTGTTTTCTTGGTTCACCCATTTCATGTTTGTTGCTCAATACATCAAATTGTTGCATTAGCTATGCATATTAATTGTGCAATGCCTCTGACTGATTTTCCATCTTTCTTTGCTTCAAAATTGTTTTCTCCTATCGATAGCCCCCCGGCTTTTGTGTCAGCTTATCATTTATAACAACACCTACAGTCTTCAAGGGTGAAACCCAAGACTTAAAGAGTAGGCAGTCTGAGGTATTTAATGTTAAATCAATCAAACTAATGGGACACACATGGGTCAGAAGAAACATCTATCAGTCACATGTTCAAATAGATTAGATAGAACTTTATTAATCCCTTGGGAAGACTCCCTCAGGGAAACTGAGTTTCCAGCAGCATTGTATAGCAGCACACAAGGTAAGAAGCACACAGAGTATCAAAAGTAAAAATAAAAAACAATTTAAAAGATTTAAATACCAGAAATACTGCCCACTACTGTTCCTCTCCTTCCTGTCCTCTGTCTTCCTGTTACTCCTCCTCCCCCCAGTATATTTTTTATGCCCAAAAAGTAGGTGGCCTCATACAAAATATGATTGTATTTTCTGATATGTAAACATTTGGATATAACAGATAGAATTCTAAACTGCTATCTCATATTCATCATTTGCTCTGTCTTCAGTAAATACAAAAAAAAAAGATTGAATTGTCCCTTTCATTCCAATACATTTGGATTTTAAACCTAATGGCAATTATGTTTACAAGGTGGGTGTCTTTATCATATTGTTGTGTATTCTTCATTCATCTCATTTAGTCACAGTTTCTTTGCTTACAGGTATCTCAAGAATGTTTGTACCACAGAGAGAAGCGGATGTCCATCGATCTGGTCCATGATGATGTTGAAAAAGACCTGCTAAAGGTAACATAGAAGCAGCCCTGTGAGTGTATGTACAGTGTGCTTGAGTTCTGATATTAAGTTGATGAAAGAAATAATGAAGTTCTCTCTTCTACTTTACCTACATTTCAACAAGGAGGTGGATGTCATCAAGTCATGTCAAGAAAGGATGAGGAGATATTTGGACAGAGCCACTGCTCAGCTAACGTGAGTCTGGATAATCCAAAATTCAAGAATCACAATGCGATGTCATGATTTGTAAATGAAACAACAAGACCAGACACTGCAGACTGCTGAAACTAGACCTTAAGTATACTTTAAAGTGGTTATTAACTTACACTTAACAATTTAAGACGAGTCTGACACAGTTAACTTGCCAGCGATTACCCTCAAAACGGCTTTAGCTATGCTTTGTAGTGCCATGAAATTACAAAAACAATGCTAATTCTAATCCAATTACATTTTTCCACAAATCTGGTTACTTGCGTGAGATTTCAGACCGTATAATTTTGGGGTCGACAGGCCAGCCCTCCGTGCAACTGCGCATGCATACACATGAGCAGTATTGTCGGGATGCAGAACTATTGATTTATGCGACAAGACACACAGTTCGACAGAACACCGGCTGTGCACGCTGCTACGCAGATGTCATAATGGCACTGTTAACTGAGAGCGAGAGAAAGACGCGTACTGCCGCCGCCGCCAAAATTGGTACGTTTAAGCTACCATACAGAAGTACTGATGTGGATTCTGATACAGAATTACCGTTTCACATTTGATGGATTTGATGGATTTTCACATTTGATCGATTACTCCGCGCCCTGACCGCTGTCGGAGCGACGCTACCTCACGGTAAGTCTCGCCGACCGAATTACCTACAGAAAAATAAACCGTGCAAATGATGGAATTGGATTAGAATGGGAATAACCCCCTTGTGTCTGATGATTTGTGGACATTCATGCTGTTATATGGTCGCAAATATCCGTTTTACCGGCCCGCTAACGCATCACCGGTAAAGCTCAATTTGTGACCGTATAACCAGCATGAATGCCCTCAAATCATCAGACACAGAGTAATCCCTAATTATGATGGTGGTGTCAAAACATACCTCTGCAAAATATTTCATAATGGAAGTGATCCGAGTTGGTTGAATAACCTTGCACATATAATAAACATATTTTTTAGATGATGGTTATATCATCTCTCTACCTCTACTTGCTGCAGCGATATCATGGAAATTGAGTTTTTCAACTAATATTTTTCTTGTCTGAGACATGGACATTTGACTGATTTGCTCCATAAGTGAATAATCTGGAGATACTAACCCGAGGAATAGTCCAACCACGTTTGATGAAAATCTGCTCACTTGTTTCCTTCTTATTGTCTGCATACAGTAGACAGACACAAGTGAGTGATTACAAATACCCTCTGCTAATCAATCCATAATTTTCAAGTTAAGACAATTATTAGAATAATAATAATCACACAGAGAATAATACCAGGGGCACAATAACGTGCAGAGTTCCCCATCAACTTTTTTGGATCATTTGGACATATATCCCAGTTTCATTTGCAAAGATATAATGAAAGTGTACTTTGCAGGCAACCCAACATTCAAAATATTCAAAATGCATACCAGCATTTAGCATACAATGCTTAAGTAGCAGTAAATTCATGTTACTTGGTCTGCTAATGCCACAGATCAGTCAACTATCTGCCACTGAACATTCTGAAGTGTTTCATTACAAATCACTCCTAAATGCAATCAAAATTATTTTATTAAACATTAAAATTGTCCAAATCATCACCATTCTAAAATAATGGCCTAAGTCATGTTTTGGTAAACATGAATTATTCTTTCTCTGGGCAACATGCCCAAAACCTGCCCCATAAAAGAGACAGACAAAAGTAATCATCACCCATATAAAAGTTTCAAATTAATCTGATACATTTACAATTTAGTTTCTGTGCTCCTTTGTGGGTTTATATAGGTCAAATCGAGCAGCGCAGCATGAACTTGAACGAGACCTGAGCGACAAAGTGACGGCTCAGAGGATCGATGACAGGTGTCATCATCTAAGAAACACATCGGACGGCATCAGTTATTACAGAGGGATTGAAAGACTCGACCCCTCGTGAGTATAGCACAGTGTGATCAAGTCTTAACTGTCATATTCAGTCACAAAGCAAATATTACGAGCAAAGCAGCACGCAAGCGGCGCAAGCTCACTCATGGTACAGGGAGTCCCAAACAGAAAGTGCCAAATTTTCAGTCCACACTGAAACAGGAAATGTCAAATGTTGAGCACTTTCTAGATCGACATTTCCTGGATTGACAATAGAGGAGATCTTGTGGGATCTTGCACGAAATCAGTGGC
Organism: Thalassophryne amazonica; assembly: GCF_902500255.1. Taxonomy (NCBI): domain Eukaryota; kingdom Metazoa; phylum Chordata; class Actinopteri; order Batrachoidiformes; family Batrachoididae; genus Thalassophryne; species Thalassophryne amazonica. The sequence goes on from NC_047120.1 coordinate 37,948,194, forward strand.
AAGTTGACACTGAAATAGGAAGTAAATAGTAAATGGCCTGCCTTTATATAGCACGTTTCCATCTGTATCAGATGCTCAAAGCGCTTTACAATTATGCCTCACATTCACTTATTCACACAAACACACTTACACACCGATGCCAGGTTGCTACCATGCAAGGTGTTCACTACACACCAAGAGCAACTCGGAGATTAAGGACCTTACCCAAGGGTCCTTAGTAAAGTGGCAAATTTTGAGCCCAATATGAAATAGGAAATGTCAAATGTTGAAGACTTCCTGGAGCTACAGCAGAGGATATTAATCTGTTTTTCATTATGTTGTTTTTGCGCTGTATGCTTATCCTCTCTAAGGTTTTTGTGTTACTTTTTGTTTGTCTCAATTTGAAAAAGAAAATAACATTTAAAAAAAAAGAGAAAGAAGAGAAAAATAAAGTCTGAAGGATCTAAAGGAGATGGTGAGGATTTTTCAGGCATGTGAAAGGCAAATAAAGAAAAATGCTTAAAATGGGGGGGGGTTAAGAGGTCTGTAGTTAGCAGGTTGGGGTGAAGACCCCCAAAAGCTGAAGGTCTTTAGCCATGCTAATGCTCCCCAGAAGCATTTACTGAAAATAAAATCTGAAGGGCCTAAATGAGATGGTGAGGACTTTCTAGGCATGTGAAAGGCAAATAAAGAAAAATGTTTAAAGTGGTGAGGGGGTTAAGAGGTCTGTAGTTAGGGGGTTGGGGGTGAAGACCCCCAAAAGATGAAGGTTTTTAGCCATGCTAATGCTCCCCAGAAGCATTTACAGAAAAAAAAGTCTGAAGGACCTAAATGACATGGTGAGATGTTGAAGAGCTTCGTTCATGTCCGTCAGGTTGAAATCCATGGAACCAACATTTCAAATGCTATTGACTAAGTATCATAATGAGACAAACAAAATTTTAATGACAGCATGAAGCATATCTTTTTCCTCTCCCATAGGGTCTCTCTGCCTGAATCTTGGTCCAAGTTCACAGATGACAACATTCTGCACTCTCAGAGCACACGTGCTGCCTCCCACAAGCTCAGGGATGAGATTGAAATCCTGCTAAACACCACAAGCAACGAGATGTGGAATCAGTTCAACAATGTCAATGTAGCATTCACAAACCGCATTTCAGAAACATCCGATGCGAAGCATAGCCTGCAGACACATCTGGCCAAGGTTAGCACGACTCCAATTGGTTATTTTATGCTCACAGAAGTTCAATGCAACTTACATTTTTGATTTGACATCATAAAAAAATATAAAGTCCATGGCAGGTGACACATTTTGCTTCATTTTCCAATTATCACCTTCTGATTGCCCCCTTTGGGGGTTAAGAAGGTGGTTAAATTATTGCTACCAACAAGTGGCACAAGATGTTCTCTGGATCTGTTGCTCATAGCAGTTGTCATGATTTATTGAATTTTCATAACTGATTCATGTCATTCTGTTCTCTCCAAGTACAACATAGACTATCCAAAAATGTGCTTCTAATACTGTATTCACAGTATATGTTTCTTGCATGTAGTAGATAAGAAACCAGATGTTCACCTATGTAATGTATTGTAATGGTTTGATGAACCGCACTGCGTTGAACACAGCAGCAGCAGCGGGATGTCTCAACTCAGCAGCGCAGCTGGAACAGATCAGATCCGTGTAACTTTCAACACTAATATTTAGGAATGTGTGGGTGTCAGAGTAAGTTTAATACTTTCCTCACATAATGTTAATTAATTTTACTCTCTCGATATCCAGGTCAGAAAGGCCTTTTAACATGTATTTTGCAAGCGTTTTTCCAAGTCTGTTCAGTCGCGTATCCACATTGAAAATGCATTAACATCTGGGCAATTCTTCAATATTTTGCCCGATTAGGTGTCATGTCGCTGTCCATGAAGGGATGTTCACATTTAGTGGGCAGCATTGGGTGTGCGGACTCTAGGACTCATTATTAACCTCTGTGGATGAAACTTAGTTTGTGCCTCAAGTAGTGGAGCAGATAACTGTAACAACTGTTCATTTCTGGAAACTAGCACCAAAACTGGCACACATACACCTTAGACAATCTTTTGTAAAAGCACATTAGCCACCTAAATTTTTAATAGGCAGCCAGGTAGGGGTCAACTGAAAAATTACACAGGGGTCAAAATTTAAAAATGCTCCAATCATGTTGAAAACTATACCACATTATGTGTCTGATCATGAAGAGTCCAAAAGGGTATAGTTTGGACTATCGATGACTGAATATTATGGAGTTATGGGGTAGAAACAGCAAGAATGGTGACAAAGGTCAATTTCAGTTGATGTCCATTGGATTCTACGGCATGTGACATGTTACCCTGTAACATGACAACTAAGCATGACACATGGCCCAAACTATTCCTTTTTAAAACCCTATTAACTCAACCAATAATTTGCATCATGTTTTACAGTAATTGGAGCAACTTTAACGTTTGACCCCTGTACCAACTGAAACTGACCTTTGTCACCATTCTTGCTGTTTTTACCCCATAACTCCATAACATTCAGTCACAGACAGTCCAAACTATACCTTTTTGGAATAGTTATGATCAGACACATAATGTGGTATAGCTTTCAATATGATTGGAACATTTGTTTTAATTTTGACCCCTGTGCAATTCTTCATTGACCCCTATTTGGCCCCCGATTGAAAATTCAAATGGCTAACGTTATTTGTCTAAAATATATACCAAAAGGTATACACCGTCAAATTTTGGTGCTTGTAACCAGATTTGAACAATTCCTCTGCAAATATTCTGTTATCTGCTGCACTAAAACCACACCTGATACAATAAAATACATACTGTAGACAATACACCTTATTAGTTTAAGTGAGCTTCTGTGTAAGGCTACAAATGCAGCATAACATTGTCGTAGATCCAGTGTAAACCCTATTGTGTCTAGCGTGCAGTCAAATGCCACGTTCACACCGGACGACACACGAGCAACGGCGGAGACAGGTTGCCATGTAATCCTTATGGAAGGGCTCATTGTGGCGCCACAAAAGTTCAAGCCATGCAATGCAATGCGATGTGATGGACACAATGAAGCGACACGAATGAAGCAATTTTGAGTGACTGGCGCGTTTGTGGCACGATATCGCGTCACGTTGCATTCCTCCCCAAGTTGAAAAATCTGAACTTTTTCGTCTTGTCACGTCGCGATGACCAATCAGAGACTGGATATGTAGTGACGTGGAGATGTCTGGAGTTTATACTAGATTTGGACATGTCCTGTCTCTGGCAGCCAGCCTGTGAGCAGGACTTATGTCCCTTTTGTCCTTTATTTCATAGTTATGACATAGTTTGAGGGGAGAGCAAGCAGCAGCAGCGGCAGCAGCCGGTTTCTTTTTTTTTTCACATGTGCGCGCGAACGAATCATCCGTGAAGATTATTTTATTTATTAACTACACAGATGTATAATAAAACAAATGGTGACTGGTTTATAACACAATTATGACAAAGTTTGAGGGGAGAGCGAGCGAGGAACCGCAGCGGCAGCCGGTTTTGTTTTTTTTTAAGTTGTTCACATGTGCGCACGCGAATGGGACAGGGGGTCCTCAAACTGGGTCCTGGAGAGGCGGAAGTACCGCTGAAAGCGGCCATCATCCAGACGCAGCTCCTGAAGCAAATGATGAATTTGTGGCATCGCGTGGCGTCCTGTGTGAACGCGGCTCAAGCAGAGCGACACACCAGGCGATGGTGGCACATCCACCGCCAGGCGAGGGATGAGCACTTGTGGCATCACGTGGCGTTGCGGTGTGAACACGGCAAAAGACTAATATGGCCATTAACTACAGCCCACCCCCTGGATCAGACAGTGGAATCCCCAATAGTATTTTGCAAATTTGCCCCCTTGGAGCACTGCAACTGTGGCGTAACTATGTCAAAAAGCCACTGCAAAACCTTTTGTGCATAGCATGGAGTCTACAACCACTCTGGATGTGAACGATATTGAAATAATGTCACTAAACCAATTATTTATATCTTAAAATGTGGGGATGGGGGTGCTTCTTTTTTTTTACGAAATCGATGATCCATTCAAGGGATCCTGTTATCTGGATTAACCACTGCAGTCAATGGATGCGCGTTACACAACAGGCGAAGTACTTTGAGATACTGGGATCTCACAAGACACTGATTCTCCTGTGAGACTTCTCAGTCCAACAGCTTGAAGTATAAAAGTGAGGTTGTCACGTGGCTGTATATCCATCAGCTGCTAAAACATTTGGCACTTAATAGAAGGTCATGTGTTTATAATGTCCTCTTTCCTGTTGGTGCACTGTGCTACATTTATCATTAACTGTCCTGACATGACCAGGAATTGAACTGAGGTCTATTTATCAGAATATAGCTTGAGTGTTTATTTTCCACTTCATGGTCTGCACACTGCAATGGAAACTTGCATGTTTACTGTAGAGCGTTCCTGACAAAACTGAGGAACTGCCTCTTTGGCATCTTCTGTCCTCACAGTCCACACTGGAGCCCATTGTCCTGCAATCCATACCAGCTGTTGGACGGCTTTAGACAATCTACAGCATCTGCGATTGGAGGCAAACAGTCCTGAATAATCCTCAGTCACTGTCAGCCCTAAGGCGTGGTGATTGAATTACCTCAAATGGCAGTGGACAGAGACGGTCACTGTGTCCAGCTGATTCCAAACCTGCAATGCAGCTCTTTCATCTGTACCATACAGAGCCGTCTTTTTCTTTCTCTTCTCAGCTTCTATTTTTATTAATTTAATCGCTGCTGCTATCACTGTTGCCTTGTATGTCTTCCTCACACAGACTCTCCAGGAGATCTTCCAGACAGAGATGTTGATTGACTCTCTAAAAAAGGCCCTCAGAGACAAGGAGGGCCCACTGAAGGTGGCCCAAACCAGGCTGGAGGAGAGAATGCGCAGGCCCAATGTGGAACTGTGCAGGGACAACCCACACCACAGGTATGTCACAATGCTCCGTAATGACAAAGTGTGACATCATGGAAGAATCAACGTTTGTCCTCTTCTTCTGCTTCTTTCAGCTGCTCCTGTTTGGGGTTACTACTGCAGATCATCAGTCTCCAACTCCCCCTGTCCTCTGCATGTTCTTCTGTCACACCAACCACCTGTATGTTCTCCCTCACCACATTCTTAACTCTCCTCTTCGGTTTCCCTCTTCTCCTGCCTGGTGGCTTCATCCTCATCCTCCTTCTCTCTATGTACCCTTCATCTATTTTCTTCACATGCCCAAACTATCTCAATCTCGCATTTTCCAATTTGTCTCCAAGTTTTCATAATCTAAGTTATTGCCATGTACGTTCTCACATACAAGGGATCTGATCTGGCGTCATTGGTGCATAAACAACAATAAAAAAAAAAGGAAAATATTTCTATAAGAAGTGAAGGAGTCAAATAGACAAATGGGCAAAACTGTGTTCACTGTCAAATAAATATAACATAGTGGAATGGGGCTGTGCAGGCATGCAGATGTACAGTACCTTCCAGTGCAGGGATGATCAATCTGTACTTTGTGGGTGTGTGTGTGGGGGGGATTATTTATAACTCTAACTGCGGACGGAAAGAAGCTGTTTTGTGTCTTGAGGTTTTAGTCCTGATGGACCTCAGCCGTCTGACAGAGGGGAGGGTGACACAATGTTTGTGTCCTCACTGAGAGGGATCAGCCACTATCTTCCTTGCTCATCTCAGGGCACTGGAAGTGTACAGGTCCTGTAGGGATGGCAGCTTGAAGTCGATCACCTTCTCATCTGACTTAGTGTAATAATTAAAGGTATTAATACAATAACATGCTTTTGGAGGGCGGTATGCATTTTCAGAGTCCCTCTGTCCATGCCCAGTCGCCCAAAATGACCGATATTCGCCCTCATCTAACTCGGGTGAATCGGGTAGTCATTTTGGGCGACTGGGCATGGTTGTTGGACCTCTGAAAATGCATGCAGCATGACAACTGCATGTTATTTGCATTATTATCACTTACTGAGATACACAACACATTAACAATAGTTAATGTCATTTCAAAACACACGACACCCAGCAAACGCATACATAAAAAGTTGGCTAACTTTAACTTTTGTCATGTTGGCTGGTACCGCGCTGCTCTCCAAATTCACCAGGGCGTCCTCATCAAGCTGGCTGCTTTTGCTGCTGTTCATTGTTGGACTTTCCATGAGAAAATCATCCGGACTATCCATACTGGGACCAACACACACTTCTCACCTTTTCATGTTATCATCTGCGGACAGTTCTTGGGTTGCGCATGCTATGACGTCATCGCTTTATGCAAAGCGGGTGGGTATTGGGATACCCGCCCGTTATTGCGGGCAGGTATAGACAGGTAGCATAAATGTAAATCTATGTTACTGGCCCAGCAACACCTCAGTAAGTGACAATAATTTTTCATATCTCCTTAGCAGACAACAAATTTATGTTCTGTTACCGCCTATGTTAAGAAGATTACAATTTAACATTTACTGTATGCTTCATTTTACTATGTTGTAATTGTATTAGGATAATATATGAAAAACGATATACACAGTACAAAACAACAACATAAATTAAGCTAAATTATATTAAATAACAATGACAGATAAAGTCAGCTCAGCACTTTGACACAATTTAACACAGTCAAAGCAACAAAATTGACTAAGTAAAATGGAGACAACAAACCCTTTTTACAGTGAGATTTTGAGTATTTTTACTTGACATTACACCTTCAATGTGGTGATTTTGGAAACCGTGACCATTGTTAGCTCCAATAGTAGCAACAAGCATCATTCATGGCTCATAGAAACTATTAGCAATGACCATTAGCATTGATGCTAAATGCAGATTATGCTAACTGTGCATGTTGACCAACATTAGCATCAGTAACACAACATATCCCAACAAGACTACATTAAACAAAAATATTAAACAGAGAATAGTAGACTGGATAATTTCTCACACCCATTAGTATAGCATATCAAAATGGCTTGTTCATTTACATATAGGGTTGCCAACTCTGAAAAATAAATAAGGGACACCTCACCGCCAGGGCCGACCGACCATTGCCTTCACCCTTCCCAGCGTGTGTGAAATGATTTTTAACCATTTGACTGTTGACTTGACCCTGAATTTAAGTAGATGCATACATGCATTTGTTCTGATATGAACACGTGGAAAACAAATTATTATTTAGCAATTTATTTTTAGTGCAAAATAAATTTTCACTCACAATTTCAATATGAGCATTCTGTCCTGCTTCAAAGCATAAAATTAAAAAAAACATTTTAAAAATAAATCTCTCTATAGTGCTATTGCTTATCTTAAAACTGTATAAATTAACAAAAAACAACTGAAAATTTGCATCATCCAAAACAATGTAACAGTGCACATTTACACATTTAGTGTAATAAAAAGTGCAAAAAATAAAGTCTGAAAAGTAAACAATACTTACAATACTTATAGCTGTTGTCGCGCACCTTTTCCACCCAGCCATTTTCCTTTTCTCATTCTCCCCTGTATTTTTGCATTCTTTTTTGTTTTATGTTTTTTTTAGGAGGAGTAGTAACGACGTTACAGACATTGCTGTCCGTAGGCATATCTGCAGTGCCAGTGTTGGTGTCTGTATCGATATCAGCCATGCTGCAATGTTATTGTCGTCCAGCGACCGTCGTCGGCTCATGACGTCGGTATCTTCTTGCGAGCAGATGTCCCTCGACCAATGAGATAAGAGTGATTCTGTATTGTCAACTCGTGTCTGTCAGCTCATTGGTGAAAAGCAGGAGAGAGGCTGGGATCAAATTTACCGTAAGTTTCCATATAAAGCGCCAGTCAATTCCATTGACATTTTACAGACTTTTTGATTCTCACAGAAATACGGGACAAACTGCGTCCCGTTTCAGGTCAATACGGAACGCACACTTTTATTTCCAAATAAGGGACGGTTGGCAACCCTATTTACGTATCACTTTTACAGCACTCTGATTTCAGTAATGCAAATTTAATTGTCAGTGTTGGGACAGACAATAAAATAAATAACATCTTGAAAAAAATGTTATGTCACGTTAGAACAATACAAACATTTTAAAGCCTGAGGACGGTACTTTTTCCTATATGGGGACATTCAGTACAGTTTTGTCTTCACGTCAAACAATCTGTGGACTATTGCAAAGCAATGAGTTCTGCTTAAATTATCAAAGTTCAGAACATGTTGTGCTTTGGGCTAATAAAAGTTGCTTCATTTTTGTTGTCTCTGGTACTACAATGACCCAATTCTTCCCTGGTCAGACTCGTAGGTGAGGTGAGACTCATTGAGGACACCATACAGAAGCTTAAGGAGAGGCTGATGGAGGCTGAAAACACTTTGCACACTCTCGTCAAAACCAAAGTGAACCTGGAACATGACCTGTCCATCAAAGCTAATTCGCTCTTCCTGGACCAGGAGAAGTGCATGAGCATGCGTAAGAGCTTTCCCAGCATGCCCCGTCTTGTGGGCTATACCTAAATAGACTCTTGAGGATTATTTCGGAAGAAGCTGGCGTGAAACACTATTTTTAAATATATGTATTCATTGGTGAGTCTTTGCAAACTGTTAAGATTATCTCTTCAATAATGTTTTGTTGGACCACCAAGTTCTGTTCTCTGGCTTTAGCGGGTACAGAGGTACTGTAATGTGATTTATTTTTGGTAAATGGTAAAAATAGCAATCACGTTAATTTTCTGGGAATGACTGGATATCTGGATGTGGAGAGTCCAGATATTTATTCCAGAAATTGGCACACTGATATGGTGTATTTGTCTGCCGATGGGCTGTGTTAAAGAAAATGTTAGCTACAGCTAGCAGTCACGAGTTTTTGGTTAACCTTATGATGTGTTGCCATGTAAATCATGTTTATAGTTAGCGTGAAACACAATAAAGGTTAGTGTTAAGCATGCTAACAGCTAGCATCAACTGAGGATAGCATGTCTTTATATGCAGACGCTCGTCGTGATTAGCATTATCATGAAAATGGCTAATCAGGGGTCAAACACCACTACGTCAACTTGACAGTGTCAACTATAAGTAGGTGTGTGTTTCCATATGCAAATCAGGCAATGTTGGGAAAACATTCATTACTGAAATGGCCATTTTCAAGAAAATGTTTAATTGGAGCAACTTGAAACTTTGTGTTGCTGATTATTTCAAATACAACTGTGCTCTCTAGCCTCAGGTTCTAAGTAGTGCCTGAATTTGTTTTTTGTCCATTACCATGGTGTTGCTTGAAATTCAGACAAGGTGTTCCATCAGGTACAATACCAATATGTATAGAGAAAATTAATTTACATCAAAATTTGTACCAGCAGATTGTGAGATATGGCATAACACCCATGGAAGCACGGGCTCACATGTTCTGTTGAAATATAACCTATTATGTGTAAGAGTATTGTGCTAAACATCTTTTAATATATTTGTCAAAAATATACATTGATAAGAAATGCACCATCAACATTACTGTTTTTAAACAGATTTTGCCATCCTGAAATTGTGGAATTACCTATTTTAAGCTTACATCTGAAAAACAACACTCCAATCGTATTGAAATGTGTACTACATAATTTTTCTCATCACAAGGATTACAAAATATAGTAAAGATTGTACCATCTCTGACCTAAGGTTTATGACTTATGGGGTTAAAACAGCAAAACTGACCTATGGACTACTTCCATTTGCACAGGTGTAAAAATTTCTAGTGGCCTAAATTTTGGCAAATAATAATGCAAATTGCCAACTGAGCTAATACAATTTAAGACCTTCCAGTTTTGAATGCTTTGAATGTTTGATCACCAAATTAAAAAGGAAATAAGGTCAACATCCATTATCACTTAAGATGTGTTTTGCCAAATAATATGACAACTAAACACAACAAAAGGTACAATATATACCTTTAAAACACCATGTTAGCTCAAGCAGTAGTTTGCATAACTTTTTGAGTAAGATTGTTAAACTTCAGATTAGATTAGATAGAATTTTACTGATCTCTTGAGAAGACTCCAGCAGCATTGTATAGCAGCACACAGGGTATCAAAAGTGAAAGTGTATATATATATATATATATATATATATATATATATATATATATATATATATATATATATATATATATATATATATATATATAAACTTTTGCCAAATGAACATGTGGATCAATATTGGCTCTATCTCTGAGCACAAATTGAATTTATAAAAATTATTATAAATTGAATTTTGCCTTTGCTGCCATTTTTGGAGTTTTTACCCCATAACTCAATAACTTTAGGCTGTAGATGGTGCAAATTGTACCTTTTTAGAATCTTTATGATAAAACAAATTATGTAGTACGGTTAGACCTTACTTGTGTGAGGCGCCTTGAGGCAGCATTGTTGTGATTTGGTGCTATATAAATGAAAATAAATTAAATTAATGTGATATACTTTTCAACCTGATTGCAGCATTTCCTATGTAATTTTTAATTGTCTCCTACCTGGGTACATGTACCTCTTTGGGAAGGCTATCATATATTTTTGTCTAGGTCATGGTATACTGAAACTGGACTATAAATGTCATTTTACCAACTTAGGAGATGTAGAAAGTCTGCTTTGCTGATGGATTTATAGGCATGGACTACTGGTCTGCCAGTGTTAGTGCTAGGTGGAGGTTGGGGTGGTTCCATGCAGCTACGGTCTTGACATTCTTTGGCAGAAATAAATTTATGTAGCTATACCTCCCTCAGACATGTCACATGCATGGCCCACAGTCCTTTGGCTTTTCTGAGGAATGTGAATCTTGATCACCTCAGTTCACCATAGTGAAGTCGGCTGTCAGTTCCAATCTGTTATTGATCACCATTGTCAGACAGATAACCTCACACAGTTAAGGTTTAAACTGATTTTACACTGTATATCCACTCTTTATTTCTCCCCTTTATCCTGATGAATTTTGTTAATGTATTACCAAAAACACAAATACGTCTCACTTTGAATGTGCGCCAGGAGACAAACTGAAAAGAAACAAGAGACGGGCTGGATTACCGCAATAATCAAACAAGTCAGATATTAAATACAACACTGGATAGGAGTCTTACCTCAAATCCATTAGGTATACTGACTAAGACTCCACCTAAATCCTTTTAAAGGCTGCAGCATAAAAATAAAACCATGGCTACATCACCAGTGCAAATAGAGTAGGTTCCCTACAGACATTCCTGGAGGGCAGCAGTGGTCATGAAGATAAATCATAGCGTGTGATTGTGTGTAACATACTTTAATTTAGGTGTCGTGTTTTACAACTATTGTCTGGCACAGTCACAGTGAGACAAAGTGGGTTCACAACTGAACAAGCTTTACTACAACCTTTAGGAACACGTAGGAGATATTTGCTATGTACTATACTACAAAAGCGTTGGGACAATGGGTCTAATTTATTTGCTTTGTTCTACACTCTTGGTTTAAGATCAAATAAGTATTAGATGAGCTACGATTGTCAGCTTTTATTCACTGGTATTTATTCAGACTATCAAATTTGGGGTGATCAAAAATATTGGAACACATGACTGATAGGAATTTCTCGTAAACCAGATGTGCTGTGTCCAACTCATTGTTTTATTAGCATCTACATTTTTGCCCTTGTAGTCTTCTTCAAACAGTGGTGTATGTTTAGGGATGTCATGATCAGGTTTTCTTTCCCTCCATATCCCAAGCCGTCATGCAATATTTAATATGTCCTGATTCTGGGTCCTGGTCTCAGACACTTGTGTTTTACAAGATATTACACTTGCACCAAACACACAAGCACCAATCCAATGTTGGGAGGAGGGGGGAGCTTTCAATCCCTCACCTCTCTGACTACAGGCCTGGAGAGTGCCGGTTAGCAACAGGAAACACAAACAAGATGGTGAGAAAACCTTATGTAATCATGTAGTAAGCACTACCTGGTTGGTGCATATTTGAAGTGAAGCAGAGTATAAACGTATATAAAACCTGCATCGCCATGCTACTGATGACATTGCGTAGACCTTGGACAAGTTTGATGTTGGGCAAATTTCAGTTGAAATTATGACAATCAAACCCAGGGGGCTGAATCTTGGAGCCTTTGGATATGAGATATCTTGAAGATTTTATATGTCAAGGTGAAACTTCATATACAAGGTCACCTCACTAAGACATCACACAAGTTTGATGTTGGGCACATCCATCCAACCATACATTTTCTATAACTGCTTGCTCCAATTAAGGGTGCGTAACCCAGTAGTCTCAGGGCGTGAGGCGAGGTACACCCTAGACAGGATGCCAGTCTATCGCAGGGCATGTTGGACATATTTCAACTTTAAATTTGGTCATCGGGGGACATCTCTGAAACATAGTGTATGTGCAAAGTCCACAAGGTCTTTGCAGACTGTGATCAAACTTTCTAATGTAAATAATTCCACAAGTTCATGGTTGGGCTTGGCGGCACGTTGGGGTAAGTAGTGAAATTGTTATGATTACGTCTTCTTAAGTCCAATTAATGTCTGCTTCTTAGGTACCTGTTTGGTCTGAGTTTGTGGCTGGTTTTGTAGATGGGACACAAATAGGTTTGCCTATTTAATCTCCCTGCCCACCCCCGCATATAGAGAATGTACTCTGAAATTCTTACTGTGGTCCAGACATATTGGCCGTTTATTTTTACCACCTGCCCTTGTTATAGACACCCTGTGCCCCATGTTATTTTATATGACTTACATACCATCATGCCATGCTAATGAGCCGATCGGCATTCACTTGAGGTCAGTCTCACTTTGCCTCTGATAAACAATACACACCCAGTGTTTTACCCACAGAAGATCGACAAAATAGATTTTTACCTTCCCTGCCAAAGACTGAAGTTAAATTTTCAGAAATGCAGGTGCTGTTGTGTCTTCTGGTTGATGTCATTTGGAACCTGATTTAGCTTGATATATAAAAGGAGCGGATTGATTTGTAACACAAACTTAGTTTCTGTAGCCAACCATTAGATCACACACAGTGAACCTGACAAAAGTCCTCTGTGTGACAGATCGGCCCTCATTTAGTCGTATCAAATTACTCTTTGATGTACTATTTGATGTGGAAAATAAAATTTGATATTTCTGTGAAAATTGCATTTTTTTTTTTTTGTGCATTTGCACTTTTTTTTATGGCCGCCATCAGGACGAAGTGAAGGAGACACAGTGGTTATAAAATGTCCGTACACTGTTGGACCAATTTTTGAAAAATGGATAATCAGAAATAACTGTATTATTATTATTACTACCACTACTACTGCTGCTATTATTATTTCTTGCAAAGTCCCTGGGATGTGAGGGGTAATGAGTGTGTGTGTGTGTGTGTGGGGGGGGGGGGGGGGGTGTATGTGTGGGAAGGAGTTGCCGTGGTTACTGATGCTAGCCATCAGGCCATTCAAAAGCGGACATACATACACACACACTAACAAATGACTTTTATAATAACAATAATAATAATGAAATTGATAATAATAATGGTAATAATAATAATTGCTCAGGGGATGGGTAAGGTTCGACCTTACTTGAGTGAAGTGTCTTGGGGCAACTTATGTTGGAAGTTGATGCTGTACACAGTAAATTTTGCTGAGTAAAATACACTCTGCCGTGATAACATTTGGTCCCAGTCTAAACAGAATAAAACACACTTGATTATAGAGTGAAATCAGCTCTACCGTCTTGTCAAATCAAGTGTTTCTACTCCAATAAGAGTTGATTTTACACTGTGATAAAGTTGATTTAGCACTGTAATAGAGTGTATTTAACTCTATTTGGACTGGGACCAAATGTTATCCCAGCAGAGTAAATTTAACTCTGCAAAATTTACTGTGTATAAATGAATTGTATTAACAATATCTTTTTTTTTTCTTTTTTTTTTGAAAGATCTAGGCCAAAACACTGTTGCTTTAAATTTTGATAAAGATTGTAAGAATGCAATAACAAAACTGTTGAGTACCCGGAGTAGTAACTGTTGAGATCAGAAGAGGAAGCTGGAAGCAGAGATAAGATATTAAATTCACAGAATGTTTTCCATCCTAACTGACATAGCTGATGTGCAGTGGGTCTGTGGTTGCATGTGAGCGTTGTCCCAAGCTCACAACAGAATTCTTTACATCCCTTTACTGTTATTCAAACATCATTATCATCCGCTAGCATTCTGCACATACCCAAAAAACCCAGATAAGCCAGGCAAGTCCAACTGGTATCCAAAGTTCAATGGTAAACTCATGTGACAGCACCACTTACATATGACTGAGAAGAAAAAAAGGGTGTGTGAGAACTGGGTATAACTGAGTACAAGTCTGGAAACACCAATATATCAATACCATTAATCCTGAAAGCTCGAAGTTGCAAACAATACCATGACAGAGTCTCCAGAATCAATGGCATCAGGACCTTTATGCCAGTTCTTCCCTCGCCACTCTCTTATTCACTCATTCACAACAGAAACAACACTTTACTCTGTGATGGTCTAGTGGTTAAGGTGTTGGGCTTGAGTTCAGAAGATCATGGGTTCAAATCCCCGCCTGACTAGAAAATCACTAAGGGCCCTTGGGCAAGGCCTTTAATCCCCTAGTTGCTCCTGGTGTGTAGTGAGCACCTTGTATGGCAGCACCCTGACATCGGGGTGAATGTGAGGCATAATTGTAAAGTGCTTTGAGCGTCTGATGCAGATGGAAAAGCGCTATATAAATGCAGTCCATTTACCATTTACTCTATAGTGAGCATAATGACAATAAAGAAATCTATTTATCTATCATTTTGGACATTTTGAGCTTGTATCAAATTGTGCAGCACTGAATGCCTTCAATTTACAAATATATCAAAGACAAAGAATTGAATTTGGTGATTTCTAGCAAAATAGTAGCATGTGCACGTTATGCATTGTTGGAACTATTCAAGGATACAAGTGCACAAATCAGCAAAGGAAGGTCAGGTCTGGGAGCATGTGCTGTTTCCTTATGTTCCAACATCAGTCACAACACAGAACCTCTTATGGTCCAGAATGTCAAGCATCTATGAAGACAATTACTCCATCTCCACCTCTTGCATGCAACCATCTGGTGTTGCCACTGGAGTCCTGTGTACTGCATGAAGCAGTACGCGGCCAAAATGTCATTGCTGACATTCCCTCAGGAAGTAACTGATATTCATCATCTGTCTCCCGAAGTCAGTGTTTGTTTGACACATTCCAGACGTACCCAAGGAGCCACCAAATTGATCAACTACAAAAGACACCTAGTAATCATTAGTCAAGACTAGTGAAGGACAACCCCTTTGCGGCCTGTAACTTATGTTGTCCTCAGTTTATATGTCTTGTAAATACCAAAGTGGAGTTGGACACAATCCAAATGTACTTGCACTATGGGATATACTCGTAAACCATTCATCACATGTCTGCAAGATAGGGCTTTAACAATGGACGGAACAGGAAATCCCTCCAAACATTCCCTATCCCTAATACATCATAAAAATATGTATGTATATATATATATATATATATATATATACATACATACATACGAGGTCTGTGAGAAAAGTATCCGACCTTTTTATTTTATGCAAAAAATATATGGATTTGATTCATATGTTTTTACGTCAGCCAAGCTTGAACCTTCGTGCACATGCATGAGTTTTTTCACGCCTGTCGGTTGCGTCATTCGCCTGTGGGCAGGCTTTGAGTGAGCACTGGTCCACCCCTCACTCCGGGTACTCAACAGTTTTGTTATTGCATTCTTACAATCTTTATCAAAATTTAAAGCAACAGTGTTTTGGCCTAGATCTTTCAAAAAAAAAAAAAGATATTGTTAATACAATTCATTTATACACAGTAAATTTTGCAGAGTTAAATTTACTCTGCTGGGATAACATTTGGTCCCAGTCCAAATACAGTTAAATACACTATTACAGTGCTAAATCAACTTTATCACAGTGTAAAATCAACTCTTATTGGAGTAGAAACACTTGATTTGACAAGACGGTAGAGCTGATTTCACTCTATAATCGAGTGTGTTTTATTCTATTTAGACTGGGACCAAATGTTATCACGGCAGAGTGTATTTTACTCAGCAAAATTTACTGTTTTTTGCATAAAATAAAAAGGTCGGATACTTTTCTCACAGACCTCGTATATATATATATATATATATATATATATATACACACACACACACTCAACAAAAATATAAACGCAACACTTTTGGTTTTGCTCCCATTTTGTATGAGATGAACTCAAAGATCTAAAACTTTTTCCACATACACAATATCACCATTTCCCTCAAATATTGTTCACAAACCAGTCTAAATCTGTGATAGTGAGCACTTCTCCTTTGCTGAGATAATCCATCCCACCTCACAGGTGTGCCATACCAAGATGCTGATTAGACACCATGATTAGTGCACAGGTGTGCCTTAGACTGTCCACAATAAAAGGCCACTCTGAAAGGTGCAGTTTTGTTTTATTAGGGGGGGATACCAGTCAGTATCTGGTGTGATCACCATTTGCCTCATGCAGTGCAACACATCTCCTTCGCATAGAGTTGATCAGGTTGTCAATTGTGGCCTGTGGAATGTTGGTCCACTCCTCTTCAATGGCTGTGCGAAGTTGCTGGATATTGGCAGGAACTGGTACACGCTGTCGTATACGCCGGTCCAGAGCATCCCAAACATGCTCAATGGGTGACATGTCCGGTGAGTATGCCGGCCATGCAAGAACTGGGACATTTTCAGCTTCCAAGAATTGTGTATAGATCCTTGCAACATGGGGCCGTGCATTATCCTGCTGCAACATGAGGTGATGTTCTTGGATGTATGGCACAACAATGGGCCTCAGGATCTTGTCACGGTATCTCTGTGCATTCAAAATGCCATCAATAAAATGCACCTGTGTTCTCGCGTCCATAACAGACGCCTGCCCATACCATAACCCCACCGCCACCATGGGACCCTCGATCCACAACATTGACATCAGAAAACCGCTCACCCACACGACGCCACACACGCTGTCTGCCATCTGCCCTGGACAGTGTGAACCGGGATTCATCCGTGAAGAGAACACCTCTCCAACGTGCCAAATGCCAGCGAATGTGAGCATTTGCCCACTCAAGTCGGTTACGACGACGAACTGGAGTCAGGTCGAGACCCCGATGAGGACGACGAGCATGCAGATGAGCTTCCCTGAGACGGTTTCTGACAGTTTGTGCAGAAATTCTTTGATTATGCAAACCGATTGTTTCAGCAGCTGTCCGAGTGGCTGGTCTCAGATGATCTTGGAGGTGAACATGCTGGATGTGAAGGTCCTGGGCTGGTGTGGTTACACGTGGTCTGTGGTTGTGAGGCTGGTTGGATGTACTGCCAAATTCTATGAAACACCTTTGGAGACAGCTTATGGTAGAGAAATGAACATTCAATACACGAGCAACAGCTCTGGTTGACATTCCTGCTGTCAGCATGCCAATTGCACACTCCCTCAAATCTTGCGACATCTGTGGCATTGTGCTGTGTGATAAAACTGCACCTTTCAGAGTGGCCTTTTATTGTGGGCAGTCTAAGGCACACCTGTGCACTAATCATGGTGTCTAATCAGCATCTTGATATGGCACACCTGTGAGGTGGGATGGATTATCTCAGCAAAGGAGAAGTGCTCACTATCACAGATTTAGACTGGTTTGTGAACAATATTTGAGGGAAATGGTGATATTGTGTATGTGGACAAAGTTTTAGATCTTTGAGTTCATCTCATACAAAATGGGAGCAAAATCAAAAGTGTTGTGTTTATATTTTTGTTGAGTGTATATATATATATATATATATATATTTTTTTTTTTTTTTTTTTTTTTTTTTTTGCTTGCTTTGCTTCAGCTGCTGCCCCCGCGACCTGACTCCAGATAAAGTGGAAGAAAATGGATGGATTTTTTTTTTTTTTTCCATATAGACTTTTGTTTTTATAACTCTACAGAGGCTCAGGACATTGAAGCAAAAGTGAAACAGTTTCATCCTTTTGAGTCATGGTAGGCTGACCATGACTAAGCATTATGCAATATCATCTGACATAATTTTATTTATAGATATGATACTTGGTCCTTCGGTTACAGGAACAAAACTGCCTTATTTCCTCAGAAAACACATGATTTAAGAAAGAAACCAATTACTATTGCAAAAATGTCAGTGTCCACCTTCCCCTCTCTGATTAATGAGTTTAATTTTTAATTAAATATAAAAAAAAACCATTGGGGACATTAGAAGAAAAAGAAGAAGAAAAACAAGAACACAAAGAAGGCTGAGTTGAATTGTAGTGATATAAATAGCATACATTCTGTATATTTTTTCAAACGGATACATTTTTTTAGTGACACACACACACACACACACACACACACACACACACACACACACACACACACACACACACACAAATAAAGAAAAAAAGACCTTTGATGTTTGTAACAACGTGGTTCCTGGATGCAAACATTAAATTAAAACCAGCTATCTTTGTACTTTGTTTTCTGTGTGAATAAATTGTGCTAATAGCCTGTTAGCATCAGAGTGATCTTTTGTTTTCATTCATTCTTCCCATATTAATGAAATTAGCTGAATGTTTTTAGATCATATTTGCCCCCATTTTTTTCCAGTCTTCATATAGTCTCACTACACCCCCCCCCCCCCCCACCCCAGTTGGAGAACTGCTGATGTAGCCAATTAGCGTAGCCGTGGGCTATCATAAAGTCACTTTTCACTGTGTACCTCATACATGTGCACAGTGTGACCCATAGTCAAGGTGTATTATACCACAACCACAGGCTTGTGTATTTAGTCTATTTTAAAGAACGGCACACTCTACACATCTTTGTTGTCATTACTGCACGTCTGTTAGTCTGATTAAAAAGTGACGACAGCTTCATACTTAACGCACAAACACAACGTTTATGTATCAGATGACTGATCGGTTGTGTCCTATTTGCTCACTTTTTAATTTGAATTTGATCTGGATGTGATACAGTTGTGTGTGTGTGTGTGTGTGTGTGTGTGTGTGTGTGTGTGTGTGTGTGTGTGTGTGTGTGTGTGTGTGTGTGTGTGTGTGTGTGTGTGTGTGTGTGTGTGTGTGTGTGTCTCCTGGTAGTCAGGAGGATATTTGGAAAAGAGATCTAATTTGAATCTGGTCTCAGGTAATGTGACTGCTGTGGCAATAGTGACAAAACATCTGATTTGATCTTTGATGAGAAGCATTAATGGTTCCTATGGGACTTATCTGTCCACATGGATAAGTGGGTCTAGATTGGATTCTGATCTGATTGTCGGGGTAAGGTCAGTACATCCAATGGGACATCAGCGTAAATGACCTGGATCAAAGGTGATGATTCACACAGCAGACATATCGCCAGACATTAGATCTGACAAAACTCATACAGCGTAAATGCAAATAATAAATAAATAAATCTGGTATGTTCATAGTACCCAGAAAAATGATCTGAAAGTCAGACTGCAAAAAACTGAAATTTTACCCAGTATATTTGCATTTTTGCTCATCAAAAATCTAAGTACACTTTACGTAAGACATAATCATCTAATAGTTAGAACATCTGTAAGACACAAGGACTT
Organism: Thalassophryne amazonica; assembly: GCF_902500255.1. NCBI lineage: Eukaryota > Metazoa > Chordata > Actinopteri > Batrachoidiformes > Batrachoididae > Thalassophryne > Thalassophryne amazonica. The sequence continues at coordinate 37,967,826 of NC_047120.1, forward strand.
GATTTTAGGCGATGCATCTTAAAGACTATCTTAAATTTTCACTTCTTTCACTGGTAGATTTTTGTTTTTACTTATTACACATAGAAAGCATCCTGTAGGCAGTGAATGTCTCCCTCACCTGTATATACAGTCCCGGCTCTCTGTCCATATAGCTTCTCTTTTTTATGGCAGAAAAGCAATGAGAGGGCACAGAGAAACAGCGATATAAAAAGAAAAAGTGCTCCCACTGGGCTTTCTTCCTATGACAACAACAAACAGCTAACAACTACCTTGTAATGCATACAGTGATAAAAGCACTCACCCTCAGCAGGAACATAATGTCTGTCCAATCTACTATCACGGACAAGGTTTTTATTATTAACTTTTTCTGTCGATGGCCACATACACTTCCGAGCCGCTTACGCTGTAGCCTCATTTCCACATACCTCTGTGTGTATATATATATATATATATATATATATATATATATATATATATATATATATATATATTTACCCTTTCATTTCTGTGGATGCCTATGTAAAATATGATGTTTGTTCAAAACTCCTCTTTCAGGGATTTAAGGTTTTTTTTTGTTTGTTTCATTTTTGTTGTTGTTTCAAATTTGCCTCTTTCTATTAAAAAGTGTTTGTTTTTTTCCTGCGGCGTTTGAAGAGATTATATGCGCTGTGTACCAAGAAGCTAGCTATTCTCAAGGTCGGTGTCCAGGCAGTTCGTTTTCTCTATGAATACATGTAATTTGGTCACTTTTCAAAGGGGTCAGACTCGTCAATAAAGTCAATTTAATGTACAATGGTTCATTTCAGGTCATCTTAGTGTATAAATCTCACCGTTCGAGGCAATGATAGTTGTCAGGTGGCCGTTAGAAGCAGGTTAGATATAATAAAAACAACCGGCTGATTTCAATAAAACAGCATAAAGCCCGAGCCTGTTGTCACAGAAGCACAAATTCTCGCCTTCAGATTGGCCACTTTGCAGAAGTGACGCAGCGCTGACCTTGAGAATGGAAAGCTAACAAGTTTTGGAAAGATAACAAGCTAGCTTCTTCAACTCAGTAGCTTCAAATTGTTTGGAGAACAAAAAAAAAAAAAAAAAAAGCAGTTTAGCAACACATTGTAAATATGAGTTATATTTTGCAGTTAGAAGAGGAAAATTTGTGTTCCGTGCCCATATTATACACAACTGGAAAATGAAAAATAAATGGTAAATGGACTGCATTTATATAGTGCTTTTCCATCTGCATCAGACGCTCAAAGAGCTTTACAGTAATGCCTCACATTCACCAAGACGTCAGGGTGCTGCCATACAAGGCGCTCACTACACACTGGGAGCAATAGGGGATTAAAGACCTTGACCAGGGGCCTATGGCATATCACACATATTGCGGACATTGTGTGTGTCATATATGTGATGTATGAGTAAAGTAACATTTTGTCCAAATAATTATGGTATGTAATTTAAGTAGGACTTTCAAAGTAAAATGCTTCACAGAAAAGAAACATTCAGTAAATTTCTCAAAGCATAATTTTGGTTGACAGCAGGTGAACTGCATATGTCTAGTTCACTCATCAATTTTGTTCATACTTTAAAAAAAGCTCAAAATGTGAGAAACTCATACAAGCAACATACCAACAAATCAGTTACAACCCCTGGCAAAAATTATGGAATCACCAGCCTCGGAGGATGTTCATTCAGTTGTTTAATTTTGTAGAAAAAAAGCAGATCACAGACATGACACAAAACTAAAGTCATTTCAAATGGCAACTTTCTGGCTTTAAGAAACACTATAAGAAATCAGGAAAAAAAAATTGTGGCAGTCAGTAATGGTTACTTTTTTAGACCAAGCAGAGGGAAAAAAATATGGAATCACTCAATTCTGAGGAAAAAATTTATGGAATCATGAAAAACAAAAGAACGCTCCAACACATCACTAGTATTTTGTTGCACCACCTCTGGCTTTTATAACAGCTTGCAGTCTCTGAAGCATGGACTTAATGAGTGACAAACAGTACTCTTCATCAATCTGGCTCCACCTTTCTCTGATTGCTGTTGCCAGATCAGCTTTGCAGGTTGGAGCCTTGTCATGGACCATTTTTTTCAACTTCCACCAAAGATTTTCAATTGGATTAAGATCCGGACTATTTGCAGGCCATGACATTGACCCTATGTGTCTTTTTGCAAGGAATGTTTTCACAGTTTTTGCTCTATGGCAAAATATCAACGTAAACTTGTGCATTTATTGATGATGTAATGACAGCCATCTCCCCAGTGCCTTTACCTGACATGCAGCCCCATATCATCAATGACTGTGGAAATTTACATGTTCTCTTCAGGCAGTCATCTTTATAAATCTCATTGGAACGGCACCAAATAAAAGTTCCAGCATCATCACCTTGCCCAATGCAGATTCGAGATTCATCACTGAATATGACTTTCATCCAGTCATCCACAGTCCACGATTGCTTTTCCTTAGTCCACTGTAACCTTGTTTTTTTCTGTTTAGGTGTTAATGATGGCTTTCATTTAGCTTTTCTATATGTAAATCCCATTTCCTTTAGGCGGTTTCTTACAGCTCGGTCACAGACTCCAGTTTCCTCCCATTTGTTCCTCATTTGTTTAGTTGTGCATTTTCAATTTTTGAGACATATTGCTTTAAGTTTTCTGTCTTGACGCTTTGATGTCTTCCTTGGTCTACCAGTATGTTTGCCTTTAACAACTTTCCCATGTTGTTTGTATTTGGTCCAGAGTTTAGACACAGCTGACTGTGAACAACCAACATCTTTTGCAGCATTGCATGATGATTTACCCTCTTTTAAGAGTTTGATAATCCTCTCCTTTGTTTCAATTGACATCTCTCGTGTTGGAGCCATGATTCATGTCAGTCCACTTGGTCCAAGAGCTCTCCAAGGTGTGATCACTCCTTTTTAGATGCAAACTAACAAGCAGATCTGATTTGATGCAGGTGTTAGTTTTGGGGATGAAAATGTACAAGGTGATTCCATAATTTATTCCTCAGAATTGAGTGAGTCCATATTTTTTTCCCTCTGCTTGGTTTAAAAAAAGTAACCGTTACTGACTGCCACAATTATTTTTCCTGATTTCTTATAGTGTTTCTTAAAGCCAGAAAGTTGCCATTTGAAATGACTTTAGTTTTGTGTCATGTCTGTGATCTGCTTTTTTCTACAAAATTAAACAACTGAATGAACATCCTCCGAGGCCGGTGATTCCATAATTATTGCCAGGGGTTGTACATGTTCGAGGGGAGTATGTCTGCAAAGGACATAGTAAGAAAAATGTCAAAGTTTTTTTTATTATTATTATTTCAAACTAGGGCATACTGGGCCTGGGGTGTGCACACATGGTAAACTGTTCTCTTCTGGCTCCACAGATGTATTAAATTGAATTATCTTGACAGAAAAGCACGTGAAATCAGCCACACCACCTCAACTGCACAGAAATGTTTGATGTTGCTCCAGATGTAACTTTATTATCGTGTGGCTCTCTGTAAAACATTTGGCTTCAAGCCCATGCATCACACATGCAGTAAATGTAGCACGCCTATGTTCATTCAGCCCTGATTGTCAGACTTTCACAAACATTGACATATAAGGGATGGTATTCGGGTGCGCCAGTGCCGCTGTTGTGCCGATTTAATGAGATTTCTCTGCAGACACTAACCACATTTACTGTCTTTATTGATGGCAAGTTCAAAGTTCATATGCACAGTGTAACTTCACCACCTGCTCGGCCCACTGTGATCATTTAGTGAATTACTAGCCGATTACCCACCTTAGGCCTGCTACTACTACTACTACTACTACTACTACTACTAATGCTGTGCTACTGCTACTTGCAAAAATGAAGATGTAAAAAGTTTAAAAATAAACGAGAATAGAAACGTGTGATACCAACCTTTTAGCACACTTTTCGACAATGATACAGCACAAAGTGTCTCTCCACTTAACTACTACTACTGTACAACGGTGGTCAACAGCCTATGTCACTCCCTGTAAGTCAAAGTATACATGTGCTAAATTTGGCACAATTCTACGACACAAAAGTGTGTCTCCCCTTAACTACTACTACAACTATGACTACTAAAGTGTTCAATAGCCTATGTCACTCCCTGTATGTCAAAGTATGTGTGACATGTTTGGCTCAATTCTGCAGCATAAAAGTGTCTCTCCCCTTAATCACTACTACTATTACTGCTACTACTACTACTACTATTACTACAATTACTGAAGTGTTCAATAGCCTATGTCACTCCCCGTATGTCAAAGTATGTGTGTGCCATGTTTGGCTCAATTCTACAGCATAAAAGTGTCTCTCCCCTTAACCACTATTACTATTACTGCTACTACTACTATTACTACAACTACTGAAGTGTTCAATAGCCTATGTCACTCCCCGTATGTCAAAGTATACGTGTGATATGTTTGGCTCAATTCTGCAACATAAAAGTGTCTCTCCCCTTAACCACTACTACTATTACTGCTGCTGCTACTACTACTACTACAACTACTGAAGTGCTCAATAGCCTATGTCACTCTCCGTATGTCAAAGTATGTGTGTGCCATGTTTGGCTCAATTCTGCAGCATAAAAGTGTCTCTCCCCTTTACTACTACTATTACTACAACTGCTACTGCTACTACTACAACTACTAAAGTGCTCAATAGCCTATGTCACTCCCCGTATGTCAAAGTATATGTGTGCCATGTTTGGCTCAATTCTGCAGCATAAAAGTGTCTCTCTCCTTTACTACTACTACTACTACTATTGCAACAACTACTAAAGTGCTCAAAAGCCTATGTCACTCCCCATATGTCAAAGTATATGTGTGCCATGTTTGGCTCAATTCTACAGCATTAAAGTGTCTCTCCCCTTTACTACTACTACTACAACTACTAAAGTGCTCAATAGCCTATGTCACTCTCCGTATGTCAAAGTATATGTGTGCCATGTTTGGCTCAATTCTACAGCATTAAAGTGTCTCTCCCCTTTACTACTACTACTACAACTACTAAAGTGCTCAATAGCCTATGTCACTCCCCATATGTCAAAGTATATGTGTGCCATGTTTGGCTCAATTCTACAGCATTAAAGTGTCTCTCCCCTTTACTACTACTACTACAACTACTAAAGTGCTCAATAGCCTATGTCACTCCCCGTATGTCAAAGTATACGTGTGATATGTTTGGCTCAATTCTGCAACATAAAAGTGTCTCTCCCCTTAACCACTACTACTATTACTGCTGCTGCTACTACTACTACTACTACAACTACTGAAGTGCTCAATAGCCTATGTCACTCTCCGTATGTCAAAGTATGTGTGTGCCATGTTTGGCTCAATTCTGCAGCATAAAAGTGTCTCTCCCCTTTACTACTACTATTACTACAACTGCTACTGCTACTACTACAACTACTAAAGTGCTCAATAGCCTATGTCACTCCCCGTATGTCAAAGTATATGTGTGCCATGTTTGGCTCAATTCTGCAGCATAAAAGTGTCTCTCCCCTTTACTACTACTATTACTACAACTGCTACTGCTACTACTACAACTACTGAAGTGCTCAATAGCCTATGTCACTCCCCGTATGTCAAAGTATATGTGTGCCATGTTTGGCTCAATTCTGCAGCATAAAAGTGTCTCTCTCCTTTACTACTACTACTACTACTATTGCAACAACTACTAAAGTGCTCAATAGCCTATGTCACTCCCCATATGTCAAAGTATATGTGTGCCATGTTTGGCTCAATTCTACAGCATTAAAGTGTCTCTCCCCTTTACTACTACTACTACAACTACTAAAGTGCTCAATAGCCTATGTCACTCTCCGTATGTCAAAGTATATGTGTGCCATGTTTGGCTCAATTCTACAGCATTAAAGTGTCTCTCCCCTTTACTACTACTACTACAACTACTAAAGTGCTCAATAGCCTATGTCACTCTCCGTATGTCAAAGTATATGTGTGCCATGTTTGGCTCAATTCTGCAGCATAAAAGTGTCTCTCCCATTAAGTACTACACACATGCATGCCAAAAGAAAACCCTCTTTTGCTGTCCGTGTAGAATGACTGAGTGATGAAGTGAAGAAAGGGCTTATCTGAGTGTAGACAGTCCCTGAGCTCTTTCACTTGTACACTGAGGCAAAGCAAAGTACGTCTCTTAGCATGCAATGTCCTTTGAGGAAGCATGCTTGATTGTTTCCTTCGCTACCATGTCCAGTGCACGTTGCAACAGTCTTGACTTTACTCGCAATGTAGGAAAAACAAATGTCAAAATCATCCATGTCAGACTATCCACAATACTGTAACAAAGACCAAAGTTAGCACAAAGTTGGTCCAAAGACCAAAGTTAGCACTTAGCACAATCTGATCTTATCATCATAGCATGGTATAATCCGTAGTAGCAAATGTAATGACTAACCATGAAGACCTTTTGGAGTTCTCACATACACAAGACTTCAGAAGCTCTGACCTTGATGACTAAAAATTAAAATTTAAATGCACCCAATGTTGACATTTCATTGAGGTAATCTTGTGTACCAAGTTTCACCTTGTTATGCAGACGCTTTATCAAGGTATGATCACATACACAATGTTTGAAAGACTCTGCCCCCTGGTGCCCATAATAAGACTCCAACCAGGTCCAATGCCCAGCTTGTCCAAGGTATTAGTGAGGTGATTTTGTCTAGCAATTTTCATCTTCATTTATGAGATTTATGAGACTCCTGGTGGCCACAATTACAATCAAAATGCTCAACATCAAATTTATCCAAGGTATTAGTGAGGTAACCCTGTGGACCAAGGTGCGAGTCCATTTATGGGAGGTGTAAGCACACTTTGCTCATTACGTGGTGGTGTCCACCCCCCAAAAAAAGAAGAAGAAGAAACTAATAACCATGTAACTGCTACCACCTTCTCCCAGCTTCTATCATGCATGAGATGGTAACTAACCCAGACAAGTCCAGCAGGTGGCAAACAAGCTAGATATAAGTTCAACCACACTTGCTCCTAATTTTCATCATCCATACCGCATTAACAAGCCATCCAACAGGTGGCAGAGAGATATATGATGTATTACACACATAAAAACAGATTTTCTTTTTACACTGATCTGGTGCATCAAAGTTTGCCAGATTTTAATCAGTCAATCCACATTTTGTGCCCTTTTAATTTGTTAAGTTACAAGATGACATGACACATTGTTTTTGAGTTACCATCTTAAAAACTGAAGGGATGGCAACATTCATTCAGTATTTTCCAAATGCTTGGAAAATTTTTATTATAATGTGGCTCCACTTCCCTTTCTGTAGTCATCCAACATTGTAATGGTTTCTCTTCTAGGAGACCTTGACCTTTTCCCAGAGTCCAGTTCTATGAACATTCAGTATTTTGCAAGGTTTTTTTTTTTTTTTTTTTTTCTTTCCTGGCTCTGCCCATTTTTGCAAATTTGCCCATTTTAGACAGATAAAAGTGAAAATATATATCCTCTATGGGAGGAGATGAAAATATTTACAGTGCATACAGCTGTTGTTACTGCCCAGATGTGTTTGGTGGAATTCCATTCATATTTACGTCCACATTTCCAGGCATCTCTCAGTGCACATGTGCCAACATTGTATTTAATGAGAGGAGTTGTTGAGGGTGGAACGTCCTCTCACTCCCATTGGAAATGAGTCATGTCAAAGACAGGTCAGCTCCAGACACTGTGTGTTATCAGTGGACAAAACCGCCCACGTGTTCACACACTCACACACACACTCGTGCGCGCTGAGTCACCGTGCCGACTGCACCAGCAGCACAATATGTACATCACACTACAACTGTGTTTGTGTTTCACATTGTCAAGGAAACAAATAGGACACACTATCACTGGGGTGTGTGATATTTACAGAAAAGCCCAAATTACTTCAACTTTATCGTCAGGCATAACTGGAACGTGATTCATCCAAAAAAGTTGTTTTTAGTCAAAGTAATGGATGAGATATAATCAGGAAAAAAAAACAGTTTTGGAATTTGGGCCATGGCGACAGTCAGGGCTACACTAATTTGACATTTGACCCCAGTAACATTAACCTTCACCCAGATGATGAACTTGTCCAGGACCATTCTGGAATCTGTAAGTGTGTGTCATATTTGGTCCAAATCTCACATACTTGACTTTTGCCCAGAGTAATTATTTTAGGTTTTCTCTCAACCAAGAAGCCTAGATTATCCATCTAGGCTTTTGCTTGTTGAGATATGCAAAACAAAAAAGATGTTTTTCGGACCATAATTTCTGTGATCTTCGACGTAACTACTCCAAAATGTAATCACCTCTTGATATCTATCCAAGTAATATTTCCACCAAGTTTGAAGGAAATCCATCCACCCATTTTTGAGTTAGGGGCAACAAGGTGGTTTAGCAGTTAGTACTGTTGCCTTACAGGAATAAGGTCATGGGATCGATTCCCACCTGTGGCCTTTCTGTGTGGTGTTTACATGTTCTGCCCGTGTTTGTGTGGGTTCTCTCCGGGTGCTCCAGCTTCCTCCCACATCCAAAGACATGCAGGTCAAGTGAATTGGAAACTTTAAATTGTCCATTGGTGTGCATGCAGGTGTGAATGTGTTTGTCTGTCTATATGTGGACCTGTGACCGACTGGCGTCCTGGGTGTACTCCATCTCACGCTCTATGACTGTTGGGATAGGCTCCAGCTCCCTATGACCCTTAACTGGAGTAAGCGGTTGAAGATGAGTGAGTGAGTGAGATTTTTGAGTTATCTTGTGTGTGGTGTTTATGGTATTGACAGCCACTATTATTAATGGACACTGTTACATTCAAGTGTGTTATTTTTGTCATTATGTGAAACATGGGCATTCCTCTGACCTTTTCAAGTGACTGGGGTCCTCAACACTGACACACCTGTGTGATAGATCTTGCTCAGAGCACACTGCAAGTGACACTCCTCATCTGAGTCTCCCTAAGTAATCGCTCATTCTACACAAAGTCAATCTTACACTATCAAAGTATTGTCCAAAGAGACATAGCATCGAAGACATTCAGTCATCACCTTAGGCCACTCGTCAGCATCTAAGTCTCACAAGCACACAGTAAGAGAGGAAGCACCAGGACCTTAAAGACTTGGACCTTCCTTCTCCTGCAAAGATATCAGCATCACCAAACACCTTTATCCAGTGACCTCATGACTGCATCAGCTTTTTCCAAAGGCCAAGGACCCAGAGACACCACATCTCTTTCACCGCAAACAGACAGACCTCTGATGGCTGCATCCAGGAAGTCATTAAAAGTCTTGCTGTAAGTATTGATCCCAGACATTCTCAAACCCTGACAACCGAATTCTTCACTCAGCTTCTCAAATGCATCAGTTATAGCATCTATTGATTCCACAGCATCGTCTGTGAAGATAAGACAGACACCACTGGTCTTCACAACTCAACCCAACGTCCTTTTGAAGCCAGGACACATCCCTGATGGACACCAGGACTGAGAGGTAAAAAGTCACAGACTCTGCCCCCAAGTACTACGTTATTATTCGTTTAAACTACAGCCCCCCACCTCCCGATCAAATACACATTAGGTTAACAAAATAAAAATCCAGATACTATTTTTAAAAAAAACACTCCAAGTTTATATATTTTCCCAAAATTCAGAATTGTAACACTGAGACAGAAGATTAAATAAAAAAAATAAAAAAATCTTTAGAACTGATAGCTGGATTTACCAACAGTACAATCAACATGATTGACTGGAACAATGCATATGCAATAACAGTAGCTAAACAGAAGGTCACTGTTTGGAATTGATACTGCTGATGAAATTTAAAATGCAGTACTTTAGCATTTAAAAGAAGGGCTCAGTATGTATTGTTATGGGAAGATGTTATAGTAGATTTGCACAAAACTGATTCCGAATTACATGTCCTGCCGGTCTCGGGGGGAAAAAAACGTATTTCTTTAAATGTGAAGCTGATATTTGTGTTTGGTTCAGGTGTGATATGTATCCATTTTTAACCAGTTTGAAGCACCTTGAGGCAACTTTGTTGTGATTTGGTGCTATATATAAATTAAATAAATTGAATTGAACTGAATCTAAAGGTTCAGTTTACTCAGGCAAAATTTTCAATAACATTTTTGGAAAAAATGTTAAATGTGCTATTCTGCTGTATATATATATATACTCAACAAAAATATAAACGCAACACTTTTGGTTTTGCTCCCATTTTGTATGAGATGAACTCAAAGATCTAAAACTTTTTCCACATACACAATATCACCATTTCCCTCAAATATTGTTCACAAACCAGTCTAAATCTGTGATAGTGAGCACTTCTCCTTTGCTGAGATAATCCATCCCACCTCACAGGTGTGCCATATCAGGATGCTGATTAGACACCATGATTAGTGCACAGGTGTGCCTTAGACTGCCCACAATAAAAGGCCACTCTGAAAGGTGCAGTTTTGTTTTAGTGGGGGGGATACCAGTCAATATCTGGTGTGACCACCATTTGCCTCATGCAGTGCAACACATCTCCTTCGCATCATCCGTGAAGAGAACACCTCTCCAACGTGCCAAACGCCAGCGAATGTGAGCATTTGCCCACTCAAGTCGGTTACGACGACGAACTGGAGTCAGGTCAAGACCCCGATGAGGACGACGAGCATGCAGATGAGCTTCCCTGAGACGGTTTTCTGACAGTTTGTGCAGAAATTCTTTGGTTATGCAAACCGATTGTTCCAGCAGCTGTCCGAGTGGCTGGTCTCAGATGATCTTGGAGGTGAATATGCTGGATGTGGAGGTCCTGGGCTGGTGTGGTTACACGTGGTCTGCGGTTGTGAGGCTGGTTGGATGTACTGCCAAATTCTCTGAAACAACTTTGGAGATGGCTTATGGTTTGAGACATGAACATTCAATACACGAGCAACAGCTCTGGTTGACATTCCTGCTGTCAGCATGCCAATTGCACGCTCCCTCAAATCTTGCGACATCTGTGGCATTGTGCTGTGTGATAAAACTGCACCTTTCAGAGTGGCCTTTTATTGTGGGCAGTCTAAGGCACACCTGTGCACTAATCATGGTGTCTAATCAGCATCTTGGTATGGCACACCTGTGAGGTGGGATGGATTATCTCAGCAAATGAGAAGTGCTCACTATCACAGATTTAGACTGGTTTGTGAACAATATTTGGGGGTAAATGGTGATATTGTGTATGTGGAAAAAGTTTTAGATCTTTGAGTTCATCTCATACAAAATGGGAGCAAAACCAAAAGTGTTGCGTTTATATTTTTGTTGAGTATATATATATATATAAAATTTTCTGTCCCACTTTAATTTTTTATAATATATTTCAAAAAAATGAATTCTATTAACTCATTCAAAAGTGACATTTCTTGCTTATAAAATGTTGTAATATGTATCCACATTCCAGTAATTCAACGACAATACTTGTCATACAATGCAGTCATTTACAAATGGTAAATGGACTGCATTTATATAGCGCTTTTCCATCTACATCGGATGCTCAAAGCGCTTTACAATAATGCCTCACATTCACCTAGATGTCAGGGTGCTGCCATACAAGGCACTCACTACACACCAGGAGCAACTAGGGGATTAAGGACCTTGCCAAGGGCCCTGAGTGATTTTCCAGTCAGGCAGGGATTTGAACTGAGGATCCTCTGGTCTCAAGCCCAACGCTTAACCACTAGACCATCACCTCCCAATATAATATACAATTAGTTGTTTAATGTCAACATTCATGTTATACAACCCCTGGCAAAAATTATGGAATCACCGGCCTCGGAGGATGTTCATTCAGTTGTTTAATTTTGTAGAAAAAAAGCAGATCACAGACATGACACAAAACTAAAGTCATTTCAAATGGCAACTATCTGGCTTTAAGAAACACTATAAGAAATCAGGAAAAAAATTGTGGCAGTCAGTAACAGTTACTTTTTTAGACCAAGCAGAGGGAAAAAAAATATGGACTCACTCAATTCTGAGGAATAAATTATGGAATCACCCTGTAAATTTTCATCCCCAAAACTAACACCTGCATCAAATCAGATCTGCTCATTAGTCTGCATCTAAAAAGGAGTGATCACACCTTGGAGAGCTGTTGCACCAAGTGGACTGACATGAATCATGGCTCCAACACGAGAGATGTCAATTGAAACAAAGGAGAGGATTATCAAACTCTTAAAAGAGGGTAAATCATCATGCAATGTTGCAAAAGATGTTGGTTGTTCACAGTCAGTTGTGTCTAAACTCTGGACCAAATACAAACAACATGGGAAGGTTGTTAAAGGCAAACATACTGGTAGACCAAGGAAGACATCAAAGCATCAAGACAGAAAACAAAGCAATATGTCTCAAAAATCGAAAATGCACAACAAAACAAATGAGGAACAAATGGGAGGAAACTGGAGTCAACGTCTGTGACCGAACTGTAAGAAACCGCCTAAAGAAATGGTATTTACATATAGAAAAGCTAAATGAAAGCCATCATTAACACCTAAACAGAAAAAAACAAGGTTACAATGGGCTAAGGAAAAGCAATCGTGGACTATGGATGAAAGTCATATTCAGTGATGAATCTTGAATCTGCATTGGGCAAGGTGATGATGCTGGAACTTTTGTTTGGTGCCGTTCCAATGAGATTTATAAAGATGACTGCCTGAAGAGAACATGTAAATTTCCACAGTCATTGATGATATGGGGCTGCATGTCAGGTAAAGGCACTGGGGAGATGGCTGTCATTACATCATCAATAAATGCACAAGTTTACGTTGATATTTTGGACACTTTTCTTATCCCATCAATTGAAAGGATGTTTGGGGATGATGAAATCATTTTTCAAGATGATAATGCATCTTGCCATAGATCAAAAACTGTGAAAACATTCCTTGCAAAAAGACACATAGGGTCAATGTCATGGCCTGCAAATAGTCCGGATCTTAATCCAATTGAAAATCTTTGGTGGAAGTTGAAGAAAATGGTCCATGACAAGGCTCCAACCTGCAAAGCTGATCTGGCAACAGCAATCAGAGAAAGTTGGAGCCAGATTGATGAAGAGTACTGTTTGTCACTCATTAAGTCCATGCCTCAGAGACTGCAAGCTGTTATAAAAGCCAGAGGTGGTGAAACAAAATATTAGTGATGTGTTGGAGCGTTGACTTTAGTTTTGTGTCATGTCTGTGATCTGCTTATTTTCTACAAAATTAAACAACTGAATGAACATCCTCCGAGGCCGGTGATTCCATAATTTTTGCCAGGGGTTGTAATATACAAGTGAGGAATATAAGTATTTGATCTACTGTGGATTTTTTTTTTTCCCACCTACAAAGAATGGAGAGGTCTGTAACTATTATTACTTTTTTTATTATACAGACACTTCAATTGTGAGAGAAATCAGAAGATCACATTGTATGACCTATAAATAATTAACTTAATTATTAATTTTGCATTGCCTTTGTTCACCTTTTGTTCACCACTGGGGGAGCAATTGCATACAGTAGAACAAAACACAGCAAAAAAGAAAACCAGAAGAAGCCAGATGTTGTTGTTCCCACATCAAAACATTCCTGATTGGAATAGAGGTGCATTTAGTTGTTATACTGCCTACCACTATCAGACACAATGATTTTACTTTTACGTCACAAAGGTAACATTTTTCTGACCAGTATCCCGAGAGCCTCGTACTGACCTTTGAACTTTTACAACAGTCTCAAAAATGTGTAATTAGCACCGTAACTCAACAATTCATAATGAAAAAAATTGAGCCATCTGCCAGTTCATAGTACATTTAAATCGATCCAGGGGTCTGTGTATTGATTGTTTATTTTTTTTTTCCACTTTAAAATTCATTCATGTTGGTTATTTGCTATACCACTATTTGTCATTTAAAAAGGGAACAAAAATAAACATACAAAAGGCAAGAGGATTTAAATGTATGGTTTCAAGCCCTGTTGCACTTTAGAATGGAAGAATGCACTCTACCGAGTGCCCCATTAAGTCAAAGGTGATTTGGAATTCCTGTCTCGCCCTTCCTTGCTCATCAGGCCCACCTTTAAAAAGTTTGTAACCATGGCCACACCCAACCTTTTCACCAAACTTACTGTTTATTACTTTACGAGTAATCTTGGTGAGAAATATCACCATACCAACAGAAGCAGAGGGAAAACATCACCTCCTCAGCGGATGTAAGTAAAAGGCAACTCATGCGCTATTACGCATGGCGGGTCTATATTGGGAATCCTGGAGGGGTGTCACTCCATGACGCAGCGACGCACGCAGGGCGTTTCTCTTCCATAATGAGACACTTTATAACAGCACGTCAGCCCTGGCATCAATGTATCTGAGAGGGACTTTGCGTACGGAAGGACTACCGCTGTTGGACGCTTTTGAGGAAACTTTCTTTTTTGGCTACTAAGCCTCAACCTTTCTGTGTGGAAATACAAGCTCAGCGCCCGAAGTAAGTGCAATTCAACCTCTGGTAAAGTGCCACCGAGCCGCACAACTCAATCTTTCCAGATGGATTAAAGAAGGAAACGCAGGAGTGTGAAGTCGCGCATACAAGAAGGGCATAAAATATATGATTCTTCAATTAAATGTGCTTAAAGTGTAAATAAATTAATGTGGCAATGTCTTTCCAATTGTTTTCTAAACTGCAGTTAAAGTTGTTATTAAATCACAGCTGGATGAATTGCGTTTTTTTTTTTAAGTCGGGAATCACGAAGTCTGTGCGTAAAAGCGCACGAGTCCTCTTTATTCCGGCGGGGGAGAAAAACGCTAAATAAATATTTTTAACGCAGTTCTGCTTATGTTAAAAAAAACTGCGGGTAGTAAAACTCCAGTCAAGCGTTTGAGCTTTATAACAGTTCCTCCGAAAACTTCCCTTTAACGCGTTTCTCCGCATCTGGCGCATCGAGTAACTTTGACGCCGCGGCGCGCACAGATCTGAAATGACGTTTATTTCAAAAACAGAGAGAGAGAGAGAGAGAAAAAAAATAAAAGGCTCACCGCGCTGAGTGTGCTGCTGCAGAGACACACCCAGACTCGCACTCACTGACAGAGACAACTGTCTCATCTTCTCATTTGCTGTCCAGGTCGACTGTAAAGATGCTGCTCCTGCTTCTGGGAATCATCCTACTGCACATCGCTGCGCTGGTGCTCCTGTTTGTGTCAACGATTGTCAGTGTGAGTAGAACTGTTGATGCTTTATTTCGTGTGGCAGGTGCAAAACGTTTTTTGGGGGGGGAGGAAAAAATTCAAAAATATGCAATTTTACAGCTTATTCCTGAAGGAAACACAGCAAAACAAGTATAACTGCTGCAAAGTAAAAACGTTTTGTGTGTGTGTGTGTGTGTGTGTGTGGCTGATCTGCATAATTTAATCAGTTTGTCATGAACTATTGTACAGACTTTTGGTTTAACTCAGAATATGTGTAATCTGTTACCATTCTTACTGATAAAGTTGCCTTTTTACTATCAGGTGTGGGTAACAGGCGAGACTGGGACCTCAGACCTGTGGCAAAACTGCTCCCTGCTTTCCAATGGACTTTACAAGTGTGACCCAGCATCAACTGGAGGTCAGACAGCCACTGCCATTATTCTCTCACAAGATATTTACAACACACTGGCCAACACATTTTCTGCTGTGAGGGTGTTGAATCAGCTGATCCAACAGGTTGTTTGCTTTGAGGAAACCACTTTAAGGCATCTGCATATTAAATGTAGACTTTGGAGAATGTTGCTGAAATCCAATATTTACTACCTCGGTGTGGGTGTGTCACAGCTCCTCCAGGGACACTGGTGCCATCTAGGGCAGAGAATGCTGCAGTGCTCAGTCTGAAGGGCCAGCTGATAGGCTGCCGCTGTATAAATAGTCGTGGTGTGATGTCCATATCAGTGGTGGGAGTGCATAGTGACAGGAGATGGGTAGGGAGCTGTGTGAAGCAGGGTGGGGCTGCAAAGTATTTAAAGTTGTAGATCTGTCTGGTCTTTGAAAGTGCAGACCTTGGGCTGTCGCTTGCAGAACATAGCGGGCCACGCCCAGTGTCAGATCCGGTCCAGTGTTATGATGCAGGGATCATTCAGATAATTTAAAGCCTGCAGCTGTGTGGTACTGGCGTATTTTGAAAAGGTCATCCATGCCATTTACATAAAACTATTTACAGTATGGAAATTTAACCGTCATGTTATTGGCCGCCAGCTGATTGTGATTTTCACACAGAAATGTGTGTTTTTTGGAGGGGATTTCACAGGTCTGAGAAAACTGAATAAAAGGGTATTTTTCTGGAATTGCATCCAGGAAATAACAAAAAGATTGTTAAATTTTCAAACTAATATTCCGGGACAGCCTCCTGGTGTATGCTCTGCGAGGTGCCTACTTAGAATCTCAGACTTCCCGGAACACACCCCAGGGAAACACTCAGGTATATATATTTAATTCATATTTATCTCTGCTCGTGGGAAGAGGTATCAATTTTCAATTTATTAATTTTCATTTATATAGTGCCAAATCACAACAGAGTTGCCTCAAGGTGCTTCACACAAGTAAGGTCTAACTTTACTAACCCCCAGAGCAGCAGTGGTAAGGAAAAACTCCCTCTGAGGAAGAAACCTCAAGCAGACCAGACTCAAAGGGGTGACCCTCTGCTTGGGCCATGCTACAGACATAAATTACAGAACAATTCACAAAACGAATACACAGTAAAAGCTGTTGGTGCACAGGACAGGAGGTTTGTCATTTAAAATTGTGTCAACCACCTTGTATTTGGAAAAAAGGGTATTTTTAGGCCCCCAGTTCCCCTTGATTTGGTGAAAAACAGGGTGCATTTCAGGAAAAAAAGGTACCTTTCATTTCCCAGAAGAAGCATGTGCCACCACATGTCAGCCACTGACATGAATGTGAAACCAAGCAGGATTTGTATATTGTCCAGTGCTGAGTGGCTGAGGGAGCCTGGGTTGGTGCCAAACCCTTTCAAGCTGAACCTTCCAGTTTGAGTTTGTGTCAGTCAGGAGTGAAAGTGTGACAATGCAAAAAAAATAAGAAGAAAGACCTTGAAACAAATGTGGCAAATGTGAAAAAAAATACCTTGTAACCACAGCAAAATATTCACACATTGCGATTCAGGCACACATGGTATTGTTAGTGTGCTTAACTGAAAATTCCAAATACTCACAGAGGCAACATGGTCTAACCAGGACACACATTCTTACTGTGATATAGGGAGAAGAAATAGGAGTCTCTAAAGATATTTCCTTTAACGATTCATGACTGGTAAAGATTGCAACAAACACCCCCAATAATCCATGTGGCCACTACATGGATTAAGGTTAAGCCAACATTTGAGGGTCACGACAGGGGCAGTGTAGAGTGGCTGGCAAGGTGACTTCTGCATTGATTCTGCTATGGGTAGAAGAAATGGGAATCTCGCCAAGGATATTTACATAGAATAGTTTGTGAGTAGCAAAGGTAGCATAAATGCTGCAAAGCCAACTGACCACCAAGAACCTCTCAAAAGTTGTGATTATGGTTAGGGCACCTTCTGATGGTCATGGCGGGGACAGTGTGATCTTATATGGTACTGTACCATTGATTGTAATATGGGAAAAAGAAACAGGCATCTCACTAACAATATTTATACAAAATAGCGTGTGACTACCAAAGGTAGCAGAAATGTTGTTGCAAATCCAATTGACCGCCGGAGGTATTTAAGACTATCTCAGACATTGTGGTAGGGGTTCAGGCAACTTCGAACATTCAAGGACAGTGTGGTCTCAAAAGTTGGCTTTTGCACTGATTATAATATGGGAAGAAGAACTAGGGCTATCACCAAGAACATTTACTCAGAAGAGCTTGTGGCTTGCTAAGGTACTATATTGTGCATGATCCAACATGAAAGTACCTCAGTGTTGGTGACCCCAGTTGCTGGAGAATGCCAAGGATATGCCCATGTTTCACCTGGATGCAGCAGAGAGAAGGATAATTTTGAGAAATGGGGATGTATTAGTTTTCTGCCTGGGTTGCTGCCATCCAGGACCCAGGGCAGTTCTGTGGTGAGGTGGCTATGACCAATGCACAGCAACAGTCCACAAACTTGATGACTTAAATAAAGTAGCATAAATATTGTTGCAAATCCAAGTAACTGAAGGTACTTGAGTCTATTTCAGACATCGTGGTTGGGGTTAGGGCAATCTTTACGGGTCATGGCAGGGACAGTGAGGTCTCAAAATTTGACGATTGTATTGTTTGCGATATAGGAAGAAGAAACTGAACTCTCACCAAGGACATGTCCTCAGAATATTTCATGACTTGAGAATGTTGTAGAAATGTACTTGCATATCTATGTGACTCCTTAACCCCTTAACGCCTATTGTCGCATATATGCTTCAATATTTGACTCAAATATGCAACATACCAAGTTGACCAGTATGCCTGTTGTCGCAAATGTGCAACATACCATTATTATTATTATTATTATTATTATTATTATTATAACATAAATTATTACCAAAATACCAAAATTACTATTTATTTTTTGTGCAAAAGTGTAATTAATAATCTCAACATTATTTACCATCTACTTAAAGGCAAAAACACACACAAAACATTTTTTTATCTACAGCTATATAAATTCAGGCGTTAAGGGGCTAAGGAAGTTCAGATCAACATAATGAGAGCAACTACTGTCCATCACTGCAGTGGTAACATAGTCTGATGAGGAGTCATCAGTGGTGGGCACAGCTAACCAAAAGGTTAGGTTCAATAACAGTTAATCTGCTAACTGAAAATGTATCTTTTTATGAAGCTAAACTGATAAACCCCTAAAAAAAAATTAGGGGAAGCTACAGATAAAAGCTAAACTGCTCTGTGTAAGCCTGATCCTGTCAGATCTCAGAGGTTAAGCAGTGCGGGACCTGGTTAGTACTTGGATGGGAGACCTCTTTGGAACACCAGCGGCTGTGTGTTTCTCCAGGTAACACTGGAGTTGCGTCAGGAAGGGCATCCAGCGTACTTGTGCCAAATATCAATGCAGATCTGGTTGTATCTGCTGTGGCGACCCTGAACACAAAAAACGGGAGCAGCCAATTGGACAACACACAGATACAAGCTAAACCAATAACTTTCAGTATTTTATAAATGAAAAAATGATATATTTACAAGTACAGATTTATTTGTAAAACCCACCACACTTTTCAGTAAGTTGTGTGTTATACCGAACAACTAACCACTCATGTCTGTCAGGAAACTAATTTACCCATAATGCACTGCAGCATGTGTGTCTAAATGCTAAAACCTTCCAAATTAGTGCATTGCTTTAAAACTAAAACATATGGCTGTTATTTTCACTTTATAAAACGACAGACGTGATGTTAATTTCACTAACTTGTCCGGAATTAGTTTGTTTAAAATTTTAACCATAATTTAAAACTATCTGCCTGTGCATGACTTGGGTGATACGTTGGCGAGTCTATATGGTGTGAAGAGAAATTACCCTTTTTTCTCCTTTTTTTCTTGGGCAGTCAGCTCTTCTCTGTCTGCAGAGGATAGAGCTATACCTCATAATTGTCTGTCTGTTACAAAGCATGTAACAGGCAGACACTAAAATCTTTGATTTAAGACTCAGCAAATGTTTTTAACTGTTAAGCTTTAGTCACTATGCCCACAAAAATATGTTAGCTGTATAAAAATTATTGGACCTAAATTTATCGGAAGCTAATTGGTCTGCTGATGGTTTTCAAAGTTATCTGAAAAGCTAATTTGCTACTGAAAACATTAGCTTTGCTAATTAGCAGTTAGCGGATTAGAAGAACTGTGCCCACCACTGGTAGTCTTCTGTCTTGAATGCAAAATGGGGCAAAGAAATTAGAGCCTCATGATGAAAATTTCTTCTCAACATTTCATGGCTAGCAAAGGTAGCAGAAACATGCAAATACATGTGACCACTCAAGGTATAAGCAGACTATGCTTAGCGTTCATGCAACATTCACAGATTGTGAAATGATCGGAGGAAATGTTTTTGGTGATGATTGCAGTTATGCGGGTCCACAAGGACAATGTCACTACCATGGCAACGAGCACGGTGGGCTCAGTGTAGTGTCGTATGTCCGTTATCCTGCCTGCAATCGACGCCAGTTGGATCCGCGTTGATCCTGGCACATTGAGAGTGCCCAAGTGTAAATTAAACTGTCCGATAGAGCTAAGATATACCAATCTTTTTGCAGTTATAGTGTATATCTTTGATAGATTTCCAATTTTAAAGTGAACATCAAAGCAACAAGTTCATGTTAGATGGTTTTGTTGCTACGGCAGCCTTGGATGAGGTCATTTGTCTTGAATAACAGCGCTCAGCCAGTGTGTGCTTTGTCAGGCTGGCACAGCCTGTATGCCTGCCAGGTAGTTCGATGGTGTGCTCAGTTTGTTTGACTTGCTTTCATGAGTGCGCTGACACACAGTGTTTATTTAAGACAGTACATGTGCCCGGGTCTGCGTTTGGCTTTGACGAGATGGAAGATAACGGCGTGTTCTTTCTTCACACGGGTCGCAAAAGCTTCATTTTGCTGACCAATCCTTCCTTTTTTTCTGGTGGATTGATGACATGCATTATATCTGCAGTCATCTTAGTTATTTTTAGGATTGCACTGAAATTTTTGAGTTCCCTGTGATGTTTCCTAGGATACAAAAAAATAATGGTTTGTCGACGCCAGGGTGAGACATGCTCGCGTCACAGCGGTCACGTGCAGAGCATGAGGTAAACATCACATCCTTACAGGCAGGAAAATTACTTGAGTGAATTTACTCACGCTAAAATTAGTCAGAGAAGAAGAATGTCTTCTGTTGCCCACACTTATAAACAAACTGAGATAAACAGTGCAGCTGCGCTATTTTTATGATGCGCCACCTTGGTGGCTGAAATTGTCACCATAGCGGGAGGTTAGGAATTGCGGCAAAAGCTTCAAGTAGAAACATTTCAAAGTGTGATTCCACAACGTGGTCATCCAAAATGTCAAATAGGAGACGTGTCCTTATCAGTGACGGACAGAGCCTCCTTCAGAGAAACATCCTTCGTCCCGCTCTTCCTCCTGCTGGTCAGCCAAGGAAGGGAGGAGGATGAGATGGGCGTTCATCTGAAAGCACTGATATGCGGTCGATATTTATATGTGAATGCTATTTGTAGAACACCGCTGGAAAATGTCGCCCATTTCTCATGCCGTTATCGTTGTGCCAAATCAGAAAGCACAGCCATTACTGTGGAGCCGAATTGTTGCTTTGTGTGCATTTCTGAGATGGAGATCGAACATTATTGCAGTGAATAGGTTTGCTGAGGGTATCGTCTTTCCATCCAAATCTCAGCTCTGGATAAATGGTCAGTGTTGTCCTGGTGACCTGACTGAAGTGGACAGATGTTGTTTCCGCTCAGATCTACCTCACAGACTGTATTTACAGACTGTATTTGGTTTAGCTGAACATGTCACATAATGTATACCTTCTTATTACTGAACAATCATTATGGTTGTGAGGAGTGATAAATTATGTGCAGGTTTTTTGTACATGTTGTAAGTGGCTACTCATGAAACCACAACATATCTTTGAATTATGTAATGTAAGTGAGTCGATGAACAACAGATGCCATGGAATGTTCAAAAAAAGCAAAAACAGAGATGTATATATGTCATGCATAGCAGTGAAGTGCACGCAATGAATCTGTGGCATTGTGCAATGACCAACGTTGCACATGAACTGAATTGTCTGGAGTGAAAGTCACAGTTTTTATCTACTTTGGGAGTCCTGCAACTTATACGCCAATGTGACAAATAAACCAAAAAAAAAAAAAAAAACATTTTTTTTATTATTACTATTATTAAGGTATATCTAGTTTTTCTTGGAATCAGCATGCTAAATAAAAGAAACCCCATTAATCAAAGTACACTAGAACAATGCAGACCTGATTAAAAAGCTCAAGTGGACTCACATTTAGTGTGTTGTAGTGTTACCAGTGCTGTGGGTCAGCAGTCTCTCTTCATCTGCATCAAATAGCATCCAATATGCTGTCCATTACATGTTCATTTGGCCAAGTTGATTATGTTTTTAATTTAAAAGTCCTTATTAAGTAACAGCACAGGCTGAAGTGTGCACATGTGCTACACTGTTGTAAACGCATGTCCTTTTCTTTCAACTCATTCCCAGGTAAAGACTGTGTTAAAAAGTGCATTCCACATACGACAAAAATGTGAATTATCCACATACAAACAAAAAGTGTGAATTATCCTACCGTGTGGCTTGCATATGACACCTCCAACTTATATTCAAACAGTGCCCCAGGTTTCTCTCAGTGTGCAAAAGTGCTGCTAAAATGAAGTGAGGATGGGTGCCTGGACCAGATTCTGTGTAATAGATGCACAAGAGTAGATCCATTTGTGTATTTGGTAGTGAGAGTAAAATTCACAAACCTATCATGTTAGCTAGCTGGAACACAAGCTAATTGAATAAACCCCAGCTCTGATATAAAAATCTCCTGGCTTTACTGCTAAGTTCAGGTGTTTTCACATTATTTTGGTCTCACTTTGTGCGTTGGGCATTGGCCTGAGCAGATGTTTGCCACGTCAGAAGATTTGGTAGTGCTAAACAGAACTAGCATTGACCGTGTCATTAGCTCGACTACATTAACTGTGGATTAAGAAATTACAGACGAGCATTTGAAAGCTGGCGTTTCCCCAAGCAGGTTAAAACCACCCTAGCCCCTGGTGAGCAAGCTCCCAGGCCTTTTGCAGGTCTTCAGAACTGATGTACCTTCATACAGGATCATGCAGAGATAAACGTGCAACATGGCCACAATGTTGTAGTTGTGTTCCATCAACATGCAAGTAATACACCTCATCAGATTCTCCCTAAGCAAGTGTTTGCTTGCCCAGTGGTACCCAAGGATTCCCCAAAGAGACCTAGTACCAAAGACATCCAATTATCACCTTAGGTTACTGGTTAGCATCCAAGCCTGACAGCCATACGGTAAGACAGGAAGCACCAGGGCCCTAAAGACTTGAGCTTTCATTTCCTTGCAAAGGTATCAGCATTACCAAAAGGCTCTGTCCAGTGAACTTGTGACTCCATAAACTTCTGCCAGGTGGCTCTTGATCTCAGAAGCATTCATCAAGTTTGACACTATTCACATGAAACACAAATACATGGCTGACTTCAGGAAGTCCCTGAAAGCTGGGATCTGACTCTTGATTCAGAATGATTACATACTGATAAAGCTACACTCCATATTCATCTCTTCATGTCGCAATCAGGACATACACTGACTGCCAAAAGAAAAACTAAATAAAAATCTGTTCCTACTAGGATGGCTCATGGGGGATTTGGCTGACTTGGTAGGGCATGAATTGGCCTCATGATCGAGGAGTCTGGTGTTGGAATCCCACCATGAGCCACAAAGTTATATCACTTGGTTACAAAGTGGTGTTGTTGGCAGGATGTGGCAGTTGGCCAGATAGTTGCAAGTGAAGGTTCTGCACCTGTGAACTAGGGATGAGGTAAAAAATTTGGTGTGGAGATATCTAGCAAGCTGAAATCCAGAATGAAATATATTCCTACTATCTTGGCTAGTGGGGGATTTCCCTTTGGCTGACCTAGTCTCAGTCTGATTCCAGAAAGGGCTAAGAGGGTGCAGGTTTTAATCAGTGAAATCACCTGGTGGAGTGGGGGGTGCAAAGAAACCCTGCACCCTCATGGCCCTTTGTAGAATCAGTTTGAGACCTCTGTAGTAGAGTGTTGACCGACCTTGTGAGCCAGAAGTCTGGTGTTTGAATCCCACTGAGAGTCACAATTCTCCCCAACATCTAGTCCATGCAAGCATTCAACAGAGTAGAAGCCAGAACAGATCCCTGATGAACATCAGGGTCCATTTTGAAGAAGTCAAAGACTATGCCTCCACTGCACACAGCATCCTCAATGCCTGTATATAAGCTGTCCAGCGACTTATTGAGAATCATCAGGATGTCCCACAGAGCAGCCCAATCAACCAAATCAAATGCCTTTCTCCATGAACCCTTGTGTTTTTGCACAATTCTGCATAATCACACATTATTAGTCTCACCTCAAAGTGGAGTCTGTTAGTACATCTGTGGCAATATCTTCGAAACACAAAGAGCAGTTCAATCAAACCTGATGGATGAAGTCAGTGGACCATCCTCTCACAACACAGTCCATGTCAACACCATAGATCCATGGTCAAGGTCATATCAGGGGGTCATCATCTAAAATACACCAATGACCACATCTTAGGAACTCAATGTGATATTGTAGTAAGGTTTTCTGAACAGCCTTCTGCTCTCACTGGGCTAACAAATGTAGCAGACCTCTGACTTCAGTGATGTCATGTAATTACATTAAGAATTGTCTGGTTGCCATGCCAGCATCAGCCTCTCCTTTGCTGTGAGCAGACACACAGCCCCACGCTACACTCAGTAGTTACATGTAAAAGGGACAAAGCATTTGGATATTCGAAGTTCAACAAATCTCAACTTTTGATGTGATGCGTCTCTATGATATGTGTTGGATTCCACTTGTGTAATGCACCACATTCAAAATAATGGAGAAGATGCACACAAAGTATGTTTTACTGCAGTAATGTAAACGCAACTTGCAAACTGTGTTAGCATCGGAACTAGGCGTGAGGTCCTTATCTTCTTTCAAAATGAGCCACTAATTTATCAAACTAAAGATAGCTGTTACAACATGTGTAATTTACAGCTCTGAGGGAACTTTATTTGATAAATATTTTGAATTCTTTATATGAGAAATTGTTTCAACAAACTGCATGGATGGATGCATGGAAAATGATATCTGCTACAACCAGCCACTTGTGGGGGAGATGGAGATATTTTGGCTTTATTTTTCATGTGCTGCCATACCGTCTGACCGTAATGAGGCTGTTCCACAGAGTGCCCCGTTTAATCCCGAATAGCAAATCAGGGCACATTTTGAAGTATCATAGTAACCTCTTGATCCATCTTTGTCAATCTTGTAAAATATTTCCTCCTGATTCTCTAAATTGTTGATCATATGTGGTAGCGTCTGGGTATTTGTGGTCTTAAGGGCGTCAGTCATTTTCAAACTTCTTTAAACTGGGTATTTGTAGTAACTACGGTTTGAAACTTGTTTGATCGTGTTCCATCGGGGTACAAATTTGAAGCTGAAGCAGCGTTTGTTGAAGTTTTTGATCATGTTTGACCAAGGGCACAGCTCGCTTCTTTTGTTTTCGGGCAGGTTGCCAGGTCTGCACTTTATAACCTAGCCAGTTGCCAGGTCTGCACGCCAGACTGTTAGGAGATGAGTCGTTTCATCCCATTTCTGTACATTTTTGGATTGTGGGTGATTGTAGTAGAATAGAATAGCCCTGTAAAGCTACAGTGTGTTGGACTTAGGTGTGTTTGTTAGCAAAAAAGGAATATAGCGTTCATAATCATCATTAGTGTATAATTAATTACAGCAATAAACTGATGTGTTTTTCATAGCTTAGAATTTGTCCTTGTATCTACATGGGAGTGGGCCCCCTCCTGGAGGCTGCCATGTTGCACCGCCATGTTTCCCAAAAGCGTCATACTTACTCTTTTTTTGCATTTTGTAACATGGGCAGAAGACTGCAGTAAAAAGAGCAACCAGCGGTTGTTCCCAATACAGTCTGGTGCAGGCTAAAAAATATGAGAACCCTTGTTTTTGTGAAATGGATGATCACAATAGGAGGCATAAAACCAAGCTTTACTAAATTATAAATAACTTTTTAAAGATATGAGATAGAAATGTACTTTTTTTTTTGCTGAAACGTTAACTCCGCAGACTTTCGAGCCAGCCATCAGCCATCTTTGTACTCCTCATAGAAGCTGTGTGATGACATGCACAATGTGAGTGTCTAATCGGAATTGGTTCACCGTCACATGGTTTTCCAAAATCCAATCATAGGGCAGATTTACCTCACGTGAAAAGCCAAAGATCATTTTCAGGAGTGATATGTTACTAGTTGGCCCGTTTGAATAGCCCCCTGGGTGCTCCAATGAGTATATACTATTGGGCTCCAATGCACCCTGCGCCATTACGCACAGCGATCAGTGAAAGCAGACGGAGCAGACGGACAGCCTCTGATGACAATCTCACGTGCTCAAATAAAGGGTGTATAGGATTGCTCCATTAGTTTGCATGTGAATGTTACTGGATAACTCTGTTGCTTTCTCGACGTAAAGCACTGTTTACCATATCAATGGAGCGAGGGGGAAGACCGCTCCTCGCATAGACCATTTTGTATATATTGTTCAAAATGTGCATTTGTGTTTATTGTTTGAACCTTTTTATTGTACAGTCTTTCACACAAGACCTCAAATTACCTTTCTAAAGTGTCAAAACATTTGTTTATTATAGTTTGCTGTATGTTTTGAATAAATGTGTGTGGAAAATTATTTTCCGCTTTACTTTTTTCGTTCTTATTTTTGATTGTAAACCTTTATTACACTTATAAAACACAACAAAAGCATATATATTATGAAAGCACAGGTTGTCCTGAAAAAAAGACATAAAACTTGATTGTGGGATGCAGGAAGAGCTGTTAACAGCAATAATAAAACATTTATGCCAGGCGAGTGAACTGTCCAAAAAATGCCCTCAGACCCCAGAGGATTAAGGACCTTGCCCAAGGGCCCTTAGTGATTTTCCAGTCAGGCTGGGATTTGAACCGAGGATCTTCTGGTCTCAAGCCCAACGCTTAACCACTAGACCATCACCTCCCCCAATCATGCAGAAATGTGAAGGGAAGCGAACTCATGACCAGCGATGGCACAATGCAGTCTTCAACCTCACCACTAGATGACCCTAAATCCTGCACATTGTAGCTTTAATTATAACATATGGATAAAATGATTCTTACGTGGACATGTGGCAGGACACCCACACATCAATAACAGGAGGTACAATTAAGAAAATTTGCAAACCAAGAGAAGAGAGGGAAAAATTAAATGAGATGATGGAGGGGTTTCAATGATTGAGTTCTGTGGAAGCCTGAGAGGTTAGTAAGGCAGCATACAGTAGAGAGTGCTCAGATTAGAAACAGGACCCGTGTGGAAATGTTGGGATTCTCGGCATCTTGGCACAATCGTGCACATATTTAGCGTGCACAGATGGCGTTTATTGCTCCGGGTTTTTAACGGGTTAAAGGCTTTGAGGAGTGCCTGAGAGGAGTAGAGGTTATGATCGATATTGTACATTTAGTCATAGCTCTTGTTGTGATTGAGCAGAGCTTTTAGAAACACAATATCCAGGTTCCATTTTTATGGATCCATTATACATTCCCAGTGGAAGAGACGGCTAAAGCTAGGTCGTTACATTAAGAGAGAGCAGTCAGTCGCACTCTTGAGTTCTTCTCATAGACACATGACCTTTTGATTTGTGGCAACTTTATGACATATCATCTTCTCATGATGTCACTGTGATACATTGCACCGGTTAACAATGACCACTGTTGCTCAGTTACTGACCGTATTCTCCCTCCTCCTCTACAGAGTGGATTCAGGCGGTCCAGGCTCTCATGATCCTGTCCATCATCTTCAGCTGCCTGTCTCTCTTCCTGTTCTTCTGCCAGCTCTTCACTTTGCAGAAGGGCGGACGCTTCTTCCTCACCGGAACCTTCCAGATCCTTGCCAGTGAGTTTATTGCTCATTACACTTCAAAACAACTTCACCGACAAGGCATCTGAGAACCAATCACCTGTAATTGGATTCAAACTCCAAAAAGCCAACAATTAACTATTAGTGTCACCATCGAAATCTGTAGCTATCATGATTTTCATTAATGTGTCAATGTTTTATAAATATTTTTGTTTAAGCAAGTAATACATTTTTTAGGCCCCAAGGTCACATCTCGCAAATATGGACAATTTGTACAATCCGGAGAACAACCGGACCGATTTTTTTTCAAGCCAACAGCCTCAAAACCAAATTGCTACGATAATCTTTGACATGTACACTGCAAAATGTAGGGAATGAATAGATACATACAATAAATGAGTCCGATCTCTTCAGTTTGTTCACACAATAATTCAATAACAATGAACACTCTCATCTTGTAAGTCACCAAATGAAAAGGGCATATAATGAGCATAAAGGAAGTGGACATTGATTAACTTTGATCCATCAGATCAATCCAAAAAGCAACTTTGTTTTGCTTACAAAATATAGTCAGCCACCTGCTGAACACTGCCACCTGCTGAATATATTTGTGTTTATTTCAGGGAATCTTTTGCCATGCATCACTCTGCCACCTGGTGATTGTTGCGGTGAATAATCTTATCAGCACATGTGTCATGTAAATTAGGAGCAGGTGTAGTTGTAGTTACATGTAGCGTGAAATGAGCTTGTTTATCATTTCCTACAAGTCTGGAAACATGCAGTTACCAATGATGTAAGAACTCCATCGGCCTCATTTGAGAAACTGGAACAATTTCAATTTCAAATTATTTCATTTTATATAGCACCAAATCACAACAAAGTTGCCTCAAGGTGCTTCACACAAGCAAGGTCTAAACTTACCGACCCCCAGAGCAATCACACAAGCGACAGTGGTAAGGAAAAGCTCCCTCTGAGGAAGAAACCTGAAGCAGACCAGACTCAAAGGGGTGACCCTCTGCTTGAGCCATGCTACCAACACAAATTACAAAAACAATTCCTAATAAAATGAATTAAAAGAGTAAAAAGCGTAGTAAGATACTATGCCAGTAAGCTAGCCATACGAAAGGGAAAATAAGTGCGTCTTAAGTCTGGACTTGAAAGTCTCTACAGAATCTGACTGTTTTATTGATGCAGGGAGATCATTCCAAAGGACAGGGGCACGATAAGAGAAAACTCTATGACCCATAGACTTTTATTTCACCCTAGGGACACAAAGTAGTCCTGCACCCTGAGAACGCAGAGCCCAGGCCGGTACGTAGGGTTTAATCAGGTGCCAGTGTGTGAACAATTTTATAGGCGAGTAGCAGAACCTTAAAATCTGATCTCATTGGGACAGGAAGCCAGTGAAGAGCTGCCCAAATGGGTGTGATGTGGTCAAACCTTCTGCTTCATGTCAAAAGTCTGGCAGCAGCATCTTGAACCAGTTGGAGAACCCTAATTCCGGACTGCGGTAAACCAGAAATTAGAACATTGCAATAGTCCTATCTGAAAGAGACAAACACATGAGGGTCTCAGCCTCAGCCATAGACGGGATGGGACGAATCTTTGCTATATTTCGCAGGTGGAAGAAAGCAGTCCTTGTAATATTTCTAATGTGGAGGTCAAAGGATAATGTAGGATCAATGTAGGAACAGGCAATGTTTTCCATTTTTAGACAATAAATGAGAAATTAGTTAATCAAACATTACTCTGTCATCTGACTCTTCAATCGACTTGTTTCAGTGAATTCTGGGCAGCTGCATTTGACTAACCCTAACAATATTCCACTCCCTTATTAAAAACACAGTGGTGGATGTTTCTCCTGCGTCCTCTCTGGCGTAAAATGAAATTAAGAGCCTCTGCTAATGGTTAAATGCTCCACTTGTCTGTTGTACTTTATGCCCTTTGGTTTGAGTGCTTCTCCATTGTGTACACTGATGGTAGGCCTTTCCAACATACCGGTTTGCACTCCACACTGTGCCAGCACATTGCCCGGCATCCAGGTGCCCACTCATTCAAATGGGAATGCCATCGGGCGTGCTGCCAGTCGCTCGAGTCGAAATGTCACAAAGACCGTGGGGGTCTGGCACACAGATCGTGCTGTGTCGGCCCGAGAGGTGGGTAAAACAGGTGGCGCCGTTCCACCTCTGCAGGGCGAAGCAGTGACCCCGGGTTCAAGCCAGGACACGAGACTGAAACCCGAACCATTTTTCACTGCTCTCGTTTTCCTCCCGACAGGTCTGTTTGTGATGTGCGGTGCCATCATCTACACGGTGATGAGTCCGGAGTGGGTGCCGTCGTCAGCCTCCTTTGGGTACTGCTACATCCTGGCATGGGTGGCCTTTCCTTTGGCGCTGATCAGCGGGCTCATCTACGTCATTTTGAGGAAGCGAGAATGAGCCAACCCTCCACCCCGGTGTTCCTAGCACCCCCCTGCCCAACTGCAGCAACCCCCTGATTGTCAGCAGCCCCAGGAACCACCAGGCTAACACATCCAGATCTCATGAGGGGGATTAATACCAAAAAAAAGAAAAAAAAAGTAAACCTGCAAACAAAACCAAAACAACCAATACTGTCTGTTTAAAGATGTATATAGTATCTATGGTTTAAAACCTATTTATAACACTTTTTACATATGTGTACATAGTTTTTTGTTGCAGATACTCGTATGAGCTTTATTTTAGCTAAGTGCCTCGGTGTTTGTAATGATAATTAGATGCTAATTTTTGTGCTTTATTGTTTTCTCTTGGTAATTAAAACAAAACAAAACAACAGCATTAAAAACATTTCTTGAAGTATTATAACCAAAGTGCATGTATAAAAATCGAAGGTTGAAAACTTGCTGACAGGCTAGCTTGATAAAAAGAATGGTAGCATCCGCAAACGTAGCATAGCCACAAACTAGCGATTCGGTCATTTTCTATGTGAAGTTTTTTTTTTTCTTGTGTTTTTCTATTTCTTAAGTTCAACAAAGATGGTGCTATGTATTTATCATTCCTATTACTGACAGCAATCATTTACACCAGAGTTACTTTGTTATTGTGTACAGGCAACACGTTGGTTGCCATTAACCCGAATGACAAGAGGTACAATATACATACTGTACCTGACCGCGTACATAGGGATCATAGCCTTTTTCACATTGCAGTGTCTGATCTGCTACTGTAGAAAAAATAAGAAAAAAAAAAGTTTGGGCTGGTGCACTGATGAGATCAGGTCACTTGCAATGTCAGTATTATGGTGAAATTACTGTACGATAATTTTTAGATATTTGCTTGAATCTTACCCTAATTGTAATGTTTATATTCACAAAAAGTAAAAAATAAATAAATAAATCATAACACTGTGCAGAGTTGTAGAACAGAGTTGAATTATACTCTAGAATTAAACGCCACTGATTTGAAGCCATATAATAAAGTAGGACAAATGTACGATTAACTCTCAGAAGGCCAGAGAGGTTTGCAGTGATGCTACAAATGTCTTTTACATACTTGAAGTTTAACATGCTGCAGTCTCTGCTCATATATATTATCTTCTACTGTGTAAAAAAAAAAAAAACTGTGTGTGTTCTGGTTAACTGATATTTGTGACAATCTATCCTAAACACTCACTTATTCAATAAACTAGCTAACTTGTATCATATTATCTAATACTGTATTCCACTGTTACAAGGGACGTGATGCATGCAGGGGTGGAAAAATGTAAACAGTTTGTTAAAGGACAAGTTCACTTTTATATTAAAACAACATAATCAAGCCTGAGTGTTACACTCACCTTTGATAATTTTGTTGCATTGGAGAAATCCCTTTTTCTACAAGTTGTTCAAGAGGGAATACATAGGTACTAATGGAGTACCTAGAGCTCTAAATTAACACAAACCACATCAAACCACATTTCTTTTTGTTTCTTTTTTTATCTTTAAACTGCATGGTGCACTTGAAGAATCAATATTTGCCATTGTGGTTTATTGTTAAATAAAATTTGGGGGAAACAATGCTACAGCTGTACACTAGTTGGGTAATAGTGGTCACATTAGCTACAAGTGACAGAGGCAAAGTGACGTCTTTGGCAGGGCCAAAATAGACCTGAAGTCTATTTTATGCAAATACTGAGCAACGTGACACAGTGACTGCCAATCAGAGCGAATTGGCAGCGCAATGTCAGCTGGGTTGTTCACTTGAACGAAACAATCCAAGATGGCAGAAAATGCTCTGAAACTGCTGCTTTTCTGTACAAATGTAACATATTTCTCATATGTTTTGTAAAAGTTAAGGGGAAATAAGCACTACTATCACTAAAAACATTGTTTTTGTAACCAGATAAGACCTCTGACATGATTTACAAGACATGTTATGGAGATGTAGCGGGCATCAAGCAACAAAGCCAACTGCGTGTCGCCGCCGTTAGAAGTTAATGTGACCATAGCATACAATTTATGGTGGTTATTTTTTGTCTTTTTTGATACTCATAAGGATAGATACATGCTTGCAAACAATCTTTCATGCTTTACTTCTAAAATAACTTCATATAAATTGGGATATTAGCAAAAAGTGCACATAGCTTACCCTAGCGGATCGTACAAGCTAGGTTGTTAGCATTATTTTGTTGCTATTTTCAGCATATGCTGGATTTTTGTAACTTCTGTGGTGCCTGCCACATTTCCTCATTTATTTATTCCTAAAAATAATAATAATGAAAAATAATTTGTCAAAAGCATGTGGAACACTCAGAAGCTTAATTGCTAACAGTATTTTAATAGTGGATGGTAAAAGAAAAAAGAAGTGAACTTATCCTCTTAAATCCAGTCAAAGTACAGGAATGGACATTAAAACAAAGACATTTATTGCTATAAATCTGAGTATTTGAGGCTTTGCCTGCAGCGTGTCTTCATGTATTTACTGTACCCTAGTACCCTGCAGTATGTTTTCATGGATTAAATGAACTCTCATGTGCTTGTAGTTGCAGTTGCTGTATATAACTGGTGTTCCACACACAGCGCCCAATGCCAGTTATTCAAATCACGCAACTCGTGTTTCAGTGCCTCTCAGAACTCTGAGGACTTGGACGTGTTTTCTGACCTCTCGGTGAGACATGTCTTGTGAGGTCCTGTCACATCTTGAACCAGACTGACGTAGAGTGCAGTGGATTAAAGTATTTAATTCACATTGTCTGACTGTGGCCTTCGCTAGCATGTGCGCAGTGGTTTAGCAGGACGCTCGCTATTCGAGGGTTCAGTTGGAAGAGGTGCCCTCTAATGATGACTGCCCCTTGTGTGAAACTATAAACTTCATTTATCTCTGCCGTGTTCACGCCTCAACTATCTTGAGTTAAATCATTAAAGGATGTTTCTTACCACTGCACCGGACATGTTTTTTTCTGGGTTTCTCCGCACAGTGCTCCAGAGCTTTGTAGAATTGTATAGTCAAAGTTTTTTTTTTTTCCTTGATTATTATTATTATTTTATGTGGGGACACAGTATTTGTTTTAAGCCTAAGTATTTTAAAGTAAATTTTACGTATCGACAATATACATGTGAATTCACATATACAACTTTCCAGAGTGTGAATTATAAAATGACAATTACCTAACCCTAGCTAGCGAATGCTAGGTAAGTCACTGTTAAATTTACCTAGGTAATGTTAGTTAAATAGTGACTTAAGGCAAAAGTTAGAAACTAGCCAACATTATCATGAATCTGTGGCACTTGGCACATCTTATTAATGACCCATAAATAAAGTATAATAAACTAGTTAGATTGCTACTTACATAAACCTACGACAGTATCCTTTGGGTTGTGTCATACACTGGACCATAGACTAAAACAAGCCATAGCAATACTGTGTGGAAAGCAAGCAGAAAAGACGTCCAAATGTAGGTAACATTATAAGTAAGAGGGATATATATATATATATATATATATATATATATATATATATATATATATATATATATATATATATATATATATATATATATATATATATATATATATATATATATATATATATATATATATATATATATACGTGTGTGTGTGTGTGTGTGTGTGCCCCCCACCCCCACCACAAAATAAAATCAAATAATTAAAAAAAAATCATTCATTAATTTACTGCCATTTGTACAGGTCCAGGTTGTGGATATATGTCTCTATATATGTATTTTTTTAACAAATCCTCAAAGTAATCAGTCCAAATAAGTTTGATGTTTTAAAGTCATCCAAGGTCACATGAATGTGACACGATTTCTAATTGTTGTCTTAATAGTAGTGATAGTAGTAATAGATGTATATATTTAACCAGTTTCATGAAATAGGCATTGATTCCAAATTTTGATGTTGGCCTGTGACCTTGATTTTTAATATGTTTTTATCAACATACTGCTTCTGATTGCATTATCAAAACTAGAAGCACTCAGAGAGAGCAAACCTCCTCCAAGGCCATGGGGTCACTGATGCCATACACGCTGTGGAATCACTGAACCTAAAAAAGTCTAACGATGTTTGCTCAGTAGTAAAAAAAGTTTCATCTGCTGTGACTGGATAGCATGTATCCTTAGCGCTTGGCATCACAGTTTATTGCAAATTGCACCTTTCCCAGAAGCTACTGTCATCTGAGCACTGATATTGATATTGCATGTGCTTATAGACAAAAACAAATAAGAGACAAAATTCAATTTATTATTCAACTAAACTGCAAATATATGAATTTTTTAACATTTATGAAACACTTCTCTAAACAAGGCCATAGGGTCACTGACCCTAAAGAGATTCCCTCCTTGGCACAGTGATCTATTTCTTTTTGTCTCTTTCTCTAAAATTGTATATAATAATCATTAGATTATTAATATATAAACAAAAATAAATTTAAGAAATATTACAATTTGAAAACAAATGCACCCGAATGTGATGACAGCTGCAACTGCTTAATGCTAACTTTTAACATTGAAAATACCATAGACATGCTAACGCGTTAGCATCGGGATCCGGATCGTGATCCGGATCACCACTAAAGTTTAATCACTTGTTCCTCTTGTCATTTCCAACCACTCCACAACATTTCAACAAAAATCCATCCATTTCTTCTGCTTTATCCGGACTCGGGTCGCGGGGGCAGCAGCTCAAGCAAAGCTGCCCAGACCTCCCGATCCACACACACCTCCTCCAGCTCCCCCGGGGGAACCCCAAGGCATTCCCAAGCCAGCCGAGAGATGTAGTCCCTCCAGCGTGTCCTGGGTCTTCCCCGGGGCCTCCTCCCAATGGGACATGCCCGGAACACCTCTCCAGCGAGGCGTCCAGGGGGCATCCGGAAAAGATGCCCGAGCCACCTCAACTGACTCCTTTCGACATGGAGGAGCAGCGGCTCAACTCCGAGCTCCTCCCGAGTGACCGAGCTCCTCACCCTATCTCTAAGGGAGCGCCCAGCCACCCTGCGGAGGTAACTCATCTCGGCCGCTTGTACTCGCGATCTCGTTCTTTCGGTCATGAGCCAAATCTCATGACCACAGGTGAGGATTGGAACGTAGATCGATCGGTAAATCGAGAGCTTTGCCCCCCTACTCAGCTCTCTCTTCACCACGACAGTCCAAAACAGCGACCGCATCACTGCAGATGCTGCACCGATCCGTCTACCGATCTCACGCTCCATCCGTCCCTCACTCGTGAACAAGACCCCGAGATACTTAAACTCCTCCACTTGAGGCAAGGACACTCCACCGACCTGAAGAGGGCAAAGCACCTTTTTCCGGTCAAGAATCATGGCCTGGGATTTGGAGGTGCTGATTTTCATCCCGGACGCTTCACACTCGGCTGCAAACAGCCCCAGTGCACGCTGAAGGTCCTGATTTGACGAAGCCAACAGAACCACATCGTCCGCAAACAGCAGAGACGAGATTCTGTGGTTCCCAAACCAGACCCCCTCTACACCCTGGCTGCGCCTAGAAATTCTGTCCATAAAAATAATGAACAGAACCGGTGACAAAGGGCAGCCCTGGCGGAGGCCAACGTGCACTGGAAACAGGTTTGATTTACTACCGGCAATGCGAACCAAGCTCCTGCTGCAGTCGTACAGGGACTGGATAGCCCTTAGCAAAGGACCCCGGACCCCGTACTCCCGGAGCACTCCCCACAGGGTGCGCCGAGGGACACGGTCGAATGCCTTCTCCAGATCCACAAAACACATGTGGACTGGTTGGGCAAACTCCCATGAACCCTCGTGCACCCGATGGAGCGTGTAGAGCTGGTCCAGTGTGCCGCGACCAGGATGAAAACCACACTGCTCCTCCTGAATCCGAGGTTCAACCATTGGTCGAATTCTCCTCTCCAGTACTCTGGAATAGACCTTACCGGGGAGGCTGAGGAGTGTGATCCCCCTATAGTTGGAACACACCCTCCAGTCCCCCTTCTTAAACAGAGGGACCACCACCCCAGTCTGCCAATCCAGAGGCACTGTCCCCGATCACCACGCAATGTTGCAGAGGCGTGTCAGCCAAGACAGCCCCACAACATCCAGAGACTTAAGGTACTCAGGACAGATTTCATCCACCCCAGGAGCCTTGCCACCGAGGAGCTTTCTAACCACCTCGGTGACTTCGGCCTGGGTAATGGATGAGTCCGCCTCCAAGTCCCCAGTCTCTGCTTCCTCTTCGGAAGATGTGACAATGGGATTGAGGAGATCCTCGAAGTACTCCTTCCACCACCCGACAACATCCCCAGTCAGGGTCAACAGCTCCCCACCCGCACCGTAAACAGTGCTGGTGGAGAGCTGCTTCCGCCTCCTGAGGGGTCGAACGGTTTGCCAGAATCTCTTCGAGGCCGACCGATAGTCCTCCTCCATAGCCTCCCCGAACTCCTCCCAGACCCGAGTTTTTGCCTCTGCGACTGCACGGGCTGCGGCACGCTTGGCCTGCCGGTACCTGTCAGCTGCCTCTGGGGTCCCACCTACCAACAAAGATAAGTAGGACTCCTTCAGCTTGATGGCATCCCTTACTTCCGGTGTCCACCACCGGGTTCGGGGATTGCTGCCGCGACAGGCACCAGAGACTATGCGACCACAGCTACAAGCAGCCGCATCGACAATGGAGGTGGAGAACATGGTACACTCGAACTCCATGTCTCCAACCTCTTCCGGGATCTGGGAGAAGATCTCCCGGAGGTGGGAGTTGAAGACCTCGCTGACAGAGGGTTCCGCCAGTCGTTCCCAGCAGACCCTCACGATACGTTTGGGCCTGCCAGGTCTGACTGGCTTCCTACCCTCCCAGCGGATCCAACTCACCACCAGGTGGTGATCAGTCGACAGCTCTGCCCCTCTCTTCACTCGAGTGTCTGAGACACGTGGCCGAAGGTCAGATGATACGACTACAAAGTCGATCATCGACCTCCGGCTCAGGGTGTCCTGGTGCCACGTGCACTTATGGACACCCTTGTGCTCGAACATGGTGTTCGTGATGGACAAACTGTGACTAGCACAGAAGTCCAACAACTGAACACCACTCGGGTTGAGATCGGGGAGGCCGTGCTTCCCGATCACCCCCCTCCAGGTCTCACTGTCGCCGCCCACGTGGGCATTGAAATCCCCCAGGAGAACAATGGAGTCCCCAGTCGGAGCGCTATCTAGTACCCCTCCCAGGGACTCCAGGAAGGTCGGGTACTCTGCACTGCCGCTCGGCCCGTAGGCCAAGATAACGGTGAGAGACCTGTCCCCGACCCGAAGGCGTAGGGACATTTCAACAAAAATAAATTTAAGAAATATTACAATTTGAAAACAAATGCACCCGAACGTGATGACAGCTGCAACTGCTTAATGCTAACTTTTAACATTGAAAATGCCATAGACATGCTAACATGTTAGCATCGTGATCCGTATCAATTTAATCACTTGTTCCTCTTGTCATTTCCAACCGCCTTGGTTGAGGTAAAAATAAATTTAAGAAATATTACAATTTGAAAACAAATGCACCCGAACGTGATGACAGCTGCAACCGCTTAATGCTAACTTTTAACATTGAAAATGCCATAGACATGCTAACGCATTAGCATCGGGATCCAGATCGTGATCCGGATCACCACTAAAATGTAATCACTTGTTCCTCTTGTCATTTCCAACCACTCCACAAAATTTCATCAAAATCCATTCAAAAATTTTGAGTTATCCTGCTGACAAATAGACAAACAAACAAACGCGACCAAAAACATAACCTCCTTGGCAGAGGTAATAAAATCACTTTGCCCACTGCTGACCCTCAGTCAGTCCACTAGGTCTGGTCCAAATCTGAGTAAAAAACTTGGAGGTTTTTTCCCTTCAAATATGTATGGACACACAACAATTAAAACATTAGGAAAACATAAATTAAAATAAATAAATAAATAAATAAATAAATACATACATCTCTTGCATGATGTGAGTAACATGAAGTTGGTCATTGTGCAGAGGTGCTATAGGCACTGCTCCCTTAGTGCAGGATTGGACAGCACTATAGTGCTGGGATGTAGCCTTAGCCCAAGAACAGGACTGAACCTTTGACCTGCATTTTTACCCCCACCAAAATCATCATTATCACTTTGAAGGACAATTTGTGTGGTATTTTTCAAACCCAAAGCCACTTTCAAATGCCTGTCCCCATGAAAGTGTCAAAGAATGTTCAGACTGTTCTTCTACTACAAGGAAAGAAAAAAAAAAATTGTCGCCCCCCCGCACCAGTTTTTAACCATTGTAAATTAAAAATCCTTTGATTTTCGACAAATCATTTGAAGCTTTCTCTTTGAATTGGAGGAAATAGAGGTGCAATTCCCAAACATAAGACCCACTTTTAAAACTCAAATTGTTAATCATGTTTTTGATCAACACCTGTATGAAGTAGGTCAGATAAGTAAATAAAAACTTGCAATTTAAATCCCATGGCTTTGTTTAATTGCTCATTATTACATTTTTAAAGTAATCATAAATGTTTTAGGAATAATTTTATACTTATTTAAAAAATTAAAATGGAGTATTTCCTTTTTAATGACATCTCATCTGCAGTACCTTCATTGCCCACCAGGGGGATTAACTAATGAACAATCGACATATTCCTGAAAAATGGAAGAACCTAGTTAGTTGCAGCCTTATTAAAAAGTTACTGAAGATATATTCATTTCAGAATGCAGTTAATTTGTTCGATAGAAGGTTTTTGTCCCTTCAGAAACAGAGTGAAGTAAAGAAAGAAGATTCTTTTTGACCTCTTCACAGGGTGAGACGAGGACAAAGCAGACTGTGAACGAGGACGTCTGTGCTCTTTTGACAGTTTGAGAGCTTGCAGCCGTGTTCATATACCCACTGTCACGGTGTTTTATGGTGTTGACTGTGAGAATATTTCCATTTCAAAAACCGTTTCACCTCAAGAGCCTTACAATATCTTATACAACACCGCCATCTAATGGACACAAACAGTAACAACAATAAAATGGCCGAAAAGCTGGTGGACACTGACTCCGTGTGGCCAGATATGAGCACTGCAGCCAGAAAATATCAATCCCAGTGGGAGTGAGTGGACTCCAAATGTCTCCTTTGGGCCTACATCATAATTTTTGTCCCTTATTTAGGTGTGTTCGACCTCAT
Organism: Thalassophryne amazonica; assembly: GCF_902500255.1. Lineage (NCBI taxonomy): Eukaryota > Metazoa > Chordata > Actinopteri > Batrachoidiformes > Batrachoididae > Thalassophryne > Thalassophryne amazonica. The sequence goes on from NC_047120.1 coordinate 38,007,122, forward strand.
TAACTCTATGGTCGTTAAGCTTTGTCCAGAGTTGAGCTTGTTTGCATTCTGCCATTACTATATGCACATATGTGAGAGATGATTTGTCCTGCGCATCATCGCCTTTCAGTCATTCTAATGAGCTCTCCTCCTCTGTAGCCGTCATCAAGGCTTTTATGGCAAAACACATAATTAGAGGTAAAGACCAGAGACAAATAGCTGGTCGCGGACTCACAATGACACTCACTATCGTACTAAAATACTAAATATGCAAGATTTAATGTTGATTACATGGACACGTAAATTCTACTTGGATTACAGGACGTGTTCACAGAATCCCGACTAACCAGTAGAACCAATTTAATAACTACAACCTTTTCTGGAAGAGCATGCAGAGAGAGGACGGAACCCCCACCACAGTCCAATCGTCTTCTGGCAACATTTTCCTTTTATCTCTTTTCACATATGAGAGGGTTATTACTTTGATCTCTTCTTTCATAAACTTTGATCCTGATCACTGATATTTGCGTTTGATTGCAGGCATTTGAGACTGATTGCTCACTGACCGTTGCTGATTCCCGACCTTTGATGCTATTCCTGATTGCTGTTCCTGATAAATCCTTCTTTGATCCGCGATCTTTGATTTTTTTTTTTTTCCATTAACCTTGATTTGTGATATTTGATACTGGCAGTGGTGGGCACAGTTCCGATAATCCGATAACAGATAATTATCAAAGATAATGTTTTCATTACACTATGTAGCACAATTTTTGTTCCTGGCTTCTAAGTGTTATATTTCAACTGCTTATGTCTAAAGTCTATGGAAAAATGACTACATTCAGCACAAACTTTGATTTTATTTATTTTTTTATTTTTTTTTACATTCTAGAAAGTTATAAAAGTTTCTTGAAATTTCTAGATAATTCTGGAAACTTCTAGAAAATTCTGGACAGTTCTAGCAGTTAAAGAATATTCTAGAAGACTACTCAGTAGTAGTGAAGGCAAATCGAGAATATTCTTGAAAACAGACAAATTTCAAAATATCATTGTCCTGATCACAGAAGCAAAGTTTCTGTGGAATAACAGCTATTTTCTATTTATTTAAGGCATAACAGGTTAGGAAAACACACTTTGTACCCAGTAACAAAACAAAAATAAAAATTTGTTACATAGTGTTATCGGATTATCTTTTTAGATAACTTTAAAAACCATTATCAGACTAATTATCTTCCGATAAATATTTATCCAGTAAAAAAAGCTGAACAGCAGCAAACATATTTAAATTTAAAATCAGTTGAGCACCTACCTGATAAAAGTTTCCTAACAGATGTATGATTCCACCCTCTGCAAACAGAAGAGAGCTGCTTCTATGAAGAGCTACTCTATCCTCTGCAGGCAAAGGAGAACTGGTCAGAAAAAAAAAAAATCATTTCTTTAACACCATACTGATACACTGGCAATATCACCCAAGTCATCCAGAGGCATACATTTTTAACTTATGGTTCAAATTTTAACCAAACTAATTTTGGACAAGTTATTTAAAATTACTGTCATGTCTGAAGTTTTATAAAGTGAAAATACCAGATATATGTTTTAGTTTTAAAGTAATGTGCTAATTTTTAAGGTTTTAGTGTGGACATGCTGTGCCTAGCAGTGCAGTATGGGTAGGATAGGGTAATCTCAGTACGTTCACGACAGGACAAATGCATTTCAGACACTGTGATCAGACTCCACGGACAACAGCATTAAACTCTAGTGCCTAAAACTCTTGTGAATATATTCTCTGGGTTTATAGACGTTATTGTATTTGCGTTTGTTAAATTCCACGCATCTTAAATGTAGCAGACATGGATTATCTGGAATTTTGTTTTGGCAAGTTTTCACGGTCTCTACTGCCATCTACTGGCCAGCAGTGTTCATGGCAGTATTTGTCCTGAAGCTGAGCAGGCACTGTATGATATTTGTAATCACAAGTTAAGTTTTTTCAAACTTAATTTACAAAAACTCTCGATGGGAGACATCAAAGTTTAAAAACAAAATGAAAAAAAAAAAAAAACATTACAAGACAGCTCTGCAGTGTTTGCACATGCACAGTGCAAGCGGTTGGACGCTTGTAGGTCTTCAGCAGCAGCAGGATACCCTCACGACGGTCGACCAGAATAATATCAAACAGGTTTGATTTTCATTCGACCATACGATCGGCGATCAGGTCGTGAGATGTTAAATGCAGCTTGGTACGCCATGTACACTAAACGATGCAGGACACACGATTAACCTGAAACTCAGTCCAAAAAATTCTCGCACGAATGAAAAATCATCTGAAAAAGGGCCAAAACTCGCACAGTGTGAAGCCAACATTTATGTGTCAAGACAATATTGAGTCCACGTTTTATAATATAATAAAACGTGTGCACATCATAAAACTAATAATAAAAATAATAAAACTAATAAAATGAGCGCACATTCTCTCCACATGCAAAACATGTTGCGATGACACTTCCACGGCTCCGTAAAAATGCCTGTTTTTACAAATAAAAAATGGAATATTTTACAAAAGCAGATTTATCTGTAAACACCAACACAGGACACACGTCACATTAACGTGTTGATTTATACTCGTATAATGAATGACTGAACCAATCAGTGTTTAGCAGATGCACTTTTACCCAGTTACTTGTACAAAACCTCAGAATTAGTGCATTATTCAAAATTAAAAGATATGTTATATTTTAACTTTGTACAAATGACAGAATTGACATTAATGGAATTATTCTATCAGTATTTATTTTATTTATACACCAAACCATAAGTCAGTATGACTATTTTCCAAGACCTCCGCCTGACTGGAGCGTTGTGATTGGGTAGAGAGCTGGCCTTTGTGGCTGCACTCAGCTTGCCTCTGTGCAGTAGTAAATAAGAGCTTCCAGCTGGTGGCAGGATATTCAAACATAGAAGTGTGGGCTCATTGTTTGGGTCTGTTGTCGCTTTTGATGTTTCCAGAAGCGATCGTGGTGTTAAAACTCAAATTCATTTTATTAGTTGTTGCACATATACCAGAAACAATACTGGAATTTATCGGTTATCTGTAACTTCCGATACATTTTTGGGTGCTTTATCAGTTTATCAAAGATAACTTTTCAGTTATCTGATTATCTGTTATCGAAGTTAATTTTTTGGTTATCTGTGCCCACCAGTGGATACTGGTCACCTATCAAAGCCTGAGACTGAATCTTCATTGCCGAACTTTGCTTATAGCTGACCTTCAGTTGTGAGTCCTGTTCCTAACCAGTTGTCTTTCATCACTGATTTTTGATCCTTTCCTTTGATTTTGATTGCTGGTATTTGGTCATGACCATGAGTTGTTGATCCTGAGATTATACCTTGATCACTGAACTTTGATTCTGGAAGCTGACCTTTGATCTGGATTGCTGTCCATAACCCGACATATTTGATCACTGAGCTTTGATTCTTACCATTGATCGTTTTTTTTCTGGCATCTTATTCTGATCACTGATCTTTGATCCTAAGTTTGGATCTTGATCACTGAACTTTGCTTCTAATGTCTAATGTGTGATCGTGATAGGCTGTCCCTGAAAAGTCATCTTTGATTGTTGAGCTTTGATTCTTACCTTTCATCCTGATTGATGGCATTTGATCCTCATGACTGATCTTTGATCCAGTGTTTAGAAATTTATTGCTGGCTTTTGATCTTCATTAATCATCTTTGATCCTGACTGTAGATCTTAATTGTGAACTTTGCTCCTTATCAGTCATCTTTGCTTCTGACTGCTGACCTTTGATCTTAGTTGCTGTTCCACATCAGTCATCTTTGATCACTTATCTTTGAACCTGTCCTTAGAATCTAATTGTTGAACTTTGATGGTGCTCAGTCTTCTCTGAAGACCAGAGATTATAATATTGTTTTCAGCAATCAGAGTCAAAGGTCAGGATCCCCACCTTGATCTAGATTACTGAAGTAGTTAACAATCCTAGCCAAGGCCTAAAGGTATCACGATCAAAAATCAAAGCTAGAAGTAAAGAAATCAGGAACAAAGGCAAATTCAACCCATGATCCTAATCCACACAACTGAATTCACATTCATATTCATCCATGTCAGACCCGTGGACGTTGGCTTTGAGGACGATGGGACACACCAGACAGACACCAGACGTATTTGTCACATCCTCCTGAACCAGCAGCGGCCTGAAAAGAATGGTCCAGTCCTTTTCACATTAGCCACGATTAAGGTGATGATGACAAATCTTTACGCTGTCACAGCGTGCCATGCGCTTTGGACACCACCTGGTCCTGACTCTGTGCACATTACAAACTAATTATCCATTAGCACAAGTGTCAAAAATCAGGACATTGCATGTATCACATATGGACGGACGCATTCCTGACTACTTTATGGGTGTCCTCTTATACTGTCATGAGGTCACATACAAGCTTGCAAAGTAATCACTTTTCAAATTAATGCTCCCCCCTCCCCGTCCCACTCTGTATGATCTCACCCATCTCACCTCCTGCCCCCCCACTTATTTTTGCTTTTTGCTTTGGGCCTACCGGGAGATAATATTTTCTAATTTCTGGAACACAATGGGGGGGATGCAAACAGAAGGTTCACCTTAATCTATCACGGCTCCTTCAAGGGTGCAGGGGTGCATGGTGACAGGCACAAAATCGCCCAGTCGGTGGGGAGGAGGGCAACAGACGCAATTAAGGCTCATGAAATGCAAATGGTTCTTTATGTAAGAGGCTGGGGCTCAGGGGTGGATGGGATTTGGGTTGGGGGGTTCCAACTCTCCTGGTTTCTGCTGCCATCTGCTTGCGATCACAGTGGAAGAACCTCTGGGTCTTGGTAATTTGTAGCTTTAATAATTTTCTTCCTCAGCTTGAGAAGAAAGGAAGAGATGGACCCAACACGCAGCTGGATAAGATAGGATTTCGATTATCTCGTCGGGACTCGTGGAGACTTTACTCGTTGCGGTTTAGCATGGGCAAAAGCACATGGAACACACACACGCGCACGCGCGCTGCCCCTCTCCCCATTTCTTGACGATAAACCATCAATGTCAACCTTGATCCAAGGGGATCGGGTCCTTAAATCCCCTGTGGGTGTCTGGGGTTGTTTAGAAACATGATCCCTGTTTGAATTCAGACCCAAACTTACCCGGTGCTCCGTTTGAAGAGGTCAGAGTGGACAGGGTGTGTTTTCTTTTCTTGTCCCCTCCAATGACAAAGCATTCATTTGTCTGGTGGAAAAGAAGGACCTTTATTGAAGCAACACCTTCTCAGACCAACCTATTCCCAATATCAAGACTGGGTCAAGGTCATCTCCACACACTGGACCTTTGACCCTGGGAGTGCCCATTACACTCAGGACATAAAGCAAAGACTGGCAGCTGATGTGATCTCAGACTAAATCAACTCCAGCCGCTGCCATACATCAAAATCACTTACGCCAACATGCACTCGCACTGAAGGACTAATCAGTTTACGTGCACCCAGTGAGCAGCTGCTCAGTGTGAAAATATGCACCAATATATACGTTTAAGCAGCGAAGAGCGGTGGTGGCCAAGTGGTTAGTGTGCTTGGTTTCAGTGCAGAAGGTTCCCGGTTCAAACCTCAACCCTGCCACAGTTCTCCACATAATGTGTCGTCGTGTCAGTAATGGTATCCAGTGTAAAACCTGTTCCAAATCAACATGCAAATCCAACTTAGATCTGCATCTACAGTTGTCTACTTATTCTGTTCATTGAAAAGTTTTATGCTGTTTCTTGTGGTGAGCTTGTTAAATCTTCTTCAAAGGAACTTGTGACAAGTTGCCATATAGGTGGTTTTGCTCAATGGCTCTGTGTTCATTTTGACCAGCTGCCACAAAATGGTTTAAAGTATCTAGAGATACAAAATTTGGGGGAAAAAATAGGACTACTTCGAACAGTGAATTTACCAGCTCTCTTCTGAGGTTGTGTTAGACTTATAGAACATCTACTTTGTAGTTAAACTGACTAAAGTGATTCTACATAGGCCAATCATTACTTTTCTAAAAGGGAACGCAAAAGTGAAATATTATACGAGGTCTGTCAATAAAGTATAGGTCCTTTTTATTTTTTCAAAAACTATATGGATTACATTCATATGTTTTTACGTCAGACATGCTTGAACCCTCGTGCGCATGCGTGAGTTTTTCCCACGCCTGTCGGTGACGTCATTCGCCTGTGAGCACGCCTTGGGAAGGAGTGGTCCCGCCCCCTCGACGGACTTTCATTGTCTGGAAATGGCGGAATGAAAAGGACTTTTTTTCCATCAGAATTTTTTCAGAAGCTGTTAGAGACTGGCACCTGGAAACCATTCGAAAAATTTATCTGGCTTTCGGTGAAAATTTTACGGGCTTCACAGAGAATAAGGTCTGTTAGTACAGCTTTAAGGACCCCTTTAAGGACGCTTGGCGCGCCACAACCGATTCGCTTTGGAAGCGAGACAAAGGAACACCTCCATTTCGGCGTGTCAGAGGACAAGTTTTGACATGTCTATCTTGGCTTTCAATGCTTACCAGTCCAGTAAGTATCAGTGAAATTGTGGAGAGCTGGACATGTCCAAACTTGTCCTCTGACACGCTGAAACGGAGGTGTTCCTTTGTCTCGCTTCCAAAGCGAATCGGTCGTGACGCGCTTTCCAAAATCTCTTGTTAAAAGTGAAATCTGACGGAAAATGGCTGATGTCCAGCTCTTGTGATAACCAGAGAAAGAGCACACGACGGTCTCATATCCACAGAGTCATCCGTTTAGAAATGGTCCGGTGGTTTGTGCCGCGTCGTCGCAGCTCGGAGCGTGGCGCGCCGAGCCGAGCGTCCTTAAAGGGGTCCTTACAGCTGTACTAACAGACCTTATTCTCTGTGAAGCCCGTAAAATTTTCACCGAAAGCCAGATAAATTTTTTGAGATGGTTTCCAGGTGCCAGTCTCTAACAGCTTCTGAAAAAATTCTGATGGAAAAAAAAGTCCTTTTCATTCCGCCATTTCCAGACAATGAAAATCCGACGAGGGGGCGGGACCACTCCTTCCCAAGGCATGCTCACAGGCGAATGACGTCACCGACAGGAGTGGAAAAACGTACGCATGCGCACGAGGGTTCAAGCATGTCTGACGTAAAAAACATATGAATGAAATCCATATAGTTTTTGAAAAAAATAAAAAGGACCGTTACTTTATTGACAGACCTCGTACAAATAATGAATGTTTGAGCTCAATGGTACGGATATTTAATGAGGTAAAAGAATGTTCCTTTCAACGAGGTGAAACTAAGTTGAGTAGTACGGTCCAGCTTTCACTGAATTAAATATTCATTCCATTGAAAGAATGTAAAAACATTCATCATTTGTTTTATGTAATGGCTAAAATAGATCCTTGCCATTTGATATTTTCTTAATTTATAAACAACAGAAAAGCGAATTACATTTTGCTGTGTATCACTGGTGCTTTGACATCAGCAGTCCAACAGGAAAGTTAAATAGAAGTCCAAAAGTGCAGCTTGGGACTCCGACGAGGGCGGTCGCATCTCCTCCACTCTCCCTTATCTCTGTTCCCTCTGTTCTCTGCCTTTAACCTTCAAGTCCCGACTTCACCAGACTGTGAATTCCTCAAATTATATTGGGTTTCTGGATCTATTGGACTATTATTGGATTAACCATGGAATTGATCAGCTGGTCTCTGAATGCTATTGACACCATTTTTTCTACAAGAAGGTCAGGACCGGAGGATCCTACCTGCCCAGATGGAACGTATCCTGCGGTCTATGCGCTCGACTCCTAGGAGTCTTGGCGTGTTGCATGCTTGGCACCTTTCTCTGTTGAGGACATCGAGGATTATTAATTTCTCATGGGTAGCAGGGCTGGTACTTTTTGGCTTATGTGCTGCCCTGATCTACCGGAAAATTGGCAAGACGGCGGTGTCAAAAACCATGGCCCCTCACTTGTCCGTTATGATTAACGAGGTTGGCAAGGCAGTGCATTCTCCGACTGCGATGACTCTTGAACTCAGACGCAAAATGGATGACATCTTGGAGCTGATGCGTGCCTTGCAGTTGAAGCTGAAGGTTTCGGAGGCCGGTGAATATTCTTAATTCATAACTGGGAATAGGTTGTTCAAGTAGAACTGTTAAAAGTGTTTTTCACTGCTCAACCACAACACTCCAGGCTTATCTAGCCTCAAGGACAAAATTGCCCACTGTTTTCCTCCAGAGGAATGTCTTCAGGCTCTGGTGAGATTATTCGGCTCCTTCTTATCTGAACCCACAAAGACAATAAACTGACAGACTTACACATGGACAAGACTGAAGCACACTCCATTTTTCCCTTTACCTCCCTTCCTGCTCCCCCATCACTCACCCCATCCCGGCCACCGCTCACACCACCCCTTCCCCCTCCGGGAGCTGCGCAGTTTTTGCTGTGGCAGGTCCCCGTTACCCCCCAAGCTAGCGGCGGCGTGACTCCAGTTGCAGCGGCCTTCACCCACTTTACCTCAATTCGGATGACGGACTGCTTCAAGTTTAGTACACATAAACAATGTCAAATGTATATGTGTTGTCTCTAATTTTGATGTGTGCCATTATTACGGTAAACAAGTATAACTGTGGATTAATTGCTGGATCTTGTCTGAGGTAATTGGAATGTAAACATAATTGCCCTTTTTTGGGATCAATAAAGTTGTCTGAAGTCTGAAGTCTGAAAATTGTTCTCAGTCAACTTGGAAAAACAGATAGTTCAAAAATAATTCTGACGATGTAGTCCAAGATATACCCCCCCCCCAAAAAAGTGAATTCATGTACTTCCTCAGTCCAGTGAAAAATTGCGTACTGTGTGCGTATTGCGTGCATTGTCAATTAGCTCATGAAAAAAAAATCGTCCTTCAGCAAAACAAACTCCGCCATGTTTAGAAAAACGCTGTGCCCACTAGTGTGTGCATGGGCGGGGTTCACAGCGTGCAGTGGTGCAAAACGTATGGGAACCAAATTTGTACGGTAATGGAACCATATTGCCATGCTAAACGCAATCCAACACAAATGGGACGAATAATCCATGTACACATGACATACAAAGCACCAATCAAATGACCAAGGACCCACTCAGCTATTATATAATCTAGAATCTCTACTGGAGTAGCTACAACACTCAAAGTAGAAGTGATACTATTCATAAACCAAGGAAAGGTGATAGCTGCTGTTGTTCAGCAACTTGAATGGAAATGGAAGTTGCCAAAGTCACAAAAAGTTGCCAGATTTGTCGCAAGTCACCGATGGGACATGTCATTGGCAAGGGAAGCTAAAAACTCACTAAACTGGCAACAAAACAGTATGTTTGTGTTATACCTACTTTGGACACTATACAGTACAATCAGCAAAGACTCCTTTGGGACAAACCCAACCTCTGTCCTCTTTACGTGTTTATTTAAAAAGGTAGTAACACAAAACTTTCAAACCTGACATTGAGCAGGATGAACAAGGGCACTGTTTTGTTGGTTAAACAGACAAAACGAGACAGGCAGACACACAGACGCTCTCATGAGGTCAAGTAAGCTTTGCAGTGGTCGGGTGGATGGCAGTAAAAGCTCGCTGAATGGTGTGGATGAAGCCTCATAAATTCCCCAGGCAATAATAGGGCCTCCTATGGGGAATGGAATACTCACAGCCAAGTTATTTGGAGGCTGAGCTGAATTTTAAATAGGATGAATTGAGAGCCCTATTCATCGGAGGTATGTAGATACTTTTTATGTTCAATCCATTCCACTCTCCTGCAGCACACATATGCAAGAGACACAAACAAGTGCTTGTGCACACAGTAGACTTGCACACTTCAAGTACTGTCAGATATAGGCAAAAGCAGAACGTAACAATGGCAGTTGGGGCGGTTGTGGGATGACAGACCATTAGAAGATGGATTTCCTTGCAACATGCATGAACCAACACAATGTAACACCTCAGCAGCTGTAAGTTCAGCAACATACAGCACCTTCAGTCCTTCGTACTACAAAACATGCAGCAACCTTCAAAAGGTACTCCAGTAGAGCAACACAAAACCAAATGCAAAATAATTATGATTTGCTAAATGCATGAAATCAATACATTTTCACTTCTAGATTTGTCATTTATTCATGAAGTTACCGTCATCTATCAAGTGGCTTATGTCATATGCAAGACGGTTGAATACATTACAAATAAAATAAAGATTTATTTTGTATTTTGTAATTCATAGTATTATCATACTAAAGAGAACAGCTGTACGTGTGGATATGTCCTTCTCTTGTCCAACGGCACCTCAAATTGAGGCCAAACTTGGTACAAAGATAATTTGATGTATGGGGAGATGACAAATGCTATTGAGCACTTTAGCAGTAGTAGTAGTTAAGGAGAGAGACATTTTGGGTGCTGCAGAATTGAGCCAAATGTGGCACACATATACTTTGTAGTATCAGCAATAGTAGTAGTAGTAGTAGTAGTAGTAAAGGGGCAAGACACTTTTGTGCTGCAGGCTGGAGCCACATGTGGCACACATATACTTTGACATATGGAGGTGACATAGGCTATTGAGCACTTTAGTAGTAGTAGTTGTAGTAGTAGTAGTAGTAGTAGTTAAGGGGAGAGACCTTTGTCATCATCATAGGCAGTGTGCTAAAACGTTGGTATCATACTTTTCTATTCTGTTCTTTTCCCTTTGAATTGTTTACATTTTACATGTAACAGTAGTAGTAGTAGTAGTAGTAGTAGTAGTCATAGTAATAACAGCTGTCTCTTCTTAAAAAGCAGCAGAAAACCCACTGAAACAACTTAGACCCGAACACGACATCCTTGTTGGCTGATTAAGAGTCAGAGTACTGATATCACTTCCTGTTCCGGAGCACAGCGGTGTTTGCTGTATCTGTTAGCTGTTTAATCTGCGCAGTTAGATTGATCTAGTTATCTAGATTACGATTTGTTTCCCAGTGTAATCTTTACGTGCCTTAACTAAAGCACTCCTTCTGCTGAATCACCTCGAAATTATTTACACATTATTCCACTTTGCGTGTTTTAGGAATTCGCTAGCTTAGCGTAGCTACTACTAGCTCTTAGCCGATTTAGCATGGCGGCTTCTCCTGTCTCTCACGCACTTTTCTGCTCTGGGTGTGAAATGTTTAGTTATTCCTCGGCCTCCTTAGCAGTAACGGTACTTGTAATAAGTGTAGCTTATTCGTAGCTTTGGAGGCCAGGCTGGGCGAATTGGAGACTCGGCTCCGCACCGTGGAAAATTCTACAGCTAGCCAGGCCCCTGTAGTCGGTGCGGACCAAGGTAGCTTAGCGCCCCGGTAGTTACCCCCTGGCAGATCCCGAGCAGCCGGGAAAGCAGCCGACTGGGTGACTGTGAGGAGGAAGCGTAGCCCTAAACAGAAGCCCCGTGTACACCGCCAACCCGTTCACATCTCTAACCGTTTTTTCCCCACTCGACGACACACCCGCCGAGGATCAAACTCTGGTTATTGGCGACTCTGTTTTGAGAAATGTGAAGTTAGCGACACCAGCAACCATAGTCAATTTGTCTTCCGGGGGCCAGAGCAGGCGACATTGAAGGAAATTTGAAAACTGCTGGCTAAGGCCTAGCGTAAATTTGGTAAGATTGTAATTCACGTCGGCAGTAATGACACCCGGGTTACGCCAATCGGAGGTCACTAAAATTAACAGTTAAATCGGTGTGTAACTTTGCAAAAACAATGTCGGACTCTGTAGTTTTTTCTGGGCCCCTCCCCAATCTAACCGGGAGTGACATGTTTAGGCCGCATGTTCTCCTTGAATTGTCTGGCTGTCTGAGTGGTGTCCAAAAAATGAGGGGGGCTTCATAGATAATTGGCAAAGCTTCTGGGGAAAACCTGGTCTTGTTAGGAGACGGCATCCATCCCACTTTGGATGGAGCAGCTCTCATTTCTAGAAATCTGGCCAAATTTTCTTAAAATCCTCCAAACCGTGACTATCCAGGGTTGGGACCAGGAAGCAGAGTTGTAGTCTTACACACCTCCTGCAGCTTCTTCTCCCCCTGCCATCCCCTCATTACCCAATCCCCCGTAGAGACGGTGCCTGCTCCCAGACTTACCAATAACCAGCAAAAATCTATTTAAGCATAAAAATTCAAAAAGAAAAAATAATATAGCACCTTCAACTGCACCACAGACTAAAACAGTTAAATGTGGTCTATTAAACATTAGGTCTCTCTCTTCTAAGTCCCTGTTGGTAAATGATATATAATTGATCAACATATTGATTTATTCTGCCTTACAGAAACCTGGTTACAGCAGGATGAATATGTTAGTTTAAATGAGGTCAACACCCCCGAGTCACACTAACGGTCAGAAATGCTCGTAGCACGGGCCGGGGCGGAGGGATTAGCAGCAATAGCTTCCATTATTAATTAATCTTCCACTTATTAATTAATCAAAAACCCAGACAGAGCTTTAATTCATTTGAAAGCTTGACTCTTGTCTGTCCATCCAAATTGGAAGTCCCAAAAACCAGTTTTATTTGTTATTATCTAGCGTCCACCTGGTCGTTACTGTGAGTTTCTCTGTGAATTTTCAGACCTTTGTCTGACTTAGTGCTTAGCTCAGATAGATAATTATAGTGGGCGATTTTAACATCCACACAGATGCTGAGAATGACAGCCTCAACACTGCATTTAATCTATTATTAGACTCTATTGGCTTTGCTCAAAAAGTAAATGAGTCCACCCACCACTTTAATCATATCTTAGATCTTGTTCTGACTTATGGTATGGAAATAGAAGACTTAACAGTATTCCCTGAAAACTCCCTTCTGTCTGATCATTTCTTAATAACATTTACATTTACTCTGATGGACTACCCAGCAGTGGGAATAAGTTTCATTACACTAGAAGTCTTTCAGAAAGCGCTGTAACTAGGTTTAAGGATATGATTCCTTCTTTATGTTCTCTAATGCCATATACCACACAGTGCAGAGTAGCTACCTAAACTCTGTAAGTGAGATAGAGTATCTCGTCAATAGTTTTACATACTCATTGAAGACAACTTTGGATGCTGTAGCTCCTCTAAAAAAGAGAGCTTTAAATCAGAAGTGCCTGACTCCGTGGTATAACTCACAAACTCGTAGCTTAAAGCAGATAACCCGTAAGATGGAGAGGAAATGGCGTCTCACTACTTTAGAAGATCTTCACTTAGCCTGGAAAAAGAGTCTGTTGCTCTATAAAAAAAGCCCTCCGTAAAGCTAGGACATCTTCTACTCATCACTAATTGAAGAAAATAAGAACAACCCCAGGTTTCTTTTCAGCACTGTAGCCAGGCTGACAAAGAGTCAGAGCTCTATTGAGCTGAGTATTCCATTAACTTTAACTAGTAATGACTTCATGACTTTCTTTGCTAACAAAATTTTAACTATTAGAGAAAAAATTACTCATAACCATCCCAAAGACGTATCATTATCTTTGGCTGCTTTCAAGTGGATGCCGGTATTTGGTTAGACTCTTTCTCTCCGATTGTTCTGTCTGAGTTATTTTCATTAGTTTACTTCATCCAAACCATCAACATGTTTATTAGACCCCATTCCTACCAGGCTGCTCAAGGAAGCCCTACCATTATTAATGCTTCGATTTTAAATATGATCAATCTATCTTTGTTAGTTGGCTATGTACCACAGCTTTAAGGTGGCAGTAATTAAACCATTACTTAAAAAAGCCATCACTTGACCCACCTATCTTAGCTAATTATAGGCCAAATCGCCAACCTTCCTTTTCTCTCAAAAAATTCTTGAAGGGTAGTTGTAAAACAGCTAACTGATCATCTGCAGAGGAATGGTCTATTTGAAGAGTTTCAGTCAGGTTTTAGGATTCATCATAGTACAGAAACAGCATTAGTGAAGGTTACAAATGATCTTCTTATGGCCTCGGACAGTGGACTCATCTCTGTGCTTGTTCTGTTAGACCTCAGTGCTGCTTTTGATACTGTTGACCATAAAATTTTATTACAGAGATTAGAGCATGCCATAGGTATTAAAGGCACTAGCGCTGCGGTGGTTTGAATCATATTTGTCTAATAGATTACAGATTTGTTCATGTAAATGGGGAATCTTCTTCACAGACTAAAGTTAATTATGGAGTTCCACAAGGTTCTGTGCTAGGACCAATTTTATTCACTTTATATACATGCTTCCCTTAGGCAGTATTATTAGAACGGGTATTGCTTAAATTTTCATTGTTACGCAGATGATACCCAGCTTTATCTATCCATGAAGCCAGAGGACACACAACCAATTAGCTAAACTGCAGGATTGTCCTTACAGACATAAAGACATGGATGACCTCTAATTTCCTGCTTTTAAACTCAGATAAAACTGAAGTTATTGTACTTGGCCCCACAAATCTTAGAAACATGGTGTCTAACCAGATCCTTACTCTGGATGGCATTACCCTGACCTCTAGTAATACTGTGAGAAATCTTGGAGTCATTTTTGATCAGGATATGTCATTCAAAGCGCATATAAACAAATATGTAGGACTGCTTTTTTGCATTTACGCAATATCTCTAAAATCAGAAAAGGTCTTGTCTCAGAGTGATGCTGAAAAACTAATTCATGCATTTATTTACCTCTAGGCTGGACTATTGTAATTCATTATTATCAGGTTGTCCTAAAAGTTCCTAAAAAGCCTTCAGTTAATTCAAATGCTGCAGCTAGAGTACTGACGGGACTAGAAGGAGAGAGCATATCTCACCCATATTGGCCTCTCTTCATTGGCTTCCTGTTAATTCTAGAATAGAATTTAAAATTCTTCTTCTTACTTATAGGTTTTGAATAATCAGGTCCCATCTTATCTTAGGGACCTCGTAGTACCATATCACCCCAATAGAGCGCTTCGCTCTCAGACTGCAGGCTTACTTGTAGTTCCTAGGGTTTGTAAGAGTAGAATGGGAGGCAGAGCCTTCAGCTTTCAGGCTCCTCTCCTGTGGAACCAGCTCCCAATTCAGATCAGGGAGACAGACACCCTCTCTACTTTTAAGATTAGGCTTAAAACTTTCCTTTTTGCTAAAGCTTATAGTTAGGGCTGGATCAGGTGACCCTGAACCATCCCTTAGTTATGCTGCTATAGACGTAGACTGCTGGGGGGTTCCCATGATGCACTGTTCTTTCTCTTTTTGCTCTATATGCACCACTCTGCATTTAATCATTAGTGATCGATCTCTGCTCCCTCCACAGCATGTCTTTTTCCTGGTTCTCTCCCTCAGCCCCAACCAGTCCCAGCAGAAGACTGCCCCTCCCTGAGCCTGGTTCTGCTGGAGGTTTCTTCCTGTTAAAGGGAGTTTTTCTCCTTCCCACTGTAGCCAAGTGCTTGTTCACAGGGGGTCGTTTTGACCGTTGGGTTTTTACATAATTATTGTATGGCCTTGCCTACAATATAAAGCACCTTGGGGCAACTGTTTGTTGTGATTGGCGCTATATAAAAATTGATTGATTGATTGATTGATTGAGGCATCTTTAGTTACAGTTCTCTGAATCCAGGATAGGTGGGAGGTGATAGTTGTGTTGGTGAAGATGAAGTTTTCATTTCAGATGACACAATTCCCAGACAATGTTCAGTGTGA
The DNA here is from genome assembly GCF_902500255.1 of Thalassophryne amazonica. Lineage (NCBI taxonomy): Eukaryota > Metazoa > Chordata > Actinopteri > Batrachoidiformes > Batrachoididae > Thalassophryne > Thalassophryne amazonica. The sequence goes on from NC_047120.1 coordinate 38,022,732, forward strand.
GTCAAAGCAGAATTTGACGTCATATGCACATGCTCCACATCATCATCTCTGTTTTTTTTTTTTTTGTGGGAGGGTTACAGTGCCACATACAGGCCTGGCATATGTACAACATTTTCAGCATTTTTGTGTGTACGCAGATATTTCTTGAAATGGTGCTGTGCTTTATGGAAAACGTTTTCCATATGGACAAGCCAGAGTAGATAAACTTTAAATTCTGTCATTGCATTTTCGTGTGTACTACCAATACGTAACTTTTGTGAAATGATGATGTCATTGCTCCACCTCTCTAACCTAAACCCAGGCTGCAAGGTGTCATGTAATAAAAAGAAAAAAAACATTTTAATGAATTTTCTTACTCAACGTACCGATGTCTACCGCACATAGAGTAGTGTTCAGAATAATAGTAGTGCTATGTGACTAAAAAGATTAATCCAGGTTTTGAGTATATTTCTTATTGTTACATGGGAAACAAGGTACCAGTAGATTCACTAGATTCTCACAAATCCAACAAGACCAAGCATTATGATATGCACACTCTTAAGGCTATGAAATTAGGCTATTAGTAAAAAAAGTAGAAAAGGGGGGTGTTCACAATAATAGTAGCATCTGCTGTTGATGCTACAAACTCAAACTATTATGTTAAAACTGCTTTTTTAGCAATCCTGTGAATCACTAAACTAGTATTTAGTTGTATAACCACAGTTTTTCATGATTTCTTCACATCTGTGAGGCATTAATTTTGTTGGTTTGGAACCAAGATTTTGCTCATTTGTCCTTGGGGCATTGTGCTTGGGGTCATTGTATTAGTAGTAGTGTGCCACACAATTAATGCCACAATAATAGTAGTGTGGCATTCACTCAGTGAGTTCATCAATTTTGTGGAACAAACAGGTGTGAATCAGGTGTCCCCTATATAAGGATGAAGCCAGCACCTGTTGAACATGCTTTTCTCTTTGAAAGCGTGAGGAAAATGGGACATTCAAGACATTGTTCAGAAGAACAGCGTCGTTGATTAAAAAGGTGATTGGAGAGGGGAAAACTTATACGTGGGTGTAAAAAATTATAGGCTGTTCATCTACAATGATCTCCAATGCTTTAAATGGACAAAAAAAAAAAAAAAAATCAGAGACGCGTGGAAGAAAAACGGAAAACAACCATCAAAATGGATAGAATAATACCAGAACGGCAAAGGCTCACCCATTGATCAGCTCCAGGATGATCAAAGACAGTCTGGAGTTACCTGTCAGTGCTGTGACAGTTAGAAGATGCCTGTGTGAAGCTAATTTATTTGCAAGAATCCCCCGCAAAGTCCCTCTGTTAAATAAAAGACGTGCAGAAGAAGTTACAATTTGCCAAAGAACACATCAACTGGCCAAAAGAGAAATGGAGAAATATTTTGTGGACTGATGAGAGTAAAATTGTACTTTTGGGTCCAAGGGACGCAGACAGTTTTGAGACGACCCCCAAACTCTGAATTCAAGCCACAGTTCACAGTGAAGACAGTGAAGCATGGTGGTGCAAGCATCATGATATGGGCATGTTTCTCCTACTATGGTGTTGGGCCTATATATCGTATACCAGGTATCATGGATCAGTTTGGATATGTCAAAATACTTGAAGAGGTCATGTTGCCTTATGCTGAAGAGGACATGCCCTTGAAATGGGTGTTTCAACAAGACAATGACCCCAAGCACACTAGTAAACGAGCAAAATCTTGGTTCCAAACCAACAAAATTAATGCCTCACAGATGTGAAGAAATTATGAAAAACTGTGGTTATACAACTAAATACTAGTTTAGTGATTCACAGGATTGCTAAAAAGCAGTTTGAACATGTTTTGAGTTTGTATCGTCAACAGCAGATGCTACTATTATTGTGAACACCCCCTTTTCTACCTTTTTTAAACTAATAGCCCAATTTCATAGCCTTAAGAGTGTGCATATCATGAATGCTTGGTCTTGTTGGATTTGTGAGAATCTATGAATCTACTGGTACCTTGTTTCCCATGTAACAATAAGAATATACTCAAAACCTGGATTAATCTTTTTAGTCACATAGCACTACTATTATTCTGACACTACTGTATGTTGTTGTTAACAGGGTATCTTAACATACTTTATTTCATGCCTAGCAGAATGCTGAAGATAAAAACAATGGCTGTGGTGAACACTGGCATGAATAAAGTACTGTTGTGACACTAATAAAATAACTGCAGAAAGGACTTTCAGCTTTTAAAATAAGTTTTTTTTTTTTGTTCTTATTGGTGGAGCAGACTGCTCACCTGTCCAGATCATCTGTCAAGATCAAAAGACTTCATATTTATTCAGTGTGCCACTTATATATAAACTTTTGGTGACAAATCTGTGTCAGCACTTCAAACAAAGCACGTCCTTCTACTCCTTAAGGACACCCTGTGATGACAATGCCTGATTAATTTACAGCATGAAATACAAGTTTTAATTAAGTGATCACTCTCTCTTTTTCAGTTATTGAGCTGAGGAAAAAAATTGGATCTTCTCAACAAAATCAGAAGGCATAAAGAATAAAGATTCCGACCTAAAGGGTAATGAAAGTGTGATTAGTAAACCTAATTAGCCAGCTACTTTCCGAAGCTTTGGCACATCCTGAAATCACCATTCATGCACATTGGAAATAGAGACAGAGTGATTAGTAGAACAAAGACAAATGCTGTAATCTGCTCTCAGTGGAGTGTCTGGCATTGGCCCATCAAGAGATAGCAGGACGGGGCTGATAGGAAGCTACTGTCGAGCTGGTAAGTGCCCATGTAGCTGTGGAATCCTGGGACAAAGGGACAGTGCTGCAGGGACACAGACATGGGCTGACGAAAGATAAGACAGGACACAGTGGAATGGGGATGTACGGCACAGATCACACTGCATTATGCACGGTGGAGACAGAACAAAGCAAAAATATACAACGCAAACCACAATCCTTCCTCACACATTTAAAGATGCTGTGGACACAACGTCATACTTCTCAGCCTTGGCAAGTTTTTTTTTTTTCTTTTTTGTAGGTTATCCATTGTAGAATTAGATGGAATACATTTTTTTTGGGGGGTGGGGGGCTAGACAGAATAACTGCTTCCAGGATATTTTGCAACAAGATATCAGTTTAAAAATGCTTTAAACGGTTTCACAAACATATGTAACTGTTCACAGAAAAGTAAATTCATAAATTCAAAATTCAGTTTCGACAAGAAATAGTTTATGACCCTAAAAACTGCTAGAAAACAAACTGCAATCACCGAAGCAATTGCAATATATATATAGAGGGCTGTCAATAAAGTATAGGTCCTTTTTATTTTTTCAAAAACTATATGGATTTCATTCATATGTTTTTACGTCAGACATGCTTGAACCCGTGCGCATGCGTGAGTTTTTCCACGCCTGTCGGTGACGTCATTTGCCTGTGAGCGCTCCTTGTGGGAGGAGTTGTCCAGCCCCTCGTCGGAATTCCTTTGTCTGAGAAGTTGCTGAGAGACTGGCGCTTTGTTTGATCAAAATTTTTTCTAAACCTGTGAGACACATCGAAGTGGACACGGTTCAAAAAATTAAGCTGGTTTTCAGTGAAAATTTTAACGGCTGATGAGAGATTTTGAGGTGATACTGTCGCTTTAAGGACTTCCCACAGTGCGAGACGTCGCGCCGCTCTCAGGCGCCGTCGTCAGCCTGTTTCAAGCTGAAAACCTCCACATTTCAGGCTCTATTGATCCAGGACATCGTGAGAGAACAGAGAAGTTTCAGAAGAGTCGGTTTCAGCATTTTATCCGGATATTCCACTGTTAAAGGAGATTTTTTTAATGAAAGGCGTGCGGACGGGTCCGCGCATCGGACGCAGCCGGCGTGTGGCGGCACAGGAAAAACACCTCCGTGTTGATAACCATTTGTAAAATCAGGCGGCTTTTGATGGCTTTCAGTGGAGCTGGACATGTTCCAACTTGTCCTTAAGGCTTCCAACGGAGGTGTTTTTCCAGTGGCGGAGCGTTGCGGCGGCTGCGAGCCGATGCTGCAATCCGCACATATATATATATAATAATATATATATATAAAAAAATTTTCAGTTCCCAGTGGAGAGAGAGACGAAGCGAGTGAGAGACATTGTGTCAGTAAGTGTTAGCTAAACAGCTAACCACAGTATTCTCTCGCACGTTTGAGCTCCAGATCATAAACAACCCACAGCACATGTCCACTTTCCCACTGCATAGTCACTTTTTCTTTTGCATTTTTACTTATTTGCCCAAAAAACCCATTGAAAATACTATGGTTGGTACGGCATTTATCCCCAAATCTAATCACAAAACTAATTGCAATCCTATCCCCAAACTATCTCTAAAACTACTGTAACTCCTGACGGATAGTTCTATAAAATCGTATCCTTTCAGTCATCCATTCTGTCATTATTTCATGCCCAGAGAAATCCACCACATGATCAAAATGTCAGGAAAAACAATCTCAGGAGCTGACGTTGTCCCTCCTGTTCAGAAAAAATTCCTCAGGCGTTAATGCTAACCAATATGGAAGCAAATGACATGAACGGATGAGAATGCAGTTTTTGCTAACCATGGCTTGTGCTAATTGTTTGGGACACTGTTGACATCACTTGTTAGGTAAGTGGTTCATGTTGACTGCAGTTGACATTAACAACACAGATGTGCTTGGCATAAACAACACAGTTAGCATCAACCTTGGTTAGCATGACTGCATAAGCTAGCACATGTCCACATATGCCAATGTTGTTAATGTAGTCAAGTCAGTGTAACAATAGTAAATCCCTTTGGCTGTTCCCTTATCATCACTCAGGGTCAACACAGCAGGTCCAAGGTGGATTTGGCACATTTTTTACACTGGATGCCCTTTATAACGCAACTCCACATTACATGAAGAAATGTGTCAGGGGTGGGGTTTGAACCGGGAACCTTCCACACTGAAACAAAGTGCATTAACACACTTGGCCACCACCCTGCCCTGAGCAGTACACTTCACAACCCCAAGGCAAACCGGTAAACTTTCACCTTTGCCCAATACAAAACTGCTTATGGTCAATTTCATGTCATATTGATGATTTAAACAACAGTGTTTAACTGGTAGTAAAACTCTCATGACTGACATTCATACAGATCCCAGTTCAAGTTTAAAGATCTGATTTTCACACATTTAATCTTCCCTGAAAAATTCTTATAGAAGATCATTCATCAAACATGTGATGGGCCTCAGTCACATTTTTATGTGTGGTTGACAAGTCTCAGCGGTCCTGCAAGGACTGTTGGTTTCTTCAGCCCCAGTCGTCCTGAGCCTCAGAGGCGACATAAAACCAGAGCGAACCAAAACCACTCGCCTTTATCGCTGTGAACAGTGTTGGACTTCAGAGCTATAAATCTCACACACACACACACACACACACACACACCACACACAACACCACCACACACACACACACACCCACACACACACACACACACACACACACACACACACACACACACGTCTGGGATAATGTTCACACTGCCACCATTGCAGCCTTTGCAGCTCTGGGAATTTTGAGGACACCCCCCCCCCCCCCCAATCACACTCTCGCGTTCGGCCCCTTTATGTTTTCTTGCCTTCTCCTTCGATTTTCCCCTAACAATCAAAGGCCATATGGCAACATATTCCTACGGTTCACTGGTTTTTATGGGTGCTGTTTAAAGAACGGGTCGTAGCTTGGTTGATGGGTGTTCCGGGGGCCAGTTCGAGGGGTAAAACAATAGTCTGCCTTCAGTCCATTAGAGAGGCTTCAGTTCTATTAGTTCAGTCACTTGGCACTCTGGGTCCTCAGAAACAACCCTGGTTAATAAGAAAGAAAAACATCAGCGCATAAAGTGTTTAGAAAAAATAATGCGTGCAATGCTGCAGAGTTCTACCGTACATTTGTGGTTGCTCCCTGGTGTTAGTCGTTTTAGGTCATTCATCAGTACTTCATTCATTACTGTAGTGAAGCTAAATGTCCTTAACAGCCATATCCATAGACTGTATATGTACTGCACAAACTCTCTTCCATGTCACATACAGGTCTCTTAAGGGTGGGTTGGGGCGACCTCCAACTTGCAGTGACCAAACAAACTTAAGGCATCTTGACACTTGTGATTTGATCCATACACTTGTACACAATCTGCAGTGCAGGAGAAAACTCGCAAAACCGTTGTAAACTGTGCGCGGCTTCATGCAAGTGCGCAAAGATAATTTTGCAATGTTCAAAATCTCTGTCACACATTAATTATATGAACTTCACGTGTCCATTGCACAAACAATTAAAAAACGCAGCATGTGAGTGCGAGTCAATGCGTCAGCACACTGCATCACAGCGCAGCTCATCTGAACAATTATAATGAGATGTTAAATCTATCATAAACATAATTTTACAGCTGCTCATGAGAAGGAATGAACATGCAACTTTTACCAAGCTATTACAATATAAACTTCAGACTTTATTTTGAGTAAATGCTTCAGGGGAGCATTAGCATGGGCTAAAACCTTTCAGCTTCTAGGGGTCTCTGCCCACCAAACTGCTGCCTTTTTAAGCATTTTCTTATTTTGCCTTTCTGCTTCTAGAGGGGCTCTGCCCCATACTCCCACCTTTTTTAATCATTTTTCTTTTCTTTTTTTTTTTTGCTTTTCAGCTGACTCCCCCCCCCCCCCCCATTACAGCCTCTTAACCCTGCCACTTTAACATTTTTTTAAAGTAAAAGTAATTATTTCAAAGTTTTCAGCTAGTTGACAGTAGGCCTGTACAATATGGCCAACTTATTGTATCTCAATGTTGTCATATAAATTGTCATGTAAATGTCACTTATATACATGCTGTCCATATTCTTGAGCTGCTTAGGTGGGTAGGGAGAGTTCCCATGGGATAAAAAAGCTTTTCAACCTACCATCCCTGGTTCTCAAGACCAGGCACCAAAGTGGCTCTACTTTCTTTAAAGATATTCAGTGTACCTTAGTAAACACTAGTAGAGTTCCACTTAAATTTGGAATGTATAATAGAGATATACCTTACTGAATGTCATATCAATATGATCTACGATATGACTGATTTGACACAAAGTGCAGCAACAGTGAAAATTAAACATTCTTAAACAAAACGTAATAATACCACACTCATTTTGCACTCATCATAAGGTTAGGATACTGTGCCCTCCAAAGTATTGGAACACTTTGAATTTCAACTCTTTTAAACTTGTTTATGCCATTTTAAACAAAAGAAATACAAAAATAAAGAATAAAAAATTTCTAAAATTAACTTTCCTCAACTCAAACTGAAAGCAAATCTCTAAAACTGATAAAACCTGTAAATAACAAATAGAGCGTGAAACGACGTGAATAATTCTCTTTACCAAAGGTATTCCATGTGACGTCAGTGACCCTATAGCCTTGGCGGAGGTTTGCGCCCGAAGTGCTTCTACTTGCCAGTTTTCTTAGACAAGTCAGGGGTGGAAACGTGAACATTTCCAAGTCATTGATATGTCTTGGACCTTATTTACATCAATTTGAAGAAATACAAAGTTTCTTTCACCAAAACATCAAATCTAGGCTTTCATCTCAATGTACTTTCTGTCAAATTGTAGCTGAACTTTCAGGTCTCTTTTAAGAAATGTTAAGGGTGATAATTTTAGAAAAAATGTATTTGAAATTGAATAAATTAATTAAAATGTGAAATACCAAGTGTTCCAATACTTTGAGGGCAATTGAGAAACCGAGCAGCAGCATCTTACATCTTATATTAGTGGGATCACCACTAAAGTTTAATCACTTGTTCCTCTTGTCATTTCCAACCACTCCACAACATTTCAACAAAAATCCATCCATTTCTTCTGCTTTATCCGGACTCGGGTCGCGGGGGCAGCAGCTCAAGCAAAGCTGCCCAGACCTCCCGATCCACACACACCTCCTCCAGCTCCCCGGGGGAACCCCAAGGCATTCCCAAGCCAGCCGAGAGATGTAGTCCCTCCAGCGTGTCCTGGGTCTTCCCCGGGGCCTCCTCCCAATGGGACATGCCCGGAACACCTCTCCAGCGAGGCGTCCAGGGGGCATCCGGAAAAGATGCCCGAGCCACCTCAACTGACTCCTTTCGACATGGAGGAGCACGGCTCAACTCCGAGCTCCTCCCGAGTGACCGAGCTCCTCACCCTATCTCTAAGGGAGCGCCCAGCCCTGCGGAGGTAACTCATCTCGGCCGCTTGTACTCGCGATCTCGTTCTTTCGGTCATGAGCCAAATCTCATGACCACAGGTGAGGATTGGAACGTAGATCGATCGGTAAATCGAGAGCTTTGCCCCCCTACTCAGCTCTCTCTTCACCACGACAGTCCAAAACAGCGACCGCATCACTGCAGATGCTGCACCGATCCGTCTACCGATCTCACGCTCCATCCGTCCCTCACTCGTGAACAAGACCCCGAGATACTTAAACTCCTCCACTTGAGGCAAGGACACTCCACCGACCTGAAGAGGGCAAAGCACCTTTTTCCGGTCAAGAATCATGGCCTGGGATTTGGAGGTGCTGATTTTCATCCCGGACGCTTCACACTCGGCTGCAAACAGCCCCAGTGCACGCTGAAGGTCCTGATTTGACGAAGCCAACAGAACCACATCGTCCGCAAACAGAGACGAGATTCTGTGGTTCCCAAACCAGACCCCCTCTACACCCTGGCTGCGCCTAGAAATTCGGTCCATAAAAATAATGAACAGAACCGGTGACAAAGGGCAGCCCTGGCGGAGGCCAACGTGCACTGGAAACAGGTTTGATTTACTACCGGCAATGCGAACCAAGCTCCTGCTGCAGTCGTACAGGGACTGGATAGCCCTTAGCAAAGGACCCCGGACCCCGTACTCCCGGAGCACTCCCCACAGGGTGCGCCGAGGGACACGGTCGAATGCCTTCTCCAGATCCACAAAACACATGTGGACTGGTTGGGCAAACTCCCATGAACCCTCGTGCACCCGATGGAGCGTGTAGAGCTGGTCCAGTGTGCCGCGACCAGGATGAAAACCACACTGCTCCTCCTGAATCCGAGGTTCAACCATTGGTCGAATTCTCCTCTCCAGTACTCTGGAATAGACCTTACCGGGGAGGCTGAGGAGTGTGATCCCCCTATAGTTGGAACACACCCTCCAGTCCCCCTTCTTAAACAGAGGGACCACCACCCCAGTCTGCCAATCCAGAGGCACTGTCCCCGATCACCACGCAATGTTGCAGAGGCGTGTCAGCCAAGACAGCCCCACAACATCCAGAGACTTAAGGTACTCAGGACAGATTTCATCCACCCCAGGAGCCTTGCCACCGAGGAGCTTTCTAACCACCTCGGTGACTTCGGCCTGGGTAATGGATGAGTCCGCCTCCAAGTCCCCAGTCTCTGCTTCCTCTTCGGAAGATGTGACAATGGGATTGAGGAGATCCTCGAAGTACTCCTTCCACCACCCGACAACATCCCCAGTCAGGGTCAACAGCTCCCCACCCGCACCGTAAACAGTGCTGGTGGAGAGCTGCTTCCGCCTCCTGAGGGGTCGAACGGTTTGCCAGAATCTCTTCGAGGCCGACCGATAGTCCTCCTCCATAGCCTCCCCGAACTCCTCCCAGACCCGAGTTTTTGCCTCTGCGACTGCACGGGCTGCGGCACGCTTGGCCTGCCGGTACCTGTCAGCTGCCTCTGGGGTCCCACCTACCAACAAAGATAAGTAGGACTCCTTCAGCTTGATGGCATCCCTTACTTCCGGTGTCCACCACCGGGTTCGGGGATTGCTGCCACAGGCACCAGAGACTATGCGACCACAGCTACAAGCAGCCGCATCGACAATGGAGGTGGAGAACATGGTACACTCGAACTCCATGTCTCCAACCTCTTCCGGGATCTGGGAGAAGATCTCCCGAGGTGGGAGTTGAAGACCTCGCTGACAGAGGGTTCCGCCAGTCGTTCCCAGCAGACCCTCACGATACGTTTGGGCCTGCCAGGTCTGACTGGCTTCCTACCCTCCCAGCGGATCCAAACTCACCACCAGGTGGTGATTCAGTCGACAGCTCTGCCCCTCTCTTCACTCGAGTGTCTGAGACACGTGGCCGAAGGTCAGATGATACGACTACAAAGTCGATCATCGACCTCCGGCTCAGGGTGTCCTGGTGCCACGTGCACTTATGGACACCCTTGTGCTCGAACATGGTGTTCGTGATGGACAAACTGTGACTAGCACAGAAGTCCAACAACTGAACACCACTCGGGTTGAGATCGGGGAGGCCGTGCTTCCCGATACACCCCCCTCCAGGTCCACTGGTCGCCGCCCACGTGGGCATTGAAATCCCCCAGGAGAACAATGGAGTCCCCAGTCGGAGCGCTATCTAGTACCCTCCCAGGGACTCCAGGAAGGTCGGGTACTCTGCACTGCCGCTCGGGACCCGTAGGCCAAGATAACGGTGAGAGACCTGTCCCCGACCCGAAGGCGTAGGGACATTTCAACAAAAATAAATTTAAGAAATATTACAATTTGAAAACAAATGCACCCGAACGTGATGACAGCTGCAACTGCTTAATGCTAACTTTTAACATTGAAAATGCCATAGACATGCTAACATGTTAGCATCGTGATCCGTATCAATTTAATCACTTGTTCCTCTTGTCATTTCCAACCGCCTTGGTTGAGGTAAAAATAAATTTAAGAAATATTACAATTTGAAAACAAATGCACCCGAACGTGATGACAGCTGCAACCGCTTAATGCTAACTTTTAACATTGAAAATGCCATAGACATGCTAACGCATTAGCATCGGGATCCAGATCGTGATCCGGATCACCACTAAATGTAATCACTTGTTCCTCTTGTCATTTCCAACCACTCCACAAAATTTCATCAAATCCATTCAAAAATTTTGAGTTATCCTGCTGACAATAGACAAACAAACAAACGCGACCAAAAACATAACCTCCTTGGCAGAGGTAATAAATCACTTTGCCCACTGCTGACCCTCAGTCAGTCCACTAGGTCTGGTCCAAATCTGAGTAAAAAACTTGGAGGTTTTTTTCCCTTCAAATATGTATGGACACACAACAATTAAAACATTAGGAAAACATAAATTAAAATAACTAATAAATAATAAATAAATACATACATCTCTTGCATGATGTGAGTAACATGAAGTTGGTCATTGTGCAGAGGTGCTATAGGCACTGCTCCCTTAGTGCAGGATTGGACAGCACTATAGTGCTGGGATGTAGCCTTAGCCCAAGAACAGGACTGAACCTTTGACCTGCATTTTACCCCCACCAAAATCATCATTATCACTTTGAAGGACAATTGTGTGGTATTTTTCAAACCCAAAGCCACTTTCAAATGCCTGTCCCCATGAAAGTGTCAAAGAATGTTCAGACTGTTCTTCTACTACAAGGAAAGAAAAAAAAAAATTGTCGCCCCCCCGCACCAGTTTTTAACCATTGTAAATTAAAAATCCTTTGATTTTCGACAAATCATTTGAAGCTTTCTCTTTGAATTGGAGGAAATAGAGGTGCAATTCCCAAACATAAGACCCACTTTTAAAACTCAAATTGTTAATCATGTTTTTGATCAACACCTGTATGAAGTAGGTCAGATAAGTAAAATAAAAACTTGCAATTTAAATCCCATGGCTTTGTTTAATTGCTCATTATTACATTTTAAAGTAATCATAAATGTTTTAGGAATAATTTTATACTTATGTAAAAAATTAAAATGGAGTATTTCCTTTTTAATGACATCTCATCTGCAGTACCTTCATTGCCCACCAGGGGGATAACTAATGAACAATCGACATATTCCTGAAAAATGGAAGAACCTAGTTAGTTGCAGCCTTATTAAAAAGTTACTGAAGATATATTCATTTCAGAATGCAGTTAATTTGTTCGATAGAAGGGTTTTTGTCCCTTCAGAAACAGAGTGAAGTAAAGAAAGAAGATTCTTTTGACCTCTTCACAGGGTGAGACGAGGACAAAGCAGACTGTGAACGAGGACGTCTGTGCTCTTTTGACAGTTTGGAGAGCTTGCAGCCGTGTTCATATACCCACTGTCACGGTGTTTTATGGTGTTGACTGTGAGAATATTTCCATTTCCAAAAACCGTTTTCACCTCAAGAGCCTTACAATATCTTATACAACACCGCCATCTAATGGACACAACAGTAACAACAATAAAATGGCCGAAAAGCTGGTGGACACTGACTCCGTGTGGCCAGATATGAGCACTGCAGCCAGAAAATATCAATCCCAGTGGGAGGGAGTGGACTCCAAATGTCTCCTTTGGGCCTACATCATAATTTTTGTCCCTTATTTAGTTGTGTTCGACCTCATTAACTCTATGGTCGTTAAGCTTTGTCCAGAGTTGAGCTTGTTTGCATTCTGCCATTACTATATGCACATATGTGAGAGATGATTTGTCCTGCGCATCATCGCCTTTCAGTCATTCTAATGAGCTCTCCTCCTCTGTAGCCGTCATCAAGGCTTTTATGGCAAAACACATAATTAGAGGTAAAGACCAGAGACAAATAGCTGGTCGCGGACTCACAATGACACTCACTATCGTACTAAAATACTAAATATGCAAGATTTAATGTTGATTACATGGACACGTAAATTCTACTTGGATTACAGGACGTGTTCACAGAATCCCGACTAACCAGTAGAACCAATTTAATAACTACAACCTTTTCTGGAAGAGCATGCAGAGAGAGGACGGAACCCCCACCACAGTCCAATCGTCTTCTGGCAACATTTTCCTTTATCTCTTTTCACATATGAGAGGGTTATTACTTTGATCTCTTCTTTCATAAACTTTGATCCTGATCACTGATATTTGCGTTTGATTGCAGGCATTTGAGACTGATTGCTCACTGACCGTTGCTGATTCCCGACCTTTGATGCTATTCCTGATTGCTGTTCCTGATAAATCCTTCTTTGATCCGCGATCTTTGATTTTTTTTTTTTTTTCCATTAACCTTGATTTGTGATATTTGATACTGGCCGTGGTGGGCACAGTTCCGATAATCCGATAACAGATAATTATCAAAGATATGTTTTCATTACACTATGTAGCACAATTTTTGTTCCTGGCTTCTAAGTGTTATATTTCAACTGCTTATGTCTAAAGTCTATGGAAAAATGACTACATTCAGCACAAACTTTGATTTTATTTATTTTTTTATTTTTTTTACATTCTAGAAAGTTATAAAAGTTTCTTGAAATTTCTAGATAATTCTGGAAACTTCTAGAAAATTCTGGACAGTTCTAGCAGTTAAAGAATATTCTAGAAGACTACTCAGTAGTAGTGAAGGCAAATCGAGAATATTCTTGAAAACAGACAATTTCAAAATATCATTGTCCTGATCACAGAAGCAAAGTTTCTGTGGAATAACAGCTATTTTCTATTTATTTAAGGCATAACAGGTTAGGAAAACACACTTTGTACCCAGTAACAAAACAAAAATAAAAATTTGTTACATAGTGTTATCGGATTATCTTTTTAGATAACCTTTAAAAACCATTATCAGACTAATTATCTTCCGATAAATATTTATCCAGTAAAAAAAGCTGAACAGCAGCAAACATATTTAAATTTAAAATCAGTTGAGCACCTACCTGATAAAAGTTTCCTAACAGATGTATGATTCCACCCTCTGCAAACAGAAGAGAGCTGCTTCTATGAAGAGCTACTCTATCCTCTGCAGGCAAAGGAGAACTGGTCAGAAAAAAAAAATCATTTCTTTAACACCATACTGATACACTGGCAATATCACCCAAGTCATCCAGAGGCATACATTTTTAACTTATGGTTCAAATTTTAACCAAACTAATTTTGGACAAGTTATTTAAAATTACTGTCATGTCTGAAGTTTTATAAAGTGAAAATACCAGATATATGTTTTAGTTTTAAAGTAATGTGCTAATTTTTAAGGTTTTAGTGTGGACATGCTGTGCCTAGCAGTGCAGTATGGGTAGGATAGGGTAATCTCAGTACGTTCACGACAGGACAAATGCATTTCAGACACTGTGATCAGACTCCACGGACAACAGCATTAAACTCTAGTGCCTAAAACTCTTGTGAATATATTCTCTGGGTTTATAGACGTTATTGTATTTGCGTTTGTTAAATTCCACGCATCTTAAATGTAGCAGACATGGATTATCTGGAATTTTGTTTTGGCAAGTTTTCACGGTCTCTACTGCCATCTACTGGCCAGCAGTGTTCATGGCAGTATTTGTCCTGAAGCTGAGCAGGCACTGTATGATATTTGTAATCACAAGTTAAGTTTTTTCAAACTTAATTACAAAAACTCTCGATGGGAGACATCAAAGTTTAAAAACAAAATGAAAAAAAAAAAAAACATTACAAGACAGCTCTGCAGTGTTTGCACATGCACAGTGCAAGCGGTTGGACGCTTGTAGGTCTTCAGCAGCAGCAGGATACCCTCACGACGGTCGACCAGAATAATATCAAACAGGTTTGATTTTCATTCGACCATACGATCGGCGATCAGGTCGTGAGATGTTAAATGCAGCTTGGTACGCCATGTACACTAAACGATGCAGGACACACGATTAACCTGAACTCAGTCCAAAAAATTCTCGCACGAATGAAAAATCATCTGAAAAAGGGCCAAAACTCGCACAGTGTGAAGCCAACATTTATGTGTCAAGACAATATTGAGTCCACGTTTTATAATATAATAAAACGTGTGCACATCATAAAACTAATAATAAAAATAATAAAACTAATAAAATGAGCGCACATTCTCTCCACATGCAAAACATGTTGCGATGACACTTCCACGGCTCCGTAAAAATGCCTGTTTTTACAAATAAAAAATGGAATATTTTACAAAAGCAGATTTATCTGTAAACACCAACACAGGACACACGTCACATTAACGTGTTGATTTATACTCGTATAATGAATGACTGAACCAATCAGTGTTTAGCAGATGCACTTTTACCCAGTTACTTGTACAAAACCTCAGAATTAGTGCATTATTCAAAATTAAAAGATATGTTATATTTTAACTTTGTACAAATGACAGAATTGACATTAATGGAATTATTCTATCAGTATTTATTTTATTTATACACCAAACCATAAGTCAGTATGACTATTTTCCAAGACCTCCGCCTGACTGGAGCGTTGTGATTGGGTAGAGAGCTGGCCTTTGTGGCTGCACTCAGCTTGCCTCTGTGCAGTAGTAAATAAGAGCTTCCAGCTGGTGGCAGGATATTCAAACATAGAAGTGTGGGCTCATTGTTTGGGTCTGTTGTCGCTTTTGATGTTTCCAGAAGCGATCGTGGTGTTAAAACTCAAATTCATTTTATTAGTTGTTGCACATATACCAGAAACAATACTGGAATTTATCGGTTATCTGTAACTTCCGATACATTTTTGGGTGCTTTATTCAGTTTATCAAAGATAACTTTTCAGTTATCTGATTATCTGTTATCGAAGTTAATTTTTTGGTTATCTGTGCCCACCAGTGGATACTGGTCACCTATCAAAGCCTGAGACCTGAATCTTCATTGCCGAACTTTGCTTATAGCTGACCCTTCAGTTGTGAGTCCTGTTCCTAACCAGTTGTCTTTCATCACTGATTTTTGATCCTTTCCTTTGATTTTGATTGCTGGTATTTGGTCATGACCATGAGTTGTTGATCCTGAGATTATACCTTGATCACTGAACTTTGATTCTGGAAGCTGACCTTTGATCTGGATTGCTGTCCATAACCCGACATATTTGATCACTGAGCTTTGATTCTTACCATTGATCGTTTTTTTTCTGGCATCTTATTCTGATCACTGATCTTTGATCCTAAGTTTGGATCTTGATCACTGAACTTTGCTTCTAATGTCTAATGTGTGATCGTGATAGGCTGTCCCTGAAAAGTCATCTTTGATTGTTGAGCTTTGATTCTTACCTTTCATCCTGATTGATGGCATTTGATCCTCATGACTGATCTTTGATCCAGTGTTTAGAATTTATTGCTGGCTTTTGATCTTCATTAATCATCTTTGATCCTGACTGTAGATCTTAATTGTGAACTTTGCTCCTTATCAGTCATCTTTGCTTCTGACTGCTGACCTTTGATCTTAGTTGCTGTTCCACATCAGTCATCTTTGATCACTTATCTTTGAACCTGTCCTTAGAATCTAATTGTTGAACTTTGATGGTGCTCAGTCTTCTCTGAAGACCAGAGATTATAATATTGTTTTCAGCAATCAGAGTCAAAGGTCAGGATCCCCACCTTGATCTAGATTACTGAAGTAGTTAACAATCCTAGCCAAGGCCTAAAGGTATCACGATCAAAAATCAAAGCTAGAAGTAAAGAAATCAGGAACAAAGGCAAATTCAACCCATGATCCTAATCCACACAACTGAATTCACATTCATATTCATCCATGTCAGACCCGTGGACGTTGGCTTTGAGGACGATGGGACACACCAGACAGACACCAGACGTATTTGTCACATCCTCCTGAACCAGCAGCGGCCTGAAAAGAATGGTCCAGTCCTTTTCACATTAGCCACGATTAAGGTGATGATGACAAATCTTTACGCTGTCACAGCGTGCCATGCGCTTTGGACACCACCTGGTCCTGACTCTGTGCACATTACAAACTAATTATCCATTAGCACAAGTGTCAAAAATCAGGACATTGCATGTATCACATATGGACGGACGCATTCCTGACTACTTTATGGGTGTCCTCTTATACTGTCATGAGGTCACATACAAGCTTGCAAAGTAATCACTTTTCAAATTAATGCTCCCCCCTCCCCGTCCCACTCTGTATGATCTCACCCATCTCACCTCCTGCCCCCCCACTTATTTTTGCTTTTTGCTTTGGGCCTACCGGGAGATAATATTTTCTAATTTCTGGAACACAATGGGGGGGGATGCAAACAGAAGGTTCACCTTAATCTATCACGGCTCCTTCAAGGGTGCAGGGGTGCATGGTGACAGGCACAAAATCGCCCAGTCGGTGGGGAGGAGGGCAACAGACGCAATTAAGGCTCATGAAATGCAAATGGTTCTTTATGTAAGAGGCTGGGGCTCAGGGGTGGATGGGATTTGGGTTGGGGGGTTCCAACTCTCCTGGTTTTCTGCTGCCATCTGCTTGCGATCACAGTGGAAGAACCTCTGGGTCTTGGTAATTTGTAGCTTTAATAATTTTCTTCCTCAGCTTGAGAAGAAAGGAAGAGATGGACCCAACACGCAGCTGGATAAGATAGGATTTCGATTATCTCGTCGGGACTCGTGGAGACTTTACTCGTTGCGGTTTAGCATGGGCAAAAGCACATGGAACACACACACGCGCACAGCGCGCTGCCCCTCTCCCCATTTCTTGACGATAAACCATCAATGTCAACCTTGATCCAAGGGGATCGGGTCCTTAAATCCCTGTGGGTGTCTGGGGTTGTTTAGAAACATGATCCCTGTTTTGAATTCAGACCCAAACTTACCCGGTGCTCCGTTTGAAGAGGTCAGAGTGGACAGGGTGTGTTTTCTTTTCTTGTCCCCTCCAATGACAAAGCATTCATTTGTCTGGTGGAAAAGAAGGACCTTTATTGAAGCAACACCTTCTCAGACCAACCTATTCCCAATATCAAGACTGGGTCAAGGTCATCTCCACACACTGGACCTTTGACCCTGGGAGTGCCCATTACACTCAGGACATAAAGCAAAGACTGGCAGCTGATGTGATCTCAGACTAAATCAACTCCAGCCGCTGCCATACATCAAAATCACTTACGCCAACATGCACTCGCACTGAAGGACTAATCAGTTTACGTGCACCCAGTGAGCAGCTGCTCAGTGTGAAAATATGCACCAATATATACGTTTAAGCAGCGAAGAGCGGTGGTGGCCAAGTGGTTAGTGTGCTTGGTTTCAGTGCAGAAGGTTCCCGGTTCAAACCTCAACCCTGCCACAGTTCTCCACATAATGTGTCGTCGTGTCAGTAATGGTATCCAGTGTAAAACCTGTTCCAAATCAACATGCAAATCCAACTTAGATCTGCATCTACAGTTGTCTACTTATTCTGTTCATTGAAAAGTTTTATGCTGTTTCTTGTGGTGAGCTTGTTAAATCTTCTTCAAAGGAACTTGTGACAAGTTGCCATATAGGTGGTTTTGCTCAATGGCTCTGTGTTCATTTTGACCAGCTGCCACAAATGGTTTAAAGTATCTAGAGATACAAAATTTGGGGGAAAAAAATAGGACTACTTCGAACAGTGAATTTACCAGCTCTCTTCTGAGGTTGTGTTAGACTTATAGAACATCTACTTTGTAGTTAAACTGACTAAAGTGATTCTACATAGGCCAATCATTACTTTTCTAAAAGGGAACGCAAAAGTGAAATATTATACGAGGTCTGTCAATAAAGTATAGGTCCTTTTTATTTTTTCAAAAACTATATGGATTACATTCATATGTTTTACGTCAGACATGCTTGAACCCTCGTGCGCATGCGTGAGTTTTTCCCACGCCTGTCGGTGACGTCATTCGCCTGTGAGCACGCCTTGGGAAGGAGTGGTCCCGCCCCCTCGACGGACTTTCATTGTCTGGAAATGGCGGAATGAAAGGACTTTTTTTCCATCAGAATTTTTTCAGAAGCTGTTAGAGACTGGCACCTGGAAACCATTCGAAAAATTTATCTGGCTTCGGTGAAAATTTTACGGGCTTCACAGAGAATAAGGTCTGTTAGTACAGCTTTAAGGACCCCTTTAAGGACGCTTGGCGCGCCACAACCGATTCGCTTTGGAAGCGAGACAAAGGAACACCTCCATTTCGGCGTGTCAGAGGACAAGTTTTGACATGTCTATCTTGGCTTTCAATGCTTACCAGTCCAGTAAGTATCAGTGAAATTGTGGAGAGCTGGACATGTCCAAACTTGTCCTCTGACACGCTGAAACGGAGGTGTTCCTTTGTCTCGCTTCCAAAGCGAATCGGTCGTGACGCGCTTTCCAAAATCTCTTGTTAAAAGTGAAATCTGACGGAAAATGGCTGATGTCCAGCTCTTGTGATAACCAGAGAAAGAGCACACGACGGTCTCATATCCACAGAGTCATCCGTTTAGAAATGGTCCGGTGGTTTGTGCCGCGTCGTCGCAGCTCGGAGCGTGGCGCGCCGAGCCGAGCGTCCTTAAAGGGGTCCTTACAGCTGTACTAACAGACCTTATTCTCTGTGAAGCCCGTAAAATTTTCACCGAAAGCCAGATAAATTTTTTGAATGGTTTCCAGGTGCCAGTCTCTAACAGCTTCTGAAAAAATTCTGATGGAAAAAAAAGTCCTTTTCATTCCGCCATTTCCAGACAATGAAAATCCGACGAGGGGGCGGGACCACTCCTTCCCAAGGCATGCTCACAGGCGAATGACGTCACCGACAGGAGTGGAAAAACGTACGCATGCGCACGAGGGTTCAAGCATGTCTGACGTAAAAACATATGAATGAAATCCATATAGTTTTTGAAAAAAATAAAAAGGACCGTTACTTTATTGACAGACCTCGTACAAATAATGAATGTTTGAGCTCAATGGTACGGATATTTAATGAGGTAAAAGAATGTTCCTTTCAACGAGGTGAAACTAAGTTGAGTAGTACGGTCCAGCTTTCACTGAATTAAATATTCATTCCATTGAAAGAATGTAAAAACATTCATCATTTGTTTTATGTAATGGCTAAAATAGATCCTTGCCATTTGATATTTTCTTAATTTATAAACAACAGAAAAGCGAATTACATTTTGCTGTGTATCACTGGTGCTTTGACATCAGCAGTCCAACAGGAAAGTTAAATAGAAGTCCAAAAGTGCAGCTTGGGACTCCGACGAGGGCGGTCGCATCTCCTCCACTCTCCCTTATCTCTGTTCCCTCTGTTCTCTGCCTTTAACCTTCAAGTCCCGACTTCACCAGACTGTGAATTCCTCAAATTATATTGGGTTCTGGATCTATTGGACTATTATTGGATTAACCATGGAATTGATCAGCTGGTCTCTGAATGCTATTGACACCATTTTTTCTACAAGAAGGTCAGGACCGGAGGATCCTACCTGCCCAGATGGAACGTATCCTGCGGTCTATGCGCTCGACTCCTAGGAGTCTTGGCGTGTTGCATGCTTGGCACCTTTCTCTGTTGAGGACATCGAGGATTTATTAATTTCTCATGGTAGCAGGGCTGGTACTTTTTGGCTTATGTGCTGCCCTGATCTACCGGAAAATTGGCAAGACGGCGGTGTCAAAAACCATGGCCCCTCACTTGTCCGTTATGATTAACGAGGTTGGCAAGGCAGTGCATTCTCCGACTGCGATGACTCTTGAACTCAGACGCAAAATGGATGACATCTTGGAGCTGATGCGTGCCTTGCAGTTGAAGCTGAAGGTTTCGGAGGCCGGTGAATATTCTTAATTCATAACTGGGAATAGGTTGTTCAAGTAGAACTGTTAAAAGTGTTTTTCACTGCTCAACCACAACACTCCAGGCTTATCTAGCCTCAAGGACAAATTGCCCACTGTTTTCCTCCAGAGGAATGTCTTCAGGCTCTGGTGAGATTATTCGGCTCCTTCTTATCTGAACCCACAAAGACAATAAACTGACAGACTTACACATGGACAAGACTGAAGCACACTCCATTTTTCCCTTTACCTCCCTTCCTGCTCCCCCATCACTCACCCCATCCCGGCCACCGCTCACACCACCCCTTCCCCCTCCGGGAGCTGCGCAGTTTTTGCTGTGGCAGGTCCCCGTTACCCCCCAAGCTAGCGGCGGCGTGACTCCAGTTGCAGCGGCCTTCACCCACTTTACCTCAATTCGGATGACGGACTGCTTCAAGTTTAGTACACATAAACAATGTCAAATGTATATGTGTTGTCTCTAATTTTGATGTGTGCCATTATTACGGTAAACAAGTAATAACTGTGGATTAATTGCTGGATCTTGTCTGAGGTAATTGGAATGTAAACATAATTGCCCTTTTTTGGGATCAATAAAGTTGTCTGAAGTCTGAAGTCTGAAAATTGTTCTCAGTCAACTTGGAAAAACAGATAGTTCAAAAATAATTCTGACGATGTAGTCCAAGATATACCCCCCCCCCAAAAAAGTGAATTCATGTACTTCCTCAGTCCAGTGAAAAATTGCGTACTGTGTGCGTATTGCGTGCATTGTCAATTAGCTCATGAAAAAAAATCGTCCTTCAGCAAAACAAACTCCGCCATGTTTAGAAAAACGCTGTGCCCACTAGTGTGTGCATGGGCGGGGTTCACAGCGTGCAGTGGTGCAAAACGTATGGAACCAAATTTGTACGGTAATGGAACCATATTGCCATGCTAAACGCAATCCAACACAAATGGGACGAATAATCCATGTCACATGACATACAAAGCACCAATCAAATGACAAGGACCCACTCAGCTATTATATAATCTAGAATCTCTACTGGAGTAGCTACAACACTCAAAGTAGAAGTGATACTATTCATAAACTCAAGGAAAGGTGATAGCTGCTGTTGTTCAGCAACTTGAATGGAATGGAAGTTGCCAAAGTCACAAAAAGTTGCCAGATTTGTCGCAAGTCACTCGATGGGACATGTCATTGCAAGGGAAGCTAAAAACTCACTAAACTGGCAACAAAACAGTATGTTTGTGTTATACCTACTTTGGACACTATACAGTACAATCAGCAAAGACTCCTTTGGACAAACCCAACTCTGTCCTCTTTACCGTGTTTATTTAAAAAAGGTAGTAGACACAAAACTTTCAAACCTGACATTGAGCAGGATGAACAAGGGCACTGTTTTGTTGGTTTAAACAGACAAAACGAGACAGGCAGACACACAGACGCTCTCATGAGGTCAAGTAAAGCTTTGCAGTGGTCGGGTGGATGGCAGTAAAAGCTCGCTGAATGGTGTGGATGAAGCCTCATAAATTCCCCAGGCAATAATAGGGCCTCCTATGGGAATGGAATACTCAACAGCCAAGTTATTTGAGGCTGAGCTGAATTTTAAATAGGATGAATTGAGAGCCCTATTCATCGGAGGTTATGTAGATACTTTTTATGTTCCATCCATTCCACTCTCCTGCAGCACACATATGCAAGAGACACAAACAAGTGCTTGTGCACACAGTAGACTTGCACACTTCAAGTACTGTCAGATATAGGCAAAAGCAGAACGTAACAATGGCAAGTTGGGGCGGTTGTGGGATGACAGACCATTAGAAGATGGATTTCCTTGCAACATGCATGAACCAACACAATGTAACACCTCAGCAGCTGTAAAGTTCAGCAACATACAGCACCTTCAGTCTTCGTACTACAAAACATGCAGCAACCTTCAAAAGGTACTCCAGTAGAGCAACACAAAACCAAATGCAAAATAATTATGATTTGCTAAATGCATGAAATCAATACATTTTTCACTTCTAGATTTGTCATTTATTCATGAAGTTACCGTCATCTATCAAGTGGCTTATGTCATATGCAAGACGGTTGAATACATTACAAATAAAATAAAGATTTATTTTGTATTTTGTAATTCATAGTATTTATCATACTAAGAGACAGCTGTACGTGTGGATATGTCCTTCTCTTGTCCAAACGGCACCTCAAAATTGAGCCAAACTTGGTACAAAGATAATTTGATGTATGGGGAGTGACAAATGCTATTGAGCACTTTAGCAGTAGTAGTAGTTAAGGAGAGAGACATTTTGGTGCTGCAGAATTGAGCCAAATGTGGCACACATATACTTTGTAGTATCAGCAATAGTAGTAGTAGTAGTAGTAGTAGTAAAGGGGCAAGACACTTTTGTGCTGCAGGCTGGAGCCACATGTGGCACACATATACTTTGACATATGGAGGTGACATAGGCTATTGAGCACTTTAGTAGTAGTAGTTGTAGTAGTAGTAGTAGTAGTAGTTAAGGGGAGAGACACTTTTGTCATCATCATAGGCAAGTGTGCTAAAACGTTGGTATCATACTTTTCTATTCTGTTCTTTTCCCTTTGAATTGTTTACATTTTTACATGTAACAGTAGTAGTAGTAGTAGTAGTAGTAGTAGTCATAGTAATAACAGCTGTCTCTTCTTTAAAAAGCAGCAGAAACCCACTGAAACAACTTAGACCCGAACACGACATCCTTGTTGGCTGATTAAGAGTCAGAGTACTGATATCACTTCCTGTTCCGGAGCACAGCGGTGTTTTGCTGTATCTGTTAGCTGTTTAATCTGCGCAGTTAGATTGATCTAGTTATCTAGATTACGATTTGTTTCCCAGTGTAATCTTTACGTGCCTTAACTAAAGCACTCCTTCTGCTGAATCACCTCGAAATTATTTACACATTATTCACTTTGCGTGTTTTTAGGAATTCGCTAGCTTAGCGTAGCTACTAGCTCTTAGCCGATTTAGCATGGCGGCTTCTCCTGTCTCTCACGCACTTTTCTGCTCTGGGTGTGAAATGTTTAGTTATTCCTCGGCCTCCTTTAGCAGTAACGGTACTTGTAATAAGTGTAGCTTATTCGTAGCTTTGGAGGCCAGGCTGGGCGAATTGGAGACTCGGCTCCGCACCGTGGAAAATTCTACAGCTAGCCAGGCCCCTGTAGTCGGTGCGGACCAAGGTAGCTTAGCCGCCGTTAGTTACCCCCTGGCAGATCCCGAGCAGCCGGGAAAGCAGGCCGACTGGGTGACTGTGAGGAGGAAGCGTAGCCCTAAACAGAAGCCCCGTGTACACCGCCAACCCGTTCACATCTCTAACCGTTTTTCCCCACTCGACGACACACCCGCCGAGGATCAAACTCTGGTTATTGGCGACTCTGTTTTGAGAAATGTGAAGTTAGCGACACCAGCAACCATAGTCAATTGTCTTCCGGGGGCCAGAGCAGGCGACATTGAAGGAAATTTGAAACTGCTGGCTAAGGCTAAGCGTAAATTTGGTAAGATTGTAATTCACGTCGGCAGTAATGACACCCGGTTACGCCAATCGGAGGTCACTAAAATTAACATTAAATCGGTGTGTAACTTTGCAAAAACAATGTCGGACTCTGTAGTTTTTTCTGGGCCCCTCCCCAATCTAACCGGGAGTGACATGTTTAGCCGCATGTTCTCCTTGAATTGCTGGCTGTCTGAGTGGTGTCCAAAAAATGAGGTGGGCTTCATAGATAATTGGCAAAGCTTCTGGGGAAAACCTGGTCTTGTTAGGAGAGACGGCATCCATCCCACTTTGGATGGAGCAGCTCTCATTTCTAGAAATCTGGCCAATTTTCTTAAATCCTCCAAACCGTGACTATCCAGGGTTGGGACCAGGAAGCAGAGTTGTAGTCTTACACACCTCTCTGCAGCTTCTCTCCCCCTGCCATCCCCTCATTACCCCATCCCCGTAGAGACGGTGCCTGCTCCCAGACTACCAATAACCAGCAAAAATCTATTTAAGCATAAAAATTCAAAAAGAAAAAATAATATAGCACCTTCAACTGCACCACAGACTAAAACAGTTAAATGTGGTCTATTAAACATTAGGTCTCTCTCTTCTAAGTCCCTGTTGGTAAATGATATAATAATTGATCAACATATTGATTTATTCTGCCTTACAGAAACCTGGTTACAGCAGGATGAATATGTTAGTTTAAATGAGTCAACACCCCCGAGTCACACTAACTGTCAGAATGCTCGTAGCACGGGCCGGGGCGGAGGATTAGCAGCAATCTTCCATTATTAATTAATCTTCCACCTTATTAATTAATCAAAAACCCAGACAGAGCTTTAATTCATTTGAAAGCTTGACTCTTAGTCTTGTCCATCCAAATTGGAAGTCCCAAAAACCAGTTTTATTTGTTATTATCTATCGTCCACCTGGTCGTTACTGTGAGTTTCTCTGTGAATTTTCAGACCTTTTGTCTGACTTAGTGCTTAGCTCAGATAAGATAATTATAGTGGGCGATTTTAACATCCACACAGATGCTGAGAATGACAGCCTCAACACTGCATTTAATCTATTATTAGACTCTATTGGCTTTGCTCAAAAAGTAAATGAGTCCACCCACCACTTTAATCATATCTTAGATCTTGTTCTGACTTATGGTATGGAAATAGAAGACTTAACAGTATTCCCTGAAAACTCCCTTCTGTCTGATCATTTCTTAATAACATTTACATTTACTCTGATGGACTACCCAGCAGTGGGGAATAAGTTTCATTACACTAGAAGTCTTTCAGAAAGCGCTGTAACTAGGTTTAAGGATATGATTCCTTCTTTATGTTCTCTAATGCCATATACCAACACAGTGCAGAGTAGCTACCTAAACTCTGTAAGTGAGATAGAGTATCTCGTCAATAGTTTTACATACTCATTGAAGACAACTTTGGATGCTGTAGCTCCTCTAAAAAAGAGAGCTTTAAATCAGAAGTGCCTGACTCCGTGGTATAACTCACAAACTCGTAGCTTAAAGCAGATAACCCGTAAGATGGAGAGGAAATGGCGTCTCACTAATTTAGAAGATCTTCACTTAGCCTGGAAAAAGAGTCTGTTGCTCTATAAAAAAGCCCTCCGTAAAGCTAGGACATCTTTCTACTCATCACTAATTGAAGAAAATAAGAACAACCCCAGGTTTCTTTTCAGCACTGTAGCCAGGCTGACAAAGAGTCAGAGCTCTATTGAGCTGAGTATTCCATTAACTTTAACTAGTAATGACTTCATGACTTTCTTTGCTAACAAAATTTTAACTATTAGAGAAAAAATTACTCATAACCATCCCAAAGACGTATCATTATCTTTGGCTGCTTTCAGTGATGCCGGTATTTGGTTAGACTCTTTCTCTCCGATTGTTCTGTCTGAGTTATTTTCATTAGTTACTTCATCCAAACCATCAACATGTTTATTAGACCCCATTCCTACCAGGCTGCTCAAGGAAGCCCTACCATTATTTAATGCTTCGATTTTAAATATGATCAATCTATCTTTGTTAGTTGGCTATGTACCACAGGCTTTTAAGGTGGCAGTAATTAAACCATTACTTAAAAAGCCATCACTTGACCCACCTATCTTAGCTAATTATAGGCCAATCTCCAACCTTCCTTTTCTCTCAAAAATTCTTGAAAGGGTAGTTGTAAAACAGCTAACTGATCATCTGCAGAGGAATGGTCTATTTGAAGAGTTTCAGTCAGGTTTTAGGATTCATCATAGTACAGAAACAGCATTAGTGAAGGTTACAAATGATCTTCTTATGGCCTCGGACAGTGGACTCATCTCTGTGCTTGTTCTGTTAGACCTCAGTGCTGCTTTTGATACTGTTGACCATAAAATTTTATTACAGAGATTAGAGCATGCCATAGGTATTAAAGGCACTGCGCTGCGGTGGTTTGAATCATATTTGTCTAATAGATTACAATTTGTTCATGTAAATGGGGAATCTTCTTCACAGACTAAAGTTAATTATGGAGTTCCACAAGGTTCTGTGCTAGGACCAATTTTATTCACTTTATACATGCTTCCCTTAGGCAGTATTATTAGACGGTATTGCTTAAATTTTCATTGTTACGCAGATGATACCCAGCTTTATCTATCCATGAAGCCAGAGGACACACACCAATTAGCTAAACTGCAGGATTGTCTTACAGACATAAAGACATGGATGACCTCTAATTTCCTGCTTTTAAACTCAGATAAAACTGAAGTTATTGTACTTGGCCCCACAAATCTTAGAAACATGGTGTCTAACCAGATCCTTACTCTGGATGGCATTACCCTGACCTCTAGTAATACTGTGAGAAATCTTGGAGTCATTTTTGATCAGGATATGTCATTCAAAGCGCATATTAAACAAATATGTAGGACTGCTTTTTTGCATTTACGCAATATCTCTAAAATCAGAAAGGTCTTGTCTCAGAGTGATGCTGAAAAACTAATTCATGCATTTATTTCCTCTAGGCTGGACTATTGTAATTCATTATTATCAGGTTGTCCTAAAAGTTCCCTAAAAAGCCTTCAGTTAATTCAAAATGCTGCAGCTAGAGTACTGACGGGGACTAGAAGGAGAGAGCATATCTCACCCATATTGGCCTCTCTTCATTGGCTTCCTGTTAATTCTAGAATAGAATTTAAAATTCTTCTTCTTACTTATAAGGTTTTGAATAATCAGGTCCCATCTTATCTTAGGGACCTCGTAGTACCATATCACCCCAATAGAGCGCTTCGCTCTCAGACTGCAGGCTTACTTGTAGTTCCTAGGGTTTGTAAGAGTAGAATGGGAGGCAGAGCCTTCAGCTTTCAGGCTCCTCTCCTGTGGAACCAGCTCCCAATTCAGATCAGGGAGACAGACACCCTCTCTACTTTTAAGATTAGGCTTAAAACTTTCCTTTTTGCTAAAGCTTATAGTTAGGGCTGGATCAGGTGACCCTGAACCATCCCTTAGTTATGCTGCTATAGACGTAGACTGCTGGGGGGTTCCCATGATGCACTGTTTCTTTCTCTTTTTGCTCTATATGCACCACTCTGCATTTAATCATTAGTGATCGATCTCTGCTCCCCTCCACAGCATGTCTTTTTCCTGGTTCTCTCCCTCAGCCCCAACCAGTCCCAGCAGAAGACTGCCCCTCCCTGAGCCTGGTTCTGCTGGAGGTTTCTTCCTGTTAAAAGGGAGTTTTTCCTTCCCACTGTAGCCAAGTGCTTGTTCACAGGGGGTCGTTTTGACCGTTGGGGTTTTACATAATTATTGTATGGCCTTGCCTTACAATATAAAGCACCTTGGGGCAACTGTTTGTTGTGATTTGGCGCTATATAAAAATTGATTGATTGATTGATTGATTGAGGCATCTTTAGTTACAGTTCTCTGGAATCCAGGATAGGTGGGAGGTGATAGTTGTGTTGGTGAAGATGAAGTTTTCATTTCAAGATGACACAATTCCCAGACAATGTTCAGTGTGAGTCAAAGCAGAAATTTGACGTCATATGCACATGCTCCACATCATCATCTCTGTTTTTTTTTTTTTGTGGGAGGGTTACAGTGCCACATACAGGCCTGGCATATGTACAACATTTTCAGCATTTTTGTGTGTACGCAGATATTTCTTGAAATGGTGCTGTGCTTTATGGAACACGTTTTCCATATGGACAAAGCCAGAGTAGATAAACTTTAAATTCTGTCATTGCATTTTCGTGTGTACTACCAATACGTAACTTTTGTGAAATGATGATGTCATTGCTCCACCTCTCTAACCTAAACCCAGGCTGCAAGGTGTCATGTAATAAAAAGAAAAAAAACATTTTAATGAATTTTCTTACTCAACGTACCGATGTCTACCGCACATAGAGTAGTGTTCAGAATAATAGTAGTGCTATGTGACTAAAAAGATTAATCCAGGTTTTGAGTATATTTCTTATTGTTACATGGGAAACAAGGTACCAGTAGATTCACTAGATTCTCACAAATCCAACAAGACCAAGCATTTATGATATGCACACTCTTAAGGCTATGAAATTAGGCTATTAGTAAAAAAAAGTAGAAAAGGGGGTGTTCACAATAATAGTAGCATCTGCTGTTGATGCTACAAACTCAAAACTATTATGTTAAAACTGCTTTTTTAGCAATCCTGTGAATCACTAAACTAGTATTTAGTTGTATAACCACAGTTTTTCATGATTTCTTCACATCTGTGAGGCATTAATTTTGTTGGTTTGGAACCAAGATTTTGCTCATTTGTCCTTGGGGCATTGTGCTTGGGGTCATTGTATTAGTAGTAGTGTGCCACACAATTAATGCCACAATAATAGTAGTGTGGCATTCACTCAGTGAGTTCATCAATTTTGTGGAACAAACAGGTGTGAATCAGGTGTCCCCTATATAAGGATGAAGCCAGCACCTGTTGAACATGCTTTTCTCTTTGAAAGCGTGAGGAAAATGGGACATTCAAGACATTGTTCAGAAGAACAGCGTCGTTTGATTAAAAAGGTGATTGGAGAGGGGAAAACTTATACGTGGGTGTAAAAAATTATAGGCTGTTCATCTACAATGATCTCCAATGCTTTAAAATGGACAAAAAAAAAAAAAAAAAATCAGAGACGCGTGGAAGAAAACGGAAAACAACCATCAAAATGGATAGAATAATAACCAGAACGGCAAAGGCTCACCCATTGATCAGCTCCAGGATGATCAAAGACAGTCTGGAGTTACCTGTCAGTGCTGTGACAGTTAGAAGATGCCTGTGTGAAGCTAATTTATTTGCAAGAATCCCCCGCAAAGTCCCTCTGTTAAATAAAAGACGTGCAGAAGAAGTTACAATTTGCCAAAGAACACATCAACTGGCCAAAAGAGAAATGGAGAAATATTTTGTGGACTGATGAGAGTAAAATTGTACTTTTTGGGTCCAAGGGACGCAGACAGTTTGTGAGACGACCCCCAAACTCTGAATTCAAGCCACAGTTCACAGTGAAGACAGTGAAGCATGGTGGTGCAAGCATCATGATATGGGCATGTTTCTCCTACTATGGTGTTGGGCCTATATATCGTATACCAGGTATCATGGATCAGTTTGGATATGTCAAAATACTTGAAGAGGTCATGTTGCCTTATGCTGAAGAGGACATGCCCTTGAAATGGGTGTTTCAACAAGACAATGACCCCAAGCACACTAGTAAACGAGCAAAATCTTGGTTCCAAACCAACAAAATTAATGCCTCACAGATGTGAAGAAATTATGAAAAACTGTGGTTATACAACTAAATACTAGTTTAGTGATTCACAGGATTGCTAAAAAAGCAGTTTGAACATGTTTTGAGTTTGTATCGTCAACAGCAGATGCTACTATTATTGTGAACACCCCCTTTTCTACCTTTTTTAAACTAATAGCCCAATTTCATAGCCTTAAGAGTGTGCATATCATGAATGCTTGGTCTTGTTGGATTTGTGAGAATCTATTGAATCTACTGGTACCTTGTTTCCCATGTAACAATAAGAAATATACTCAAAACCTGGATTAATCTTTTTAGTCACATAGCACTACTATTATTCTGAACACTACTGTATGTTGTTGTTAACAGGGTATCTTAACATACTTTATTTTCATGCCTAGCAGAATGCTGAAGATAAAAACAATGGCTGTGGTGAACACTGGCATGAATAAAGGTACTGTTGTGACACTAATAAAATAACTGCAGAAAGGACTTTCAGCTTTTAAAATAAGTTTTTTTTTTTTTGTTCTTATTGGTGGAGCAGACTGCTCACCTGTCCAGATCATCTGTCAAGATCAAAAGACTTCATATTTATTCAGTGTGCCACTTATATATAAACTTTTGGTGACAAATCTGTGTCAGCACTTCAAACAAAGCACGTCCTTCTACTCCTTAAGGACACCCTGTGATGACAATGCCACTGATTAATTTACAGCATGAAATACAAGTTTTAATTAAGTGATCACTCTCTCTTTTTCAGTTATTGAGCTGAGGAAAAAAATTGGATCTTCTCAACAAAAATCAGAAGGCATAAAGAATAAAGATTCCGACCTAAAGGGTAATGAAAGTGTGATTAGTAAACCTAATTAGCCAGCTACTTTCCGAAGCTTTGGCACATCCTGAAATCACCATTCATGCACATTGGAAATAGAGACAGAGTGATTAGTAGAACAAAGACAAATGCTGTAATCTGCTCTCAGTGGAGTGTCTGGCATTGGCCCATCAAGAGATAGCAGGACGGGGCTGATAGGAAGCATACTGTCGAGCTGGTAAGTGCCCATGTAGCTGTGGAATCCTGGGACAAAGGGACAGTGCTGCAGGGACACAGACATGGGCTGACGAAAGATAAGACAGGACACAGTGGAATGGGGATGTACGGCACAGATCACACTGCATTATGCACGGTGGAGACAGAACAAAGCAAAAAATATACACAACGCAAACCACAATCCTTCCTCACACATTTAAAGATGCTGTGGACACAACGTCATACTTCTCAGCCTTGGCAAGTTTTTTTTTTTTTCTTTTTTGTAGGTTATCCATTGTAGAATTAGATGGAATACATTTTTTTGGGGGGTGGGGGGCTAGACAGAATAACTGCTTCCAGGATATTTTGCAACAAGATATCAGTTTAAAAATGCTTTAAACGGTTTCACAAACATATGTAACTGTTCACAGAAAAGTAAATTCTCATAAATTCAAAATTCAGTTTCGACAAGAAATAGTTTATGACCCTAAAAACTGCTAGAAAACAAACTGCAATCACCGAAGCAATTGCAATATATATATATACGAGGGCTGTCAATAAAGTATAGGTCCTTTTTATTTTTTTCAAAAACTATATGGATTTCATTCATATGTTTTTACGTCAGACATGCTTGAACCCTCGTGCGCATGCGTGAGTTTTTCCACGCCTGTCGGTGACGTCATTTGCCTGTGAGCGCTCCTTGTGGGAGGAGTTGTCCAGCCCCTCGTCGGAATTCCTTTGTCTGAGAAGTTGCTGAGAGACTGGCGCTTTGTTTGATCAAAATTTTTTCTAAACCTGTGAGACACATCGAAGTGGACACGGTTCAAAAAATTAAGCTGGTTTTCAGTGAAAATTTTAACGGCTGATGAGAGATTTTGAGGTGATACTGTCGCTTTAAGGACTTCCCACGGTGCGAGACGTCGCGCAGCGCTCTCAGGCGCCGTCGTCAGCCTGTTTCAAGCTGAAAACCTCCACATTTCAGGCTCTATTGATCCAGGACATCGTGAGAGAACAGAGAAGTTTCAGAAGAAGTCGGTTTCAGCATTTTATCCGGATATTCCACTGTTAAAGGAGATTTTTTTAATGAAAGGCGTGCGGACGGGTCCGCGCATCGGGACGCAGCCGGCGCGGTGTGGCGGCACAGGAAAAACACCTCCGTGTTGATAACCATTTGTAAAATCCAGGCGGCTTTTGATGGCTTTCAGTGGAGCTGGACATGTTCCAACTTGTCCTTAAGGCTTCCAACGGAGGTGTTTTTCCAGTGGCGGAGCGTTGCGGCGGCTGCGAGCCGATGCTGCAATCCGCACATATATATATATATATATATATATATATATAAAAAAATTTTCAGTTCCCAGTGGAGAAGAAGAGACGAAGCGAGTGAGAGACATTGTGTCAGTAAGTGTTAGCCTAAACAGCTAACCACAGTATTCTCTCGCACGTTTGAGCTCCAGATCATAAACAACCCACAGCACATGTCCACTTTCCCACTGCATAGTCACTTTTTCTTTTGCATTTTTACTTATTTGCCCAAAAACCCATTGAAAATACTATGGTTGGTACGGCATTTATCCCCAAATCTAATCACAAAAACTAATTGCAATCCTATCCCCAAACTATCTCTAAAACTACTGTAACTCCTGACGGATAGTTCTATAAAATCGTATCCTTTCAGTCATCCATTCTGTCATTATTTCATGCCCAGAGAAATCCACCACATGATCAAAATGTCAGGAAAAACAATCTCAGGAGCTGACGTTGTCCCTCCTGTTCAGAAAAAATTCCTCAGGCGTTAATGCTAACCAATATGGAAGCAAATGACATGAACGGATGAGAATGCAGTTTTTGCTAACCATGGCTTGTGCTAATTGTTTGGGACACTGTTGACATCACTTGTTAGGTAAGTGGTTCATGTTGACTGCAGTTGACATTAACAACACAGATGTGCTTGGCATAAACAACACAGTTAGCATCAACCTTGGTTAGCATGACTGCATAAGCTAGCACATGTCCACATATGCCAATGTTGTTAATGTAGTCAAGTCAGTGTAACAATAGTAAATCCCTTTGGCTGTTCCCTTATCATCACTCAGGGTCAACACAGCAGGTCCAAGGTGGATTTGGCACATTTTTTACACTGGATGCCCTTTATAACGCAACTCCACATTACATGAAGAAATGTGTCAGGGGTGGGGTTTGAACCGGGAACCTTCCACACTGAAACAAAGTGCATTAACCACTTGGCCACCACCCCTGCCCTGAGCAGTACACTTCACAACCCCAAGGCAAACCGGTAAACTTTCACCTTTGCCCAATACAAAAACTGCTTATGGTCAATTTCATGTCATATTGATGATTTAAACAGACAGTGTTTAACTGGTAGTAAAACTCTCATGACTGACATTCATACAGATCCCAGTTCAAGTTTAAAGATCTGATTTTCACACATTTAATCTTCCCTGAAAAATTCTTATAGAAGATCATTCATCAAAAAGACATGTTGATGGGCCTCAGTCACATTTTTATGTGTGTGGTTGACAAGTCTCAGCGGTCCTGCAAAGGACTGTTGGTTTCTTCAGCCCCAGTCGTCCTGAGCCTCAGAGGCGACATAAAACCAGAGCGAACCAAAACCACTCGCCTTTATCGCTGTGAACAGTGTTGGACTTCAGAGCTATAAATCTCACACACACACACACACACACACACACACACACACACACACACACACACACACACACACACACACACACACACACACACACACACACACACACACACACACACACACACGTCTGGATAATGTTCACACTGCCACCACTTGCAGCCTTTGCAGCTCTGGGAATTTTGAGGACACCCCCCCCCCCCCCAATCACACGCTCGCGCGTTCGGCCCCTTTATGTTTTCTTGCCTTCTCCTTCGATTTCTTCCCCTAACAATCAAAGGCCATATGGCAAACATATTCCTACGGTTCACTGGTTTTTATGGGTGCTGTTTAAAGAACGGGTCGTAGCTTGGTTGATGGGTGTTCCGGGGGCCAGTTCGAGGGGTAAAACAATATAGTCTGCCTTCAGTCCATTAGAGAGGCTTCAGTTCTATTAGTTCAGTCACTTGGCACTCTGGGTCCTCAGAAACAACCCTGGTTAATTAAGAAAGAAAAACATCAGCGCATAAAGTGTTTAGAAAAATAATGCGTGCAATGCTGCAGAGTTCTACCGTACATTTGTGGTTGCTCCCTGGTGTTAGTCGTTTTAGGTCATTTCATCAGTACTTCATTTCATTACTGTAGTGAAGCTAAATGTCCTTAACAGCCATATCCATAGACTGTATATGTACTGCACAAACTCTCTTCCATGTCACATACAGGTCTTCTTAAGGGTGGGTTGGGGCGACCTCCAACTTGCAGTGACCAAACAAACTTAAGGCATCTTGACACTTGTGTGAATTTGATCCATACACTTGTACACAATCTGCAGTGCAGGAGAGTAAACTCGCAAACCGTTGTAAACTGTGCGCGGCTTCATGCAAGTGCGCAAAGATAATTTTGCAATGTTCAAAATCTCTGTCACACATTAATTATATGAACTTCACGTGTCCATTGCACAAACAATTAAAAAAACGCAGCATGTGAGTGCGAGTCAATGCGTCAGCACACTGCATCACAGCGCAGCTCATCTGAACAATTATAATGAGATGTTAAATCTATCATAAACATAATTTTACAGCTGCTCATGAGAAGGAATGAACATGCAACTGTTTTACCAAGCTATTACAATATAAACTTCAGACTTTATTTTGAGTAAATGCTTCAGGGGAGCATTAGCATGGCTAAAACCTTTCAGCTTCTAGGGGTCTCTGCCCCACCAGAACTGCTGCCTTTTTAAGCATTTTCTTTATTTTGCCTTTCTGCTTCTAGAGGGGCTCTGCCCCATACTCCCCACCTTTTTTAATCATTTTTCTTTTCTTTTTTTTTTTTTTGCTTTTCAGCTGACTCCCCCCCCCCCCCCCCATTACAGCCCTCTTAACCCCCTGCCACTTTAATCATTTTTTTAAAGTAGATGTAAATTAATATTCAAAGTTTTCAGCTAGTTGACAGTAGGCCTGTACAATATGGCCAAATTATTGTATCTCAATGTTGTCATATAAATTGTCATGTAAATGTCACTTATATACATGCTGTCCATATTCTTGAGCTGCTTAGGTGGGTAGGGAGAGTTCCCATGGGATAAAAAAGCTTTTCAACCTACCATCCCTGGTTCTCAAGACCAGGCACCAAAGTGGCTCTACTTTCTTTAAAGATATTCAGGTGTACCTTAGTAAACACTAGTAGAGTTCCACTTTAAATTTGGAATGTATAATAGAAGATATACCTTACTGAATTGTCATATCAATATGATATACGATATGACTGATTTGACACAAAGTGCAGCAACAGTGAAAATTAAACATTCTTAAACAAAACAGTAATAATACCACACTCATTTTGCACTCATCATAAGGTTAGGATACTGTGCCCTCCAAAAGTATTGGAACACTTTGAATTTCACTCATTTTAACTTGTTTATGCCATTTTAAACAAAAGAAATACAAAAAATAAAGAATAAAAATTTCTAAAATTAACTTCCTCAAACTCAAACTGAAAGCAAATCTCTAAAACTTGATAAAACCTGTAAATAAACAAATAGATGCGTGAAACGACGTGGAATAATTCTCTTTACCAAAGGGTATTCCATGTGACGTCAGTGACCCTATAGCCTTGGCGGAGGTTTGCGCCCTCAGAGTGCTTCTACTTGCCAGTTTTCTTTAGACAAGTCAGGGGGTGGAAACGTGAACATTTCCAAGTCATTGAATATGTCTTGGACCTTATTTACATCAATTTTGAAGAAATACAAAAGTTTCTTTCACCAAAACATCAAATCTAGGCTTTCATCTCAATGTACTTTCTGTCAAATTGTAGCTGAACTTTCAGGTCTTCTTTTTAAGAAAATGTTAAGGGTGATAATTTTAGAAAAAATGTATTTGAAATTGAATAAATTAATTAAAATGTGAAATACCAAGTGTTCCAATACTTTGAGGGCAATTGAGAAACACTGAGCAGCAGCATCTTACATCTTATATATAGTGCAGCAGATAAGAGAATATTTAGAGTGGAATCCTGCAAATGGTGATACAAACATCAAATCTGACACAAATAATCCACAGACATGAACTCTTTAAAAAAAACAGATTGAGCACTTGAATTTTCAATAAGCAGGCAGGTAAGGGTCAATTGAAGGGGTCAAAATTAAAATGCTCCAAACATATAGAAAACTACACCACATAATTTGCCTGATCATTAAGATTCCAAAAAAGGTATAGTTTGGACAATATGTGACTGAATGTTCTGGAGTTATGAGGTAAAAGCAGCAAGAATGGTGACAATTGTCAGTTTCAGTTTGTACAGGGGTCAAAAGTTAAAGTTGCTCCATTAAATTTGCTCCAGCTATATATGTGCTGAATTTGATCCTTGTATCACCATTTGAAGGATTGTAATAAGCCAACAGAGCATGAACCAGCTGCTGTCTGTTAGCTTAAACATGTGTATATAAGGCAACCTGAATTAAAGGAGAAATGCTGCTTTTAACAACCTGGACCTCATTTCTTGCATAAAATACGGTAATTTACTCACCAGTGTAAGTTTGGTGTGATTAGAAGTCCAAAGTTCAAACGACGTGTTTAGTTCAAATCTGACGCAAACATTTTTCTTCTTCTACTAAGGTGGATTTGAACTTTTTGTGGTACACAGCACAAACTACTGGACAGGAGGAACATAGCAGTCAATGTGACTCACTGATTTCAAAATGCAGCTCTTTCAACCAGACGTGTGGTGCCGTGACATGTCAATCATCAGATTTCAGGAGAGTCCAGTGAAACCCCGGCCTCCACTCTAGCTCCACCCATGCCAGGAATTGTTCAACATTTGACATTTTCTGTTTCACTATGACTAAAAATTTGGCACTTCCTGTTTGAGTGTGAGCTTGCCACTGAGTTCCCACGAGATTCCATGGGATCTCGTCTGTCAATCCAGGAAGTGTTTGACATTTGTACATTTCCTGTTTTACTGTGGATTTGAAATTTGGCACTCTCTGTTTAGGACGCCCTGTACCATGAGTGAGCTTTGCGACGCTTCGCTCATATTATTTATTTTTTACTCCTGTTCATGTTTATGATGACTATTTTGTTAATTGACTTTTGCCACTGGTTTTGGGGGAAGGAGTATTTTTATTGTGGAGTGTCTTGTGTTGTGTGTACAATTGTTGTGGGTGTCTGGTGGTGCTCTGTTGTACATGTGTTTTGGACATTCATTTTAAATTTCCTTTTAAGGATAAATAAAGTGAAACATGAACTTGAAAGCTTTGACCACCAGAGGTGTCAAGTAACGAAGTACAAATACTTCGTTACTGTACTTAAGTACACTTTTTAGGTATCTATACTTTAACTCCATTACTTATTTTTCTGCCTACTTCTGACTTCTACTCATTACATTTTCACACAAGTATCTGTACTTTCTATTCCTTACATTTTTAAAACAAACAGCCTCGTTACTCTTGGCTTCAGTTTAATGTTTATTTATTTATACATATATATATATATATATATATATATATATATATATATATATATATATATATATATATATATATATATATATATTTCACGTCATGTGCGCCAGTAATCAACTTTTCTGCAGCACGGCTTTGCTCTGAACCTTGAACCAATCGAAGCGTGGTTCGCAGATTGAAGCAATGCTTCAGTCGATTGCTTTGTTTATTTCTTTCTTTCCCTTAATTTTCCCCAGCTAAAACCCTAAAGAGCATACTTCTGTGAGTATTATTTACATTTTCTATGTTAAACCGACCTGTTATGGTCTTCTGAAACAGTTGATAGATGTATTTTATAACAAAAACGGGAGCGACGCTAACGCGTTAGCATGTCTATGGCATTTTCAATGTTAAAACTTAGCATTAAGCAATTGCAGCTGTCATCACGTTCGGGTGCATTTGTTTTCAAATTGTAATATTTCTTAAATTATTTTTATTTATATATTAATAATCTAATGATTATTATATACAATTTTAGAGAAAGAGGCAAAAAGAACCTGAATAGAAACACAACAGAAAATATAAAAGCAACTAACAATGAACATACATAAATAAATAAATACATACATACATAAGTGTTTCCTGTGAACACCTAGTGACTCTTATACCTCCACTTCATCCCTGTCTTATTTAATGACAGTTTGTTTTGGTGAAACCATATTTTCAATTTAATTTCTTCAGTGATTTCCTCCAGAACTATCTGACAAACTAGAAAACTGCTGCGTCCTAGTAAGAGCAGAATACTACTGAAATAAATTTGAATAAGGAAAGTTGTGGGGGGTTTTTTTTTTCCTTCACTAAATGGATGCTGCACTCACTGCAGTTTATTGTCTGGAATAGTCCCAGATTGCATTTCAGAGCTTCTAGAATTGAAACATTTTCGTGCAGGTGGTGTTGGGGGGTAATTTGGGGTTTTGGGTCTTGGGCCACATGTAGAACGAATCAGTTTTTAAATTAAACTTTCAATTCATATAGTGGCATCTACTTTTTTTTTTAAGGTTACTTTATACTTTTATACTTTAAGTAGGTTTTGGAGCACATACTTTTTCACTTTTACTTGAGTAAAGAGGTCAAGTTGATACTTCAACTTTTATCAGAGTGTTTTTAAACTGCAGTATCTATACTTCTACTTAAGTAACAAATGTGTGTACTTTTGACACCACTGTTGACCACCATATTTCCTCAGTAACTATGGCTACTTCCACAGAACTTCTGTCACCAAGCCATGAATGCCTCGGGCCACGCGTTGCATTGTGGGATTGGAAAATTACTGGCTACCAACTGAACCTGGGTAACATGGGAAAGATGGCAGAATGCAATATAAACATGAGCTACTGGTGCAGTTTAAGTGACTTTAAAGGGTGGAAAGTTGATGGATTGAATTTTTTCTTTTGCTAGTGCTGAATTCTCTATGTTCATGGGAAATGTGAACACAACATATTGAGTTAGCATACGGCACAAATTTCATGAAATTGTTACACCCAACCCACTGAAACTGACAAAAATATGCAGTGTAAAAATGTGGCCCCTATGCATGTACACACATATTGCTGAATATGTGATGGAAAATGATCAGTACGTCTTGTACGTGTAAGTACGTCTTGTCATTGTTTACCATAGCGACATTCTGTTAACATTATTAAACTGACTGTGATAACTATAATTGACCAACTTACTATTCTAATCCATCTCTTGCACCCTTCATGGTTTTCTTCTCGGTGGGAAAGTTGTGTAAAACAAACAGTGGTCCATGTGTGCAATTCAGATCCTTGTGCTCATAATTATCAATATCATAGTGGCTTTTATGTGACCTTTCAAGTGTACAATAATGATTTGCACAGTCAACAATAGTGCAGTGTGCACCTGTCATGTTCATACTTCACTTATTAAACAGGCTTAAGGTTAGAATGCAGTAAAAGCGACACATATCCAATAACACACATAATCACCCTACCTGGCTTTAGTAAGCCAAATGGGCACGAGGCTCAGAGTTTGCGCATGTGCGCTAGTAATGTGCAATGCTTATTACTGCTAGTAGTCCTAATATACAAAGTAAATATTACTAAAATGTCACTAAACACTGACTTGTGTCATGGTCTGTTCGAACAAATAACCACACAGCAAGCCAAATCATCTCAAAGATTAAACAATAAAATGCCCAGAAAGAATAAACATGGTTGAGTCCACAGCAGCTAGCACCCACTGCTCGCTGAGCCCTCGACCTCACACACTGGCCGTCACCCAAAGTAACCTCTATTTAGTCATAACTTTGTGATTTAAAATAAGTTACACTGATTAGTTTTTTCTTTTTTCTTTCTTTTTTTTTTGACTAGGCTGTAAGCATGCTTACCTTTGCTGTATATTTAAGCAGTTTAATATAGGGTTCTATGGAGACTGACTTTTGTAAGAAGCCGCAAGCAGGAATTGTAAGATTTGGCATTTCCGTGTTGGCCTCACAACTTGCCAATTAGCCATATCAGTAAGTAAGTCCCTTCGGCTGCTCCCTTGTTTGCACTCGGGGTCGCCACAATCCAAGGTGGATTTGCATGTTGAATTGGCATCGGATGCCCTTCCTGACACAACTCAACATTACATGGAGAAATGTGGCAGGGGTGGGATTTGAACCGGAACCTTCTACACTGAAACCAAGTGCATTAACCACTTGGCCACCACCCCTAAGTCACTTAGCCATATCAAATAGATTAAAAATGGACTGCTTTGCAGTGGGAGTGTCTTATCAATCATACTGTGTATGAAGATGAGTTAGAACCTTATCTGGAGTGCCTACATTAAATATACTTCACTCACTGTCCATAAAGCTAAAACACACCGACACACTAACACAGGGGTGGCCAAGTTCAGTCCTCAAGAGCCACCTTCCTGACACTTAGTTGTCTCCCTGCTCCAACACACCTGAATCCAAGGAAAGACTTGTTAGCAGACTTTTAATGAGCCTTTCCTTGGATTCAGGTGTGTTGGAGCAGAGAAACAACTAAGAGTGTCAGGAATGTGGCTCTCGGGGACCGAGCTTGGCCACCCCTGCACTAACATCTTGACACTGATATTTTGGACATAATTTGACCTTATTTCAATATTAACCACCATGCCTTGTGGATTCACACATATTTTAGCACAATGGTCATGTTAATGTGTGCAAATATTTCACAACATGCTCAATTGTGGTTAACTTTGACAAGCAAACGTGCATGCCCAGATACCCAGTGTTATTTTATACCATATTGCACAATCCACAATATTTTGAACATTCTACTTTACCAAAGTATAAACTGTTCCAAAATAGATGGTTGTAAAAAAAAAAAAAAAGTGGTAGGTTTTCCGTGAATTTATTTGGTTGGGATGTTTGACCACTGATGGCCACTCTGAAGAAAAAGCAGTTTGTGGTTGGCATCAGTGTCCAGTCATGCTAACAACAAACTTTGTTTCTTTGTCCTTTAGCGTCAGCAACAGTTAGCATCCACGTCTAATCAATGTCAACTGTGGTTAGCATTAACTACTCGGCTAGCATAATGGTGGTTAGCAACCACTATGAATCAACTGCTAAGATTAGTGTTTTCTACATGTAGCATCAATCATAGTTAGCATTGCTAAACAAAAATGTCAGCTGTGATAACACAGTTGCCAACTCTCACACATCTGGAGTGACACACTTTCAGGATCAATCTCACACTCTCACGCGCAAGCAAGCAATGTTACACCAAAATAAAAGTTTTGGATGACAAGGTAAACCAATATCATTGTCTAATAAAACTGAGACCGTTGTCACCATAGATGTAGCCTAATCAGTCTAATTGTGTGTTGAGACGGTATAGGCTACAGACTTCAACTAGTTGCAAAATAGGTAACGTAAAGGACATGTCATACATAATTTAATGTCCTGGTTTGCAAGTATTCGTGATTTTAAGTCTATCCGTGCACATGCGCTAAAACAAAATGTGGTCGCTGATGTATTTCACCATGAGGCAGTTAACCACAA
Source organism: Thalassophryne amazonica (assembly GCF_902500255.1). Lineage (NCBI taxonomy): Eukaryota > Metazoa > Chordata > Actinopteri > Batrachoidiformes > Batrachoididae > Thalassophryne > Thalassophryne amazonica. Next base: position 38,064,095 of record NC_047120.1, read on the forward strand.
GGGGCGGGTTCTTTCGATGAAAACATTGCCAAGCACATGCAAATACTGTACATGTAATTTGGTCAGTGATGGGCACAGATCACCAAAAAATTAACTTTGATAACAGATAATCAGATAACTGAAAAGTTATCTTTGATAAAGATAAACCGATAAACCACCCAAAAATGTATCGGAAGTTACAGATAATCGATAACCGATAAATTCCAGTATTGTCTCTGGTACATTTGCAATTACTAAGAAGCTGAAATTGACTTTTAACACGATCGCTTTTGAAAGCATCAAAAGCAACAAAAGACCCAAAGAATGAGCCAGTATTTCCATGTTTGACCATGCTGCCCCCTGTAGGAAGCTGCACAGAAGAATCCTGAGAGCACCCACAAAATCAGCTCTCTATTAATCATAATGCTCCGGTCAGGCGGAGGTCTTGAAAAATAAAGTCATACTAACTTATGGTTTTATGAAAATACGAGGTCTGTCCATAAAGTATCGTACCTTTTTATTTATTTTTTACACTATATGGATTTGATTCATATGTTTTCATGTCAGACAAGCTTGAACCCTTGTGCGCATGCGTAAGTGTTTCCACGCCTGTCGGTGACGTCATTCGCCTGTGAGCACACCTTGGGAAGGAGTGGTCCTGCCCCGTCATCGGATTTTCATTGTCTGGAAATGGTGTAATGATTTGGGGGTTTTTTCCATCAGAATTTTTTCAGAAGCTGTTAGAGACTGGCACCTGGAAACCATTCGAAAAATTTATCTGGCTTTTGGTGAAAATTTTACAGGCTTCACAGAGAATAAGGTCTGTTAGTACAGCTTTAAGGACCCCTTTAAGGATGCTCAGCATGCCGTCCTCCAAGCTGCGACGATGCAGCACAAGCCACCGAACCATTTCTAAACGGATGGCTCTGTGGATACGAGACCGTCGTGTGCTCTTTCTCTGGTTATCACAAGAGCTGGACATCAGCCATCTTCCCGCAGATTTCACTTTTAACAAGAGATTTTGTCATGGAAAGCCGTGCGGAGGCTTTGCGACCACGACCGATTCGCTTTGGAAGTGAGACAAAGGAATACCTCCGTTTCGGCGTGTCAGAGGACAAGTTTGGACATGTCCAGCTCTCCACAATTTCACTGATACTTACTGGACTGGTAAGCACTGAAAGCCGAGATAGACATGTCCACACTTGTCCTCTGACACGCCGAAACGGAGGTGTTCCTTTGTCTCGCTTCCAAAGTGAATCGGTGTACTAACAACTCTACTAACAGACCTTATTCTCTGTGAAGCCCGTAAAATTTTCACCGAAAGCCAGATAAATTTTTCGAATGGTTTCCAGGTGCCAGTCTCTAACAGCTTCTGAAAAAATTCTGATGGAAAAAAACTGTTGTGAAAGTGTAGGAACACGGACCCACAACAGGGGGCGCAAATGAACGGACAATGGAGGAATCAAATAACACTGTTTTTACTGTTGTGAAAACAGGCACAACAACACAGCCGATTACAATATTGAGACTGAGTCCAATAACAACGGTGTCGTGTGGGCAGGCTCGACGATAGGAGACGTCTGTCCAAGTCGAACCGGAACCAACCCGATTTCCTCTACCACCGAACCCCGGGAATACTGGAGCCGCCAAGTCCCGAATCCCCAGGTGGCCACTGCCTCCGCTCGTCGGATCCGGTACTGCTGGCAAGGAACAAAAACAGTCAGGTGTGGATGCGGCTGCACCCAGTAACACGGAGGGTGGAGAGTCCACCTCCACCTCTCGTTAACAATGATACAGGAGTGTAGGAAGGTGAGTACTTATCCAAAAGTTGTTCAGTAGTCAGCTGTCCTACAAATGCTCCACAAGAAATACAACAATGGTTAGTTATATGTATGGGCAGAGATTGTTACCTCTTTGGTCAGGCGATATCTTGGCAAATGAGGTGGAGATGCCGTCCTGCTGATATACCTCCGTATTGATTGGGATCAGCTGTCTCCAGTGATGGATGACAGCTGTCGTCCTGGCTGCTCCCGTAAGGCGGCAGCGCCCTCCGGTGCCTGGAACCCGCACTCCAGGCAGGGCGCCCTCTAGTGGTGGTGGGCCAGCAGTACCTCCTCTTCAGTGGCCCACACAACAGGACCCCCCCCTCAACGGGCGCCTCCTGGCGCACGACCGGGTTTGTCAGGGTGGCGACGGTAGAAGTCGGCCAGGAGGGCCGGGTCCAGGATGAAGCCCTTCTTCACCCAGGAGCGTTCTTCGGGGCCGTACCCCTCCCAGTCCACCAGATACTGAAAACGCCGGCCCATTCGTCGGACGTCGAGGAGCCGGCGCACGGTCCAAGCCGGCTCTCCGTCGATGATCCGGGCAGGAGGTGGCGCCGGACCCGGAGTGCAGAGGGGTGAGGTGTGATGGGGTTTAATCCTGGAGACGTGGAATACTGGATGAATCCGCAGTGAGGCCAGAAGCTGGAGCCTCACTGCGGCGGGATTGATGACCTTGAGTATCTTGTAAGGGCCGATGTATCGTTCTTGCAGTTTTGGGGAGTCCACTTGAAGGGGAATGTCCTTGGTGGACAACCACACTTCCTGCCCAGGACGATACGTGGGAGCCGGGGCCCGCCGCCGGTCTGCATGGTTCTTCGCCCTCGTCCGGGCCTTTAGCAAAGCAGAACGGGCGGCACGCCACACCCGACGGCACTTCCGTAGGTGGGCCTGGACCAAGGGCACACCGACCTCCCCCTCAACCACCGGAAACAACGGGGGTTGATACCCCAAGCACACCTCGAAAGGGGTGAGGCCGGTGGCTGACGACACTTGACTGTTGTGGGCGTACTCGATCCAGGCCAGGTGGATACTCCAGGCCGTCGGGTGCGCGGCTGTCACACAGCGTAGGGTCTGCTCCATCTCCTGGTTGGCCCGTTCTGCTTGTCCGTTGGTCTGGGGGTGATACCCGGACGAGAGACTGACCGTGGCCCCCAGTTCCCGGCAAAAGCTCCTCCAAACATGCGAGGAGAACTGGATGTCTGATGGTATCCCATGCAGACGGACGACGTGGTGGACTAGGAGGTCCGCTGTCTCCGTTGGTAGCTTCGGGAGGGCCACGAAGTGGGCCGCCTTGGAGAATCGGTCCACTATCGTGAGAATGACGGTGTTTCCCTGGGACGGCGGGAGACCCGTGACAAAATCCAGGCCGATGTGAGACCAGGGGCGATGAGGCACGGGCAGCGGCTGTAGCAATCCCGATGTCTTGCGGTGGGCGGCCTTGCCCCTGGCGCAGGTGGTACAGGCCTGGATGTAACCCCGGACGTCGGCCTCCAGGGACGCCCACCAGAAGCGCTGCCGGACGACTGCCACAGTTCTTCGCACCCCAGGATGACAGAAGAGCTTAGAACCGTGACAGAAGTCCAGAACTGCAGCCCTGGCTTCTGGTGGGACGTAGAGTTTGTTCTTCGGTCCGGTTCCGGGGTCCGGGTCTCGTGTCAGGGCCTCCCGGATGGTCTTCTCCACGTCCCAGGTGAGGATAGCGGACTCCGGGATGATGGGATCCGGGGGATCCGACGACTCCGTTTTGACCTCGTCTTCATGTACCCGGGACAAAGCATCCGATCTTTGGTTTTTGGTCCCGGGACGGTAGATGATCCGGAAGTCAAAACGGCCGAAGAACAGTGACCAGCGGGCTTGCCTGGGATTCAGCCGCTTGGCGGTCCTGATATACTCCAGGTTCCGGTGGTCAGTGAAAACCGTGAATGGCACAGACGTTCCCTCCAACAGATGTCTCCACTCCTCAAGAGCCTCTTTCACCGCAAGGAGCTCTCGATTGCCGACGTCATAGTTCCGTTCGGCTGGGGTCAACCTGCGGGAAAAATAGGCACACGGGTGAAGGACCTTATCGGTCTTCCCGCTGTGGGACAGCACGACTCCTATCCCTGAGTCCGAGGCGTCCACTTCAACCACTAACTGGCGACTAGGATCGGGCTGCACCAGAACAGGTGCAGACGAGAAGCGCCGTTTCAACTCCTTGAATGCGGCATCGCACCGATCCGACCAGGTGAAGGGGACTTTTGGTGAGGTCAGGGCTGTCAGGGGGCTAACTACCTGACTGTAGCCCTTAATGAACCTCCTGTAGAAATTAGCAAAGCCTAGGAACTGTTGCAACTTCCTACGGCTTGTGGGTTGGGGCCAGTCTCTCACCGCCGCAACCTTGGCCGGATCAGGAGCGACGGAGTTGGAGGAGATGATGAACCCCAGGAAGGACAAAGACGTGCGGTGGAACTCACACTTCTCGCCCTTCACAAACAGCCGGTTCTCCAACAAGCGCTGCAGGACCTGACGTACATGCCGGACATGAGTCTCAGGATCCGGAGAAAAGATGAGTATATCGTCTAGATATACGAAGACGAACCGGTGCAGGAAATCCCGCAAGACATCATTAACTAATGCTTGGAACGTCGCGGGGGCGTTTGTGAGGCCGAACGGCATGACCAGGTACTCAAAGTGACCTAAGGGGGTGTTAAATGCCGTTTTCCACTCGTCTCCCTTCCGGATCCGAACCAGATGATACGCATTTCTAAGATCGAGCTTGGTGAAGATTTGGGCTCCATGCAGGGGTGTGAACACCGAATCCAACAGGGGCAACGGGTATCGGTTGCGAACCGTGATTTCGTTCAGCCCCCTATAATCAATGCATGGACGAAGTCCGCCGTCTTTTTTACCCACAAAAAAGAAACCTGCGCCCATCGGGGAGGTGGAATTCCAGATCAACCCGGCAGCTAATGAGTCCCGGATGTAGGTCTCCATTGATTCGCGCTCAGGCCGTGAGAGGTTGTACAGCTTACTGGACGGGAACTCACTGCCCGGAACCAAATCAATGGCACAATCATACGGACGGTGGGGGGGAAGTGTGAGAGCCAGATCCTTGCTGAACACGTTGACAAGGTCGTGGTACTCCACCGGCACCGTCCCCAGATTGGGCGGGACTCTGACCTCCTCCTTAGCTTGGGAGCCGGGAGGAACCGAGGAACCTAGACACACCCGATGGCAGGTCTCGCTCCACTGAACCACTACCCCGGACGGCCAATCGATCCGGGGATTGTGCTTCAACATCCAGGGAAATCCTAAAACCACACGGGAGGTGGCCTGAGTCACAAAAAACTCGATCACCTCCCGGTGATTTCCTGACACCACCAGAGTTACAGGTGGTGTCTTATGCGTGATCGGAGGGAGTAGGGAGCCATCTAGTGCCCGAACCTGTACAGGCGAGGTAAGCGCCACCAGAGGGAGCCCTATCTCCCTGGCCCATCTGCTGTCCAACAGATTCCCCTCAGAGCCCGTGTCCACCAGTGCTGGGGCCTTCAGGGTTGAGTCCTCATAAAGGATCGTAACTGGGAGTCGTGTGGCAATGTGGGTGTGTCCCACGTGAATGTCTCGGCCCATCCCTAGCCCAGTTTCTAGGGGGCGGGCGTTGGAGTTTAACCGCTCGGGGCAGTCTCTCATATGGTGCTCTATTGCACCACAAACAAAACAAGCTCCGTGGGCCCGTCTCCTCTGTGCATCTGGTGCCCTAAATGTTGCCCTACTCGTGTCCATAGCTTCGTCAGCAGGGGGAGCTGTGGCCCCACGGAGCGCAGGGGCCGTGGAGCGTGGGGAAGGCGGAGCGCGGTCGGAACTGGAAGGGAGAGGGACGGCGCGTGCCCGGCCACGCCCTTCGTCTCGTTCCCGCCGACGTTCTTCTAACCGGTTGTGTAACCGTATGACAAGATTGATGAGCTCATCTAAATCCCGCGGTTCGTCCTTAGCCACCAGGTGTTCCTTAAGAACCAAAGACAGTCCGTTTACAAAGGCGGCGCGGAGGGCAGTGCTATTCCAGCCGGACCTCGCAGCCGCAATGCGGAAGTCGACTGCATAGGCAGCTGCGCTCCGACGCCCCTGTCTCATTGACAGTAGCACGGTTGAAGCGGTTTCTCCTCTATTAGGGTGATCGAACACGGTTCTGAGCTCCCTTACAAACCCATCATATGTCAGAAGGAGCCGTGAATTCTGCTCCCAGAGCGCTGTAGCCCAAGCGTGTGCCTCACCGCGAAGCAGGTTTATTACATAAGCTACTTTGCTAGCATCAGTCGCGTACATGACGGGACGCTGTGCGAAGACGAGCGAGCACTGCATAAGAAAATCTGTGCACGTCTCCACACAGCCTCCGTACGGTTCTGGGGGGCTTATGTAAGCTTCAGGGGAAGGTGGGTGGGGTCGTTGAACGACCAGTGGAACATCGCTGTTACGCACAGGGTCGACGGGAGGGAGAGCCGCAGCGGCGCCCGGGGGGCGCGCTTCCACTTGTGCGGCGAGAGCCTCCACCCTGCGGTTCAGGAGGACGTTCTGCTCGGTCATTAAATCCATCCGAGTCGTGAAAGCGGTGAGGATCCGCTGCAACTCACCGATCACCCCTCCCGAGGACGCCTGCGCGTCCTGTTCTTCCATTGGCCGTTCAACAGCCGGTTGACGCCCCTCGGGATCCATGACGCTGGCCGAGATATCCTGTTGTGAAAGTGTAGGAACACGGACCCACAACAGGGGGCGCAAATGAACGGACAATGGAGGAATCAAATAACACTGTTTTTACTGTTGTGAAAACAGGCACAACAACACAGCCGATTACAATATTGAGACTGAGTCCAATAACAACGGTGTCGTGTGGGCAGGCTCGACGATAGGAGACGTCTGTCCAAGTCGAACCGGAACCAACCCGATTTCCTCTACCACCGAACCCCGGGAATACTGGAGCCGCCAAGTCCCGAATCCCCAGGTGGCCACTGCCTCGCTCGTCGGATCCGGTTATGCTGGCAAGGAACAAAAACAGTCAGGTGTGGATGCGGCTGCACCCAGTAACACGGAGGGTGGAGAGTCCACCTCCACCTCTCGTTAACAATGATACAGGAGTGTAGGAAGGTGAGTACTTATCCAAAAGTTGTTCAGTAGTCAGCTGTCCTACAAATGCTCCACAAGAAATACAACAATGGTTAGTTATATGTATGGGCAGAGATTGTTACAACAGGACCCCCCCCCCTCAACTTCTGTTGAGAAACAGATGAGGTATACTTCTTGCATTGTGGGGGAACATCAGAGAAGACAGAGTAATGCAGGTGCCTCAGTGCTGAGGACCCCAGCAACTAGAAAAGGCCAAGAGGAAGCTTGCATGTCACCTGATTGTGGCAGATTGATGGCTACATTTAGAAGGTAGGGATGGACCAGTGTTCTGGTGGTTGCAAATCAGGATGTAGGTCAGTTTTTGTAGGGTGGTTGGTGTGGCAATGCACCGCACCAGCACATGCTCCCAGACCTGACCTGCACCATCTTTACAGGAAGAGGAAGGTAAACTCGACGACAAGGAACTCAATCTTCAAGGCATTTCATGGTGATTTGGCTCCTTCTCCAAGGGGAAGTTTTGAGTTTGTCCTCTCCTCTTACTTTCCACGGAGGCTTTTACTGCATGTTGTAAGTCACTTGGACAGAGTCATGCACCCTGCAGTTGACCTGCATCTGGACAGCATCTGGGGTCACTAAAGTCATTGTGACAAATGCGCAACCATCTGGAAACTTCCTTCTTTGATTTGAGGGGTTAATGTGAAGAGGACTCCTACAAAGGAGGAATGAAATGATCGCAGGGGGGAGAAACTCGAGAGAATGTGATAAAAAGTGAGGTCTGTCAAGAGAATAGTTGATAAAATAGTCTACTTTAGGAAACATTTTATGGTTTGTTCTGCAATTGCAGATCAGCTAGAACAGTGGGGCAAGGAGTTGGGTTAACAACATGGTGACCTGGGTTCGAATTCCAGTCATGCTACCTGTTTTTGGACAAGACAGTTCACTTAGGTTTAGTCTTGGCCTCAAAATCACATTTTCACTTACTCAGTCTCATCTTCACTTTTGAATATTAATGGATTCAGTCTAATTAAATTTACGGTGCCTTTTTTAGGTCTTGATCTCGACTCCTTCTCACCTTCTCCAAAGGTTCAGTCTTGACTCAATGTCAATAACTCCAAAATCCCAAAAGTGTTGGTCTTGACTCGGACGCCATACAGAAGGTCTTTTCCCCATCCATACTTCATTTACATTGTCTCAGTCCACCAAGATGTAAATGGGTACCAGTCTTGGCTGGTGAAGTATCCTCAGATGGACGAGTGTCCTCTATATAGGGAGTCAGAGTCTCTCATTCCCTCCATGCTACAGAATTCGGGGATAAGCACTGACAACAATAAGCCTCAGAGTCTACTTAAGCAATCTGGAAGATGGAAATGATTAAATACTATTTGCTCATATTCCTTGGAGGCAGTCATTCCAAACATACCCTTCTTTTCCTCTTGATATTATCTTTTTTGTCAGTCTCTTAGCCTATGTGATGCATCTAAACTGACTATTCTGTCTGCAGATATGAAAACACCCTGTGATGAAGGTGAAGAGTCAAAGAAAACATGCTATTCCAGACCCAAGACAAGTGTACTTGAAAGAACATGTTGAGGATAGTTGTCTCCAGCAAAAGGAAAATAGGTGGATAACATGTGCTGGACAAAAGGCAGCGATCACGGCCCTAAACAACACTTGAAAGATTTTCACCCTGGAGCACCCGAGTGAATCCGGCAGTTTGGATGAAGGATCCCGCTTGAAGATGTAAACACAAAGCAAAATGTTTAGCTCCCAGGAGGAGAAGAACTTAGAGATACAAAGGATGCTACCAAGGCAAAAAAAAAAAAAAAATGGCATTAATCAAGTTCCTTCAGGATGATCCGTAGAGTGCTGTCAGGGCGGAAAGGATCATAAAGGACAGACAGGGATGTGTGAGTTGAGGGAGCTGTAATTGCTAACAGATTACTGAGTCATTTATCTCAGATGCAAGCTGCGAGACGCACCAGTATGTTGTATTCAGAGCTAATTTCACCGTGGGAGGCGCAGTTACCAACGGCTATTGTTCAACGGCTGATGCACCTCTCAGTTTTGTAATTAAAGAAATCATTAGGATCCGGGGCAAAAAAAAAGATGGCATCAGACTGCAGGAATTATGTCATTGGTCAAAGTCAGTGACTGACACACACACACAAAAGATGGAAACTGATAATAGGAGGATCTGATGGTCATTCGTCTTTTTAACCTTGGGTTTTATTGTCCAAAACAGAGCCATCACTCTTCAGTAATCGTACATGCCCAGAAAGGGTTTTGACATTTGTGGGAGTGAGGCGGTGTGAGGTAGAGAACAGTCCGAGCCGCTGTGTTACAGGCTCTACAGACCCTTTAACTAATCATTGCTTCCAGCCAAGGAAATAGAATCAATATGGAAAGGTCAGTCTCTCTCAGGAACGTAGACATGACTGGTACCATGCGAGATGTATAGCTTGTATATAGTTCAAACCCTGCCTCTGGCACCACGTGTTCTGGTTTGCTTTGGTAACAACAGAACCCTCTCTGTTGGAGCGGCCTTTCCCTTTAATACTGTTTTTCAAGATCGACTCCGGTCAAAAATGTGTTTTTCTTATGGTTGTAGCTCCGGGGATGTTTCATTCTCACTGTACCATATGATGTATCTGTCACGTTGGTGACCGTAGCACTTTTCTCACAATTTTCTTTCCAAGGGGGCAGGGTTCCTTGCGCTACAGTTTCACATGAGCATGATGAACAAACACGCCAGTCTCAGACCCATAGGCAGATTAACATGAGTATGCAGTTTCAAGATGTGTTCACGTAACCTGCCAAAACACATTTTGCTAGAAATGGGTACTGGCCTTGGCTGGGGAAGTAACCTGTGATGGATTGGCGTCCATCACAGTGGAAGTCATAGACTCTCATCAGGTTTATGCTACAGTCTAGTAGTGATTCAAAAAGTTTGGGCCGTGGACCATGAAGGTACCGCACCTGGGCAATGATGGATCATTAAAAAATAATTTATAAAAAGTCTTTGATTTTAAGTTTCGTCAACGAGTTTAAAACTGCCTACAATAACATCGACAAACAACAATAACAATGAATAACTACAAATCTTACCAAAATTCTATTGTACTGACATTAATGATATTGTACCTGCATAAATGGTAAATGTCCACTAGGTGGAGATATTCCATTTCAAGAACCTTGGGACATGACAATGACCATTCTGTTATAGTATCCATCCATCCATTTAATTTATATTCCTGCTTTCTCCAATTAAAGGTCAATTAAGAGTCTGGAGCTTGTATTTGTAGTATTCATAGATGATACCAGTATTAATAAAAAAAATGATTATCTTAAGGAATTGAAATCATTGATTGCTAGTAGTGTACCTGGGCATCAGTGCCTAGGAGTGAATTTGTGACATACACTAAACCCCAAATTCCACCAGTCAAAAATGAAAATCCAAAAAAAAAAAAAAAATATCACACACACACACACACATATACATACATACTCGCTCACTCATGGGCCTTTCATACCGCACGCATTGAAAGCATCAAGGAATGCCTCCCAACGCGTCATGACGTCAGTCGCGTCATGTCGACGTCCCCCATGTCATCGTGACGTCACGTAGGATGCAGTAAGGGGGCGGAGATTTTCACACCGATTTTTTCTCGAGGAAAGCTGAGCGATCGCCATGTTGGTTTTGCGTTGATGAACTACGAAAAAGCTTTTAAAAACAACTGTTTACTGTTTCTATTATATTTTTTTTATTTGTCCCACAATCAGGACTATATATGCTGGCAGACGCACTTCAAGTGATGAGCTGAACACCAAATCCTGAAGTCCAGTCAGAAGAAAACATCTCTGTTCTTCAAAATGGGACAAAAGTGCCTTTGAAAGCTCCACCAGATGTCAAAGCTGCAGAGGAGACTTTGGTTAAATGTCCTGAGAATCCAGCAAACCGACACCTGTTTCTATGATTAAAAAAAAGCAACTATTTTATTATTTTTTAAAAGCTGTTTCATTTTATATTTTAACATTAAATGAATGGATCATTAAACATGTCCGTGAAGTCCAAAGTTCACACAAAAGACATTTGCACCTGCCCTAATTGTGCATAATTTTAAAACATTCACAATCACTAGAATAGTCAAATTCATATTTTAGAAATTGATCAGTCCTGATTTACTATTTTAATTAAAAGTGTTCTAAACTTTTTTATAATAATCAAATTAATTTGGACATAAAAAACATTTTCAAGGATTTTTCTTCAGAAAACTGCTCTGTATAAATGAGCAGTCCAGTGACACGATTCTGTTTTGTAGAGATCAGTGGTTTCTGCCACTAGTCTTCCGTGTTTGGGGCCGACACGTTGTCCCTATTGTCACAGTTCAGAGCAGCAAAAGTTGGATTGGGTTGAACTTTGACCGTGTCAGCCTGTCGACAAGTGGGAATGCACGTGTTTAGCGCGTCTAAAGCCGAGCTAAACCACCACTTCTGACACCTCTAAAAAGCAACGCATCTCCATTGAAACTAATGCTTTTTAGACTGATTCGTGACACCTCTGACGCTTCCAAAGCATCCGATGTGAAAGGCCCTTCACTCATCTTCAACCACATACGCCAACTAAGGGTCACAGGGGGACTGGAGCCTATCCCAGCAGTTATAGGGCATGAAGCGGGGTACACTATTCTGTCTCAGGTATATATATATATATATATATATATATATATATATATATATATATATATAAACCAATGTACAGTAGCTTGTTTTTTCAGCAATACAATGTGTTGGCATCTTTATACATTTTGTTATTTTTGATATGTATATTCTCTGAAACAAAATAAGAATGACAGAGTATGACGTGGCTAATATAAAGGAGGCACTATTTTGATTCTTGCATTAACTTGCATTGATTAAACGTCTTTGCAGACCATTCCTGACAGGATCAGTAATTGTTGATGGTACTCCTGCTCATCATTTGTGCAAGAATCAATAGTGGCTCTTGGTTTACTCTCCAGTAAACGCAATGGGACTTCAGGAAGAGCTTCTCATTAACAGTAACTATCTTTTAATGATGTCGCGTCTCATTAAGACTAATGACAAGAATTGATCCAGCTGCCATGCATTGACTGCCAACTGACCTTTGTCGCCTTGAGTTATAGTGGTCTGTCCCTGGAAGCTTGCACAGGCGGCTGATGAAAGAGCAGTAAACATGGTAGAGGTGGTAGATGATGGTAATAATGAGGTAATCGAGAAAAGGTGGTAGATATGTTAACAGAGAGCAAAACTGATGCAGAAAGCCACCTGATGAGGTTGGATGCTTCACTCTTTACCCTCTGTCTACCCTGAGGTTCTGCCTCCCAGATGATTCCATCAGTCCTGTCTATGCCTTCGTACATACTCCTCCAGCCTCCCTGGTGACCACCATAGCCTCCAGGTAGCGATGACAAATGAGTGACAGAACGAGTATGTTGTCTGTGTTCAGGGACCATGGCAAAGTGCTCAGCGGTCATTACAGAGAACCAGTATGCCAAAACTGATCCTAGATGCCTCTGTGCCCTCAGCCCACTTCTTAACATGCTAATTTCTCCATAAAGCAGCCTGATGCACTTATGTGTAACAGCTTGGCCAATCAGTGGGGAGTTCTTGGTTGCCAGTGGTGTTGCTCAGCAGGACTTCTCTGGTATCACAGAGAAGTTCCAAAGGCAGCAGGTGGACAGCAGGGTCATTTGGTGCATACCCCATCAACTCATCTCCTAAATCTGGGTGTGGACACCAGCTGTTCCCCAATTTCACATGATCAAAACATGTGGTCTCGCCTCATATAGATTTGTTGTCCCTTTGACTGATGAAGGCAACGAAGACATGAACTTCATCAAGTGAGCAGTCTTGATCTGACATGTTCAGATAAGGTTAAAGACTTGTTCATTGCATTTAAATGGATGATACAGGAAAAAACAGACATAAGGCACGACAGTGACTGGCACAGTTCTGCTACTGTTCAGCTGTTCAGTTAACTTTGAAAACTATCAGCAGGCCAATTTGCTTCTGCTAAATTTAGTTCTGCTAACTTTCAGTCCGCTAGCATTTTGTTTTGCTGGTAAAGTGAGTAAATTTAACAGTCCAAAAATGTTTGTAAATCCTAAAATCATACGTTAGTTCCTATTTATAAACGCAGAGAACACTTCCGGTTCACAGATAAAAGCACACAAGTGCTAAGGCAAGAAGTTACACTGTGGACTAAAACGGTATGTAAGCCACTTTATATTTATTTTTTGTGCATTTGTTTTGTGTTTATGAATGCAATACGGGTGAGCCGCAGCTCCGTTAGTGGTTTAGAAATATATAATATAGAGATAAACTGTGACTTCTAATACTGCGATTTATTAGTTTTGATAAAGATGATGACCGTGTTTGGGGTTTTATTTTTTATCTATTTATTTTTTGTGCGTTTGGTTTGTGTTTGTGATTGCCTTTGAATTTACCCAGCTGCCCCTGCGCCACTTAAACTCAAAACTGGCTTAACAGTAACCAACAGTGTAATCCGATGTGGCTGCGACTGAGTCAATACTATAAGTTAGCGGTAACTTCCACTAATTTTTTTTTTTTTTTTTTTTAGCGGTTTATCAGTTTCACGTTATAAAAGTTAACTTTTCCGTTACCGGTTTAATGGATATTGAAGCTAACCTTTCAGTTAGCTGAGGCACGAAGACAATAGATTCCGCGGGTATGGCATATCTGATGCTGGATGCTGTCTTGTTCAATATCTCCGCCCTCAGTTTTATAACTACAATCAGCATACTTTTTCCCCCTAAATGCTGTGGTCTTTGTTACATTTTGGTGGCACTGGGGTATGCATGAAGGCAAATATATTGTTTGTACAATTAATACAGCTCTGAAGTGAGCTCCCATATAGCAGTGTATCCTTGCCGTATCACCACACCAATGTAAAGCTTTTTATGCAAAGGATCTACATGTGCAACAATCAAGAACTAAGTTGAAATTATTTTCAAAGTGATGATAGATATTGGGTGTAGGCACCAGCTGTTCCCCAGCTCCACATGATCTCACTTTATTTGTTTAATCCATCACTGCTGTACACAAATATGAAATAAGTCCACACAGTGGGCTCTGACGTGAGCTCCTGTGTTGAAGTGTAGCATTGTTGTAAAATGAGCACAAAACCACTGTAATCCTACTGTGCATACCATGGAGTTTACAACCACTCCAGGCGGGAACTAGCTTGAAAGTCTATGTCCAAACTAATGATTCATGCAGTAAATATGTGGGAGGTGGGATGTGTGATGAACTTGGTCAGTGCAATGCCAGATGAGACCAATATGCCATTTAATGGATGATATTACCTGCACTAAATCCAGTCATTGGTTGTATGAAACACAACAGCCCATCAAGGAAGTAATAGTATATCTAAATGGAAATATGAAGAGAGTTTAAAAACTACATAAAACATAGCTGGCCTTGATCGAAACTCAAATTCCATTACACCTGCTCCTAATTTTCACCTTGCGTGTGACAATATTATTTCTTTCAACAAACCAAAGATGTCCAGCAGGTGGCAGACAAGTGTATATTAAATGACCAAATCAATCTTTTGGTTTAATGTGGTGTACCAAATTTCACAAATTTTAGTTTTTCATATTTTGCGCATTTCATTTGAAAACACTTACAAGGTACCACTATTTATTGTTTTTGAGTTATTTTAAGTTTTAATCGGGATGGGAAGGACTATCTACTTAATCACTCACTGCATTTTACAGGGTACATGACTATTTTATTGCCCCAGCCTTGTAAAAAAATAGTAAAATGAGCCAAAATACTATACTTCAAGTTTCATGGGGGCATTCAGAGGTGGTTCAAATGTGTCAAATGGACCCAGATGCACTGATATATTTAAGGTGCATTATTTGTTTGTTAACTGCAGCATGATGGAAACAGCAGATAGCACTCACCTGCTAACAGTGCTAATTGTGCTAACATATAAACTAAATAACACAAAAATTTCCCCTTATGGAAATGCAGGATTAGAAACTTATTAGCTGGTTCATTGGTATAATTAAGCACACAACAAGTCATATTATCACAGATATTTGAAATAAAATGCTCGGTCAGTCCACAACAGCTAGCAGCCACTGCTAGCGGTTTGAAATTTAAGCTACAGTTTGCTAGAAGGGACAGGGGAGCTGAGATTGTGGAGTGAAACATGCAAGAAAATACATCTCTCACATGCCTTCTGGCAAACTCTAGCTGAAATCTCATGTCTTCTTTTTAAGAAAATCCTTCAAGAAATTCAGTGCTCAAATTGCTTGGTACCTGTAGATCAACCATCCATTTTCTGAAGTCTGTTGGGTTTGGAAAATGGAGGACTCCACTTAAGGCACCTTGACACTTGCACAAATTTGATCCCTACACTGGCATGCAATCAGGTGTGCCAGTGTGTAAACCTATCATAAACGGTTGTAAACTGTGCGTAAATTGCATGCCAGTGTGCAAAGAAAAATCTGAAATGTTCAAAACTTATGACACGCATGAATTTCTTGAAGTAGTCGTGAATATTGCACAACCTATTTGAAAACACTGCTTGTCACAGCGTGTCATTGCACGCGGTGCATCTGAATGATTATGAGATGTTACATCTATAACATAACTATACAGATACATTATCTAACTCATAAGAAGGAAGGAGAATGCAACTGTTTTACCAATCCTTTACGATATATACGAGTATTATATTATTATTAGTTATTATTATTTTATTTATTATTATTTATTTATTATTTTATTTATTTATTTTATATTATTATTAGTTATTAGTATTAGTAGTAGTAATATTATATTATATCGTATTATAAATAATTACCTTTGAGACAAGATTCCAAATGCATTTTCCACAGCATGACGCACTCAAGACAACCTGCAGCTGTAAGCAATTTCTCTGTGATTCTGGGAGTGATGAGAGAATGGCTTTATCAGCCAAGTTCTGAGAGCAAGTGTGTCATTGGCTACAAAATGATTATTTTATATAGCGTGGCGTTAAGCGAGAAAGCGGCACGCATTGGCACAACGAATGGTGCGGCAGTGTGGGGACCAAATTTGTGCAAGTGTCAAGGTGCCTTTACAGTTGCAGCAGTCAAACAGTGAGTTTAAACCTCAAGTCAAATGCAAATGAGACTTTACTTCTTCAAAGAAATCTGCTAAATCACTCTGGAACATTTGGATGCTAATGCCAGTAGGGAGAATAAAAGAGACCGCTCTTCGCTCTGAAAGGCCGCAAGTGCCCTAATCCACAACAATCGCCTCAAAATGAAGCAACTCTCCACTGGAGACAATGAGACTCGGCTTCCTTTCAAAGCATCCTCAAATCAGTCATTCCGCCATTAATGAGCTGTTGTAGAAAAAACACATTGTCTTTGCCAGTGGGAGCAACAGCGAGAAAACTGGGGAGGGGCAGATCCGTTCAAACTTTCAGCGTAGATTCCAAAGCTACCTCAACTTGGACTCCAATTAATCCATGAAAACCAGTTTAAAGCAAAGTAATTGGGTTGTTTGCTTGTTAAAAGTAGACACATGAACGCTGGTGATGACTCCGGAGAAGCTTGTGGATTGTTTAGGTTGAAGTTGGAATGGTGGCCGAAAGACGCGCAGAGACAATAGCTTTAGCTTTACCGTCTCGCTGAGGCGCGGGCCTCTAAATCGCTAGAGAAAAGAGAATAATGGCCTACTGATTAGGCCTGATGGTCTAACTCTAACATATTTTTCTGACAAATTTTCACTCTTTATGTGTTTTATTCAATATTCCTCAAGGGAAGACACTAAGTGCTTTCACATGTAATAAATGAGGCGGCACGAGCACCATTAGCTACCAAAAAACTCTCTTACTTTGTTCAGCAACTCAATACACTTTTGTTTGCAATAGTATTGGCACTTCAACAAAACTGACTGTGGAACGTAGTTGTTACGTGTTGATTACTGTATAAGTGCAAGCTAATTGAAAGTGAAATGTGTGTAAGTGAGGAAAAAACCTTCACGTTTCACAGACGGATTGCGCGTGCTTGTCATCTCGACCGCAACCCCGGTCGACTGCCATTACAATACTTTATTTTATTTTAATGGCTTTAGAGATCCATCAATCTTTGCCGCGGCTTGTGAAAAGGAGCCTGTCAAAACAGTGAAGGCCTGGCTTGGCTGTAAAACAACACAAACAATTTGCACTTATCAGAAATTAAAGTGTCCAGCCGTAGACGTCATGGAATGTCAGCACGCTGCAGGTGACGACGGAAGGAAAATCCAAATGAGTGCCATTAAGTGCAAATAAAGCTCCTTCGAGTCAATATGTGAAATATAAAGGAGGTTTTTCTCGGGAATGTTGGTGCAGGATTTTGAGATCAACACCTGATCTTTCAATAAAAAACTAACATATGTCATTCTTTTGACTGGACAGTGATGCATCAGCTGTGATTCAGTTCCGCTACTGCCTGTCACTTATGTTGTGTATTTGCCAAATTAGGGCCCAATTAGAAGTAATGGGCCTTGCAGTGTAAAATTTATGACCAGGTGGATTTGATTAAGTAGAGCATACGGTGCATCCAGAAAAGTATTCACAGCTCTGCACCCTTTCCACATTTTTTTATGTCACAGCCTTATTCCAAAATGGATGAAATTATTTTTTTTCCCTAAAATTTCAACACACAATACCCCATAATGACAATGAGGAAAAAGTTTTTTTTTCTTTGTTTGTTTGTTTTTAGATTTTTGCAAATTTATATAAAAAACAAAACAAAACTAAGAAATCACATGTACATAAATATTCACAGCCTTTGCCATGAAGCTCAAAATTGAGCTCAGTTGCATCCTGTTTCCACTGATCATCCTTGAGATGTTTCTACAGCTTACCTGGAGTCCATCCAGGGTAAATTCAGTTGATTGGACATGATTTGGAAAGGCACACACCTGACATATAAGGTCGCACAGTTGACAGTGCATGTCAGAGCACAAACCAAGCATGAAGTCAAAGGAATTGTCCGTAGACCTCCAAGGCAGGACTGTCTTGAAGCACAAATCTGGGAAAGGATACAGAAATCTTTCTGCTTCTTTGAAGGTCCCGATGAGTACAGTGGCCTCCATCATCTGTAAATGGAAGAAGTTCAGATCTACCAGGACTTTTCCTGGCCGCCTGTCTAAACTGAGCCATCGGGGGAGAAGGGCCTTAGTCAGTGAGGTTACCAAGAACCTGATGGTCACTCTGTCAGAGCTTCAGCATTCCTCTGTGGAGAGAAGACAATCTTCCAGAATGACAACCATCTCTGCAACAAATCACCAATCAGGCCTGTATGGTTGAGTGGTCAGATAGAAGCTCCTCCTTAGTAAAGGCACATAGCAGCCCGCCTGGAGCTTTCCAAAAGGCACCTGAAGGACTCTCAGACCATGAGAAACAAAATTCTCTAATCTGATGAGACGATGATCAAAACTCTTTGGCGTGAATGCCAGGCATCATATTTGGAGGGAACCAGGCACCATCCCTACAGTGAAGCATGGTGGTGGCAACATCATGCTGTGGGGATGTTTTCAGCAGCAGGAACTGGGCAACTAGTCCGGATTGAAGGAAAGATGAATGGAGCGATGTATAGAGACATCCTGGATGAAAATTTGCTCCAGAGCGCTCTTAACCCTCAGATTGGGGCGACGGTTAATTTTTCAGCAGGACAATGACACTAAGCACACAGCCAAGATATCAAAGGAGTGGCTTCAGGACAACTCTGTGAATGTCCTTGAGTGGCCCAGCCAGAGCCCAGACCTGAATCTGGTTGAACATCTCTGGAGAGATCTGAAAATGGCTGTGCACCGACACTTCCCATCCAACCTGATGGAGCTTGGGAGGTGCTGCAAAAAGCAATGGGCAAAACTGCCCAAAGATAGGTGCACCAAGGTTGTGGCATCATATTCTGTTGGGGAAAGTGTAGTGACACAGACCCACAACAGGGGGCGCAAATGAACGGTCAATAGATGAGCCAAAATGTAACAATTTAATGTTGTGAAGGTGCACAACGAATATACGAGGGCTGTCAATAAAGTAACGGTCCTTTTTATTTTTTCAAAAACTATATGGATTTCATTCATATGTTTTTACGTCAGACATGCTTGAACCCTCGTGCGCATGCGTGAGTTTTTCCACGCCTGTCGGTGACGTCATTCGCCTGTGAGCACTCCTTGTGGGAGGAGTCGTCCAGCCCCTCGTCGGAATTCCTTTGTCTGAGAAGTTGCTGAGAGACTGGCGCGTTGTTTGATCAAAATTTTTTCTAAACCTGTGAGACACATCGAAGTGGACACGGTTTGAAAAATTAAGCTGGTTTTCAGTGAAAATTTTAACGGCTGATGAGAGATTTTGAGGTGATTCTGTCGCTTTAAGGACTTTTCACAGTGCGAGACGTCGCGCAGCGCTCTCAGGCGGCGTCATCAGCCTGTTCAAGCTGAAAACCTCCACATTTCAGGCTCTATTGATCCAGGACGTCGTGAGAGAACAGAGAAGTTTCAGAAGAAGTCGGTTTCAGCATTTTATCTGGATATTCCACTGTTAAAGGAGATTTTTTTAATGAAAGACGTGCGGACGGATCCGCGCATCGGGACGCAGTCGGCGCGGTGCGGCGGCACAGGAAAAACACCTCCGTGTTGATAACCATTTGTAAAATCCAGGCGGCTTTTGATGGCTTTCAGTGGAGTGAGTATATGAGAAATTATTTAACAGGCAGGACATGTTCCAACTTGTCCTTAAGGCTTTCAACAGAGGTGTTTTTCCTGTGGCGGAGCGTCGTGGCGGCTGCGTCCCGACGCGCGGACCCGTCCGCACGTCTTTCATTAAAAAAATCTCCTTTAACAGTGGAATATCCGGATAAAATGCTGAAACTGACTTCTTCTGAAACTTCTCTGTTCTCTCACGACGTCCTGGATCAATAGAGCCTGAAATGTGGAGGTTTTCAGCTTGAACAGGCTGATGACGCCGCCTGAGAGCGCTGCGCGACGTCTCGCACCGTGAAAAGTCCTTAAAGCGACAGTCTCACCTCAAAATCTCTCATCAGCCGTTAAAATTTTCACTGAAAACCAGCTTAATTTTTCGAACCGTGTCCACTTCGATGTGTCTCACAGGTTTAGAAAAAATTTTGATCAAACAACGCGCCAGTCTCTCAGCAACTTCTCAGACAAAGGAATTCCGACGAGGGGCTGGACGACTCCTCCCACAAGGAGTGCTCACAGGCGAATGACGTCACCGACAGGTGTGGAAAAACTCACGCATGCGCACGAGGGTTCAAGCATGTCTGACGTAAAAACATATGAATGAAATCCATATAGTTTTTGAAAAAAATAAAAAGGACCGTTACTTTATTGACAGCCCTCGTACAGACAATCTCAGAAACTGATAACAGTCAATCCACAAAGGTGACGTGTGGGCAGGCTCGAGGATAGAAGACGTCTGTCCTGAGAAGAGCCGGAACCACACGATTTCCGCCGCCACCGAACCTGGTGAATACTGGAGCCGCCAAGTCCTGAATTCCCAGGTGATCACCGTCCCCGACTGTCGGATCTGGTACTGCAGGCGAGGAGCACAAACAGTGAGATGTGGGTGTGTGCACACCCAGTAACAACAACGGTGGGAATTCCACCTCCACCTCTAACACACACTCGTGCAGCATCTGTCTAATCACTTATCTGGTTTGGGTGTGAAGCTTAGCCGCCGCTGTACACACCAAACGCCAATCCAGCAGATAAGGCACACAACAGGAAAGCGGCTGCAAAAGAGGTCAGACTATGACACAGTTTTTAGTACAGCAGAGAATTACCTTCACAGGTAGAAGATATCTCGGCAACGAGGTGGAGATGACGTCCGGTCTTTATGGAGTGAGATGATGTAGTGTAAATGGGTGACAGCTGTCAAGAGATAATGAGTGACAGCTGTCACCCCCGGCTGTGTCTGTGGCGGCAGCGCCCTCTCGTGCCTGAAGCCCACACTTCAGGCAGGGCGCCCTCTGGTGGTGGGCCAGCAGTACCTCCTCTTCTGGCGGCCCACACAACAGGACCCCCCCCCCTCAACGGGCGCCTCCTGGAGGCCCGTGACAAAATCCAGACCGATGTGGGACCAGGGGCGATGAGGCACAGGAAGTGGCTGAAGAAGTCCCTGTGCCTTCTGATGGTCTGCCTTGCCCCTGGCACAGGTGGTGCAGGCCTGGATATACTCCCGGACATCGGCCTCCAGGGACGCCCACCAGAAGCGCTGCCGGACCACTGCCACGGTCCTTCGCACCCCCGGATGACAGGAGAGCTTAGAACCGTGACAGAAATCCAAGACAGCAGCTCTTGCCTCCGGTGGGACGTAGAGTCTGTTCTTCGGCCCTGTTCCGGGGTCCGGGCTCCGTGCCAGGGCCTCCCGGACGGTCTTCTCCACGTCCCAGGTGAGGGTGGCCATGATAGTGGACTCCGGAATGATGGGCTCCGGTGGATCCGACAACTCAGTCTTGACTTCGTCTTCATGCACCCGGGACAATGCATCCGATCTCTGGTTCTTGGTCCCGGGGCGGTAGGTGATTCGGAAGTCAAAACGCCAGAAGAACAGTGACCAGCGGGCTTGCCTGGGGTTCAGCCGCTTGGCGGTCCTGATATACTCCAGGTTCCGATGGTCAGTGAAAACCGTGAAAGGCACAGACGCTCCCTCCAACAGGTGTCTCCACTCCTCAAGAGCCTCTTTCACCGCAAGGAGTTCTCGATTGCCGACGTCATAGTTCCGTTCAGCTGGGGTCAACCTGCGAGAAAAGTAGGCACACAGGTGAAGAACCTTATCGGTCTCTCCGCTCTGGGATAGCACGGCTCCTGTCCCTGAGTCAGAGGCGTCCACTTCAACCACAAACTGGCGGCTAGGGTCGGGCTGCACCAGAACTGGTGCAGACGAGAACCAGCGTTTCAACTCCTTGAACGCGGCTTCGCACCGATCCGACCAGGTGAAGGGGACTTTTGGAGAGGTCAGGGCTGTCAGGGGGCTACCTACCTGATTGTAGCCCTTAATGAACCTCCTGTAGAAATTTGCAAAGCCGAGGAACTGTTGCAGCTTCCTACGGCTTGTTGGTTGGGGCCAATCTCTCACCGCTGCAACCTTGGCCAGATCAGGGGCGACGGAGTTGGAGGAGATGATGAACCCCAGGAAGGACAAAGAGGTGCGGTGAAACTCACACTTCTCGCCCTTCACAAACAGCCGGTTCTCCAACAACCGCTGCAGGACCTGACGTACATGCTGGACATGAGTCTCAGGGTCCGGGGAAAAGATGAGTATGTCATCCAGATATCCGAAGACGAATCGGTGCAGGAAGTCCCGCAAGACGTCGTTTACCAAAGCTTGGAACGTCGCGGGGGCGTTAGTGAGGCCGAACGGCATGACCAGGTACTCAAAATGACCTAATGGGGTGTTAAATGCCGTCTTCCATTCGTCTCCCTTCCGGATCCGAACCAGGTGATACGCATTCCTAAGGTCCAGTTTGGTGAAAATTTGGGCTCCATGCAGGGGCGTGAACATTGAATCCAACAGGGGTAAAGGGTATCGATTACGAACCGTTATGTCGTTCAGCCCCCTATAATCAATGCATGGATGGAGTCCGCCATCTTTCTTGCCCACAAAAAAGAAACCTGCACCCATCGGGGAGGTGGAATTTCGGATCAGCCTGGCAGCTAATGAGTCCCGGATGTAAGTCTCCATTGATTCGCGCTCAGGACGTGAGAGGTTGTACAGCCTGCTGGACGGGTACTCAGCGCCCGGGACCAAATCAATGGCACAATCGTACGGACGGTGCGGGGGAAGGGTGAGCGCCAGATCCTTGCTGAAGACGTCAGCAAGGTCGTGGTACTCAACCGGCACCGCCGTCAGATTGGGAGGAACTTTAACCTCCTCATTAGCGTTTACACCGGGAGGAACCGAGGATCCTAAACACTTCCAGTGGCAGGTTTCGCTCCACTGAGTCACAACCCCAGACGGCCAATCAATCCTTGGATTGTGTTTAATCATCCATGGGAAGCCCAAAACCCTGCGGGAGGTAGAAGGAGTTACAAAAAACTCAATCTCCTCCCGGTGATTCCCAGACACTACCAGGGTTACAGGTAGTGTCTTGTGTGTGATAAAAGGGAGAAGAGTGCCATCTAGTGCTCGCACCCTCTCTGGCAAAGAAAGCGCCACCAGAGGGAGCCCTACCTCCCTGGCCCATCTGCTATCCAGCAGATTCCCTTCTGACCCCGTGTCCACCAGTGCTGGGGCTTGAAGGGTTAAATCCGCGCTCAGGATTTTAACTGGGAGTCGTGCTGACAGATGTGTATGACCCACGTGAATGTCATGACCCCCCCTCAGCCCAGTCTCTAAGGGCGGGCGTTTGTGTTTTGACCTTTTGAGGCAGTCTCTCTGCTGATGCTCACTCGAGCCGCAGACAAAACACTCCCCACGGACCAGCCTCCTCTGTCTGAATGTGGCCCTGCTCGTGTCCCTAGTACCATCAGCAGGGGGAGCTGTAGCCACACGGAGCGCTGTGGCTGTGGAGCGTGGGGAAGACGGCTCTCTTTCGGACCCGGGAGGAAGAGGGACGGCTTGTGCCTGACCACGCACTTCGCCTCGCTCCCGTCGGCGTTCTTCTAACCGATTGTCCAATCGTATAACCAAATCGATAAGCTCAGCCAAATCCCGCGGTTCCTCCTTAGCCACCAGGTGCTCCTTCAGGACCAACGACAGTCCGTTTATGAAGGCGGCGCGGAGCGCAGTCATATTCCAGCGGGATCTCGCAGCCGTGATGCGGAAGTCGACTGCATATTCGGCTGCGCTGCGGCGCCCCTGTCTCATTGACAGCAGCACGGTAGACGCGGTTTCGCCTCTGTTAGGGTGATCAAAAACAGTTCTGAGCTCCCTCACAAACCCAGTATAAGAGGCGAGGAGCCGTGAACTCTGTTCCCAAAGTGCTGTAGCCCAAGCGCGTGCCTTGCCTCGAAGCAAATTAATCACGTAAGCCACCTTGCTGGCGTCAGACGCGTACATCACGCGACGTTGTGCAAAGACGAGCGAACACTGCATAAGAAAGTCCGCGCACGTCTCCACACAACCTCCGTACGGCTCTGGGGGGCTTATGTATGCTTCAGGGGATGGTGGGGGGAGTCGTTGAATGACCAGTGGAATGTCTGTATTCGGCACCGGGTCGGCAGGAGGAGGAGCTGCAGCAGCGCCCTGAGCGCGCGCTTCCACCTGCGCGGTGAGAGCCTCCATCCTGCGAT
This sequence comes from Thalassophryne amazonica, assembly GCF_902500255.1. Taxonomy (NCBI): domain Eukaryota; kingdom Metazoa; phylum Chordata; class Actinopteri; order Batrachoidiformes; family Batrachoididae; genus Thalassophryne; species Thalassophryne amazonica. Next base: position 38,088,295 of record NC_047120.1, read on the forward strand.
TAAGGATGATGTGTTGCTCGGTCATCAGGTCCAGCCGAGCGGTAAAGGCGGTGAGGATGTGCTGCAACTCACCAATCATGCCTCCAGCCAACGCCTGCGCACCCTGCTCTTCCATTGGCTGTCCAACAGATGGTTGACGCCCCTCGGGATCCATGACGTTGGCCGAGATATCCTGTTGGAGAAAGTGTAGTGACACGGACCCACAACAGGGGGCGCAAATGAACGGTCAATAGATGAGCCAAAAGGTAACAATTTAATGTTGTGAAGGTGCACAACGAATATACAGACAATCTCAGAATCTGATAACAGTCAATCCACAAAGGTGACGTGTGGGCAGGCTCAAGGATAGAAGACGTCTGTCCTGAGAAGAGCCGGAACCACACGATTTCCGCCGCCACCGAACCTGGTGAATACTGGAGCCGCCAAGTCCCGAATTCCCAGGTGATCACCGTCCCCGACTGTCGGATCTGGTACTGCTGGCGAGGAGCACAAACAGTGAGATGTGGGTGTGTGCACACCCAGTAACAACAACGGTGGGAATTCCACCTCCACCTCTAACACACACTCGTGCAGCGTCTGTCTAATCACTTATCTGGTTTGGGTGTGAAGCGAAGCCGCCGCTGTACACACCAAACGCCAATCCAGCAGATAAGGCACACAACAGGAAAGCGGCTGCAAAAGAGGTCAGACTATGACACAGTTTTTAGTACAGCAGAGAATTACCTTCACAGGTAGAAGATATCTCGGCAACGAGGTGGAGATGACGTCCGGTCTTTATGGAGTGAGCTGATGTAGTGTAGATGGGTGACAGCTGTCACTCATTATCTCTTGACAGCTGTCACCCCCGGCTGTGTCTGTGGCGGCAGCGCCCTCTCGTGCCTGAAGCCCGCACTTCAGGCAGGGCGCCCTCTGGTGGTGGGCCAGCAGTACCTCCTCTTCTGGCGGCCCACACAACAATATTCAAGAAGACTTGAGGCTGTAATTGCTGCCAAGGGTGCATTAATAAAGCACTGAGCAAACTGTGTGAATACTCATGTACAATGGATTTCTTAGTTTTTATTTTTAATAAATTTGCAAAAATAAAAAAAAACATGTTGTCATTATGGGGTATTGTGAGTAGAATTTTGATGGAAAAAAATGATTTACTCCATTTTGGAAAAAGGCTGTAATACGATACGTGGAAAATGTGAAGCGCTGTGAATACTTTCTGGATGCACCGTACAAGAAGTATTGCACATGCTACTGCAAATACAGACCCTCCACTAACTGCAGCATTTAAATATGATGTTCCAAAAGGGTGTCATCCTATTTCATTCACTTGCATTTTAATGCTTGAACACAAACCATTTGTTTTGAATCAATTGGTGTATGGAGGACCCATTTAGCACAGCATCTTACTTTTGATACGGACTGCAGAGCAATTCTCAAGGTCAGTATCCGGGCATTTAATCTCGAGGGGTGGGTTATCTCTGTGAAAACATCGCCAAGCTCAATACAAATACATGCAATTTGGTCACTTTCCAAACGGGTAAGGCTTGTCAATAAAGTCAATTTAATGTACAGTGGTTCATTTCAGGTCAGCTTGGTGTATAAATCTCACCGTTCCAGGCAATGATAGTTGTCAGCTGGCCATTAGAAGCAAGTTAGACATTATAAAAAAACCAGCTGATTTCAATAAAACAGCATACAGCCCAAGTGTGCTTTCACCGAGCGGACAGTCACAGAAGCACAAATTAGCGGCTTCGGATTGGTCACTTTGCCGAAGTGACGTAGTGCTGACCTTGAAAATACTTGAAACATGTTTTGAAATATTCTGGAGCAATACATGAATGAAGCCATCATAGATCCTGACAAAAAGTTTTCATCCCTAGCCACACATTCTATCTGTTGTTTAATTAAAATGTATTTTCCCCCCTTCTGTTGTATATTTCATCTGATTAAAAGATGATAGTATTTATTGTTTTTGAGTTCTTGTCTAAACAAGTTGGCTAAGATGGACTAAAGGTACTGACACTTGCACGACTTTGATCTGCACACTTGCACGAACATCATCGTGATGATCCCACCCCGTGTTCCCAGCTGGACGCCCTGCTTTGTTCCACTGGCTGCCATGCATTGTGCGCTGGATGCTGCGTATATAAAATAATTAGTTTGTAGAAGATTAATCATTTTCTGTCTGAGTTAGCTGTTGAAAACGCCGCTAATCGCTTCCAGAATCACAGAGGAGTGCTCCAGCTGCTGCTTTTCTCACGCATGCTGAAGGAGATGGAGAAAGCATTTAGAGCCATCATAAGAGGTAGTTCTTTGTCATGTGTACATTGTAATGGCTTGGTAAAACAGTTGCATGTTCTTTCCTTCTTGTGTGCAGCTGTAAAAGTATGTTTGGGACTGATTTAACATCTCGTTATAATCGTTTAGACGAGCTGCGCTCTGATGTGGTGCACTGACGCAAACACTCACACTGTTCACTTCTTTACTCGACTTGACAAGCTGCACGTAGTGTTGGCGAATAGCTCACGCAATGTTCACTACCATTTCACATTTGTTGCACAACATTTATTTATTTCAAAATTCTCTTTGTGCAATTGCAAGTACCAGCACCCCTCTCACGTTCAGTCTACACCTGTTAATGACGAGTTTACTCTCCTGCATGACACAGTACGTGCATCAAAGTCGTGCAAGTGTCAGGGGGCCTTAAGTCACACACTCACCCACTCATTTATATTTTTGCTGTCTCAGCCCTGCACTGTTTCAGTCTTGAGTAATGCCAGCTGAATGACATTAATATTTAATCATTATGCATGCATTGTTAATGTCAGTTAACATTATGGATGGTTACCAAGATGTGGGGTTAGCGTCATTCATAACTAGCATCACGGGTTATTTCACTTTTTACACTCTTAATTCTTTGATGCAGATGGACTGCAGATCTTTAAAATGTGAATTGAAAAAACAATGACTTGAACCAAGTCCAACAACTCCTATGAGCAAGCAGTAGAAGCAGCTTTGGGAAGCAAGAAATGTCAATGAATGATGAAAAATTTTTACCCAAATGCAAGTTGGCCCTTTGAGAGGTTATGTTGAACAATAACCTGGCAGAGTATATAATTATCCCAGAAATGGAAACAAAGGAATAGCCAAGTAGGCCTTTCTACACAGTGTGCACTTACCGGCCACTTTATTAGGTACACCTTGCTCGTACCAGGTTGGACCCCCCTTTTGCCTTCAGACCTGCCTTAATTCTTCATCTTATAGATTCAAAAAGTTATTGGAAACATTCCTCAGAGATGTTGGTCCATATTGACATGTCAGCATCATACCCATTCAACCAGTCTACTCTCCTCTGACATAAACAAGGCATTTTCAACTGCTGCTCACTGGATATCTTCTCTTTTTTGGCCCATTCTCTGTAAACCCTAGAGATGGTTGTGCGTGAAAATCCCAGTGTATCAGCAGTTTCTGAAATATTCAGACCAGCCCGTCTGGCACCAACAACCTTGTCACGTTCAAAGTCAATTAAATCTTCTTTCTTCCCCATTCTGATGCTCAGTTTGAACTTCAGCAAGTCATCTTCACCACGTCTAGATAGCTAAATGCACCGAGTTGCTACATGTGAGGAAATAACCATGTTGTGTCTGATGACTTGTGAACGTTCATGATGGATTACGGCCACGAATAGCCGTTTTACCGGCTCCGTGTAACGGTTTATTTTTCTGTAAGTAATTCGCTTGGCGAATCGTTGTGAAAGGGTGTGGTCGGCCTATCAAAGCCACCATCGCAACAGTGTCTTCATGCCAAACTGGAAATTCTGTGAGCAGACCCACAGATTTCTCCATCTCGTCAACTGCATTGAGTTAAATCCACGGTAAATCAATCAATCAATCCAGTTAAATCCATTAAGTCCACGCATTTTGGGATCGTCATCACTGCACTAGTTTCTGTCGGTTTCAGGTGACAGCGTCATTGTTGACATATGCGCAGCAACGCGGTCAGGACGGGGAGTAACATCAAATGTGAAACGGTTTTAATATTTTGCCACCGTCCACGTGTTTCTGAAATCTCACACAATTAACCAATCACACTCGCGGAAAAAATGTAATTGAATTACAATAGCTGATTACGCATTTACGGTAGAAATTGAACAGGTGTACCTAATAAAGTGGCCGGTGAGTGTATGTTCAAACCTTGAAGATATCTGTTCAGCATTGTAGTGCTGTTGCATTATCTTGTAATCATATTTTTGTTCTTGGGGTATTTATTATTAATGGAATACAGCATTTTATAACCATTTGTTCATTAGCATGTAACTACACAATGAATTAATGTGTTTTGACAAGCTTAGAATAAGCCCTTCATATCTACATCAGAGCAAAACCCCTCAGGGAGGTCACTAAGTTGCACCACCATGTTGATACAGTAGCCCAAAATGGACATAACTTTGGCTTTCAAATTTTACAGTTTGCGCAAAAGACCAATCACAAGAATAGGCAAAGGAGGATGAATCCCCATCACCAAAGATGCAAAAACCTGAGGGAAAACGATATCGTGACCAGTCATGGCATAATGCAATCTGCAAGCTCACCACTAGATGACACCAAATCCTACACACTGTAGCATCAACACTGTTGACTGGATGTAATGTGTTGCTGAAAACCAAATACAGAAATGTATTAACTTCTGCTGGCAATGTTTAGCTGTGATTGGTGTCTACAGTGCACAGGTTAAAGATTGATGCCTGACCAACTCTCCATCTCCTCCCACACACACACACTCGCTCTTCCTTTGTCATCCCATCCCAAAGCACAATCAAAGAGGGCATTGAACAGACCTGAAGTGCCAGCACACTCCATTGCACATGAAAAACCAATGGGTTCCTTTCTAGTCTTGAGAGGTAAGCCCTGAACTTTGAGGTCCCCATTGTCTCTGGGCACGCTGACACAAGGGAACAATGGGAGCACTATCTCCCGCTATAAGGCAAGCTCAGAAGAAGGCACCGAAAAACCCATTCAACTCATCATTAACCCTTCTCTTTGGCTCTGGAAGTAAAAGAATGGAGCAGTTCCACCGTAACACCCTGCCCCTCACCTCTGCCACCCTCCCCAACAGACCTGCTAGCCTCCAGTGGTACAACCTCCTTTTGTCCCATTGTGCCATGAGTGATGGTTTCTGGCGGTTTGGAGAAAAAATGAGGGCCACTGAGAGTTTCGGAGGTTTGATTGGCAACTTTGGCTACTCAAACTGTCAAGAGAGAAGGCAGAAATAACAAGGGTACAGCTAAATGGGCCAAGCCTGAAAGAAGAGAGGGCAAGGGGCAGGGTGTTGACATATAATCTTAATGATAAAGAAAGAAGTCCCAGTAGAGAATGCTTATGTGCAGCTTGGCCTTTTCTCTGGCAGGTTAACTTGATATCCTGTGAATCATGCAGATATTTTGTGGGTTTGGAGGAGACTTGCAGTGTTTTACACAGGCCTCTTTTGAAGCGTGGGGGCATTATAAATGCTAAATACCCAGCTAGACCCAGCTGATCACCATAGCCTGCGGCAATCAATAAGTGAATGGAGACCAGGTGGTTGCTCTGCCATTCAGAAAGAAAGGATGAGAGCTTGGATTTTACCACGTTGGCTGGGAGCGATTGCACAATAGAGCAGAGGTCTCAAACTCATTCCAGAAAGGGCCGAGAGGGTGCAGGTTTTCTTTGCAACTGCCCACTCCACCAGGTGATTTCACTGATTAACTGATTTCATCTGCTCAAAGTGATATTAATCAGTGAAATCACCTGCTGGAGTGGGGAGTTGCAAAGAAAACCTGCACCCTCTCAGCCCTTTCTGGAACAAGTTTGAAACCCCTGCAATAGAGGTTACAGTCTCCAGTCAGACAAAAAAAAAAAAAACACTGGATTTTCTTGCAGTAAACAGCAACAATACTTAGATTAAGCACAGCCTGAATAAATACGTAGATGTTTTCAGGTTGCTTTCATACCCACCTTGTCTTGTCAGGGACTTTTGAGCTTTTCAGTTTGAGCCGTACAAAAATAGCAGGTGTGAAAGCTGCCTTGGATCACACTCCAGACCAAAATTTATTCCAACCAAAGGAAGCGGTCTCAGTCCAGATCAAACTGAACCATAGTCGTCTGTGTTTTTTGGATAATTCAGACTTTCAGTCAGGAAGTTCAGTCAGGTTATGGCACCCAATGAACAGTAAAAGATGAGAAGGGAACAGTAATTTAAATAGTTTACTTGATTAAAATTGAGTAATTCTGCACTGCCATCTATCTTATCTCTTCATTAAAGATAGAACATCAATTTTGTAATCACTTTGGCAGGTGGTAACAGTTATACTTTTGCAAGCAAGTGCTGTCACATGCTGCTGGTAAATACCATAACAACAAGAGCAATCAGAGATTTCTGACTTCCGCCAATCCAGATCTGGATCACCTCCAATATTCAGTGGAGTCTTCCATGCCCTAATATCCATCTGTGGTGAAAATTTGGCAAGAATCCGTGAAGTATTTTTGACGCAATCCTTCTAAGCCTATATAAAGTGAAATCTTGAGCCAGAAACCCGATCCAGATCACCTTCAAAATGTAATGGAGTCTTCCATGGCCTAATATTTATCTGTGGTGAAATTTTTGTCAAAATCTGTGCCATAGTTTGACGTAATCCTTAAAAGCCAATAAAGTAAAATCCTGAGCCAGAAACTGGATCCAGATCTGGATCCGGTACACCCCCAAAATTCAGTGGGGTCTTCCATGCCCTAATATCTATCTGTGGTGGAAATTTGGTGAGAATCCATGAAGTAGTTTTGATGTAATCCTTCAAAGCCTATATAAAGCGAAATCTTGATCCAGAATCTGTATCTGTATCTGGATCACCTTCAAAATTTAATGGCCTAATTTTGATCTGTGGTGAAAATTTAGCCAAAATCCATACAGTAGTTTAACGTAATGTTTAAAAGCCTATAAAGTGAAATCCTGAGCCAGAATCTCCAACATTCAGTGGGGTCTTCCATGCCCTAATATCCATTTGTGGTGCAAATTTGGTGAGAATCTGTGCAGTAGTTTTGACGTGATCCTGCTAACAGACAGGCAGACAAACGCAGATGATTTTATTACGTCCTTGGCGGACGTTATAATAATGTCGTTACAACAAAAGGAATTATTCATTCATATATTTATGAGTGACTGCTGCTTATTCCAGCAGTTACTGGGCAAGAGTACAACTTCAACCGACTGCCAGTCTATTGTAGTGCCAAATTTTGTCACAAAACACTTGTTATGACCAAGCATGAATATTTGACAACTTGGGTACCCTATTTAGTGATTTGTGAGATAACATGAACCCGAACTCAAACATGGATGAATGTTCCCTTCTGTGTCAAGGGATGAGGTGGAGGTCATGCAGATACTTTTGTCTGTTATTAGAGAGAAATTAGGCTACTTTATGTCAACGCCCTATCCCGCACGTCATTGAATGGCCGGATGGGTGTACTCAGCTAGTCGTGTAGCAATGTAAAGGGTACTGGTTAAGAGTAAATATGTGAGGAATCGGGTGTGAGAATGTGTATTCATCACATAAGTGCAGTGCATCCGAAAAGTATTCACAGCACTCCACTTTTTCCATATTTTACTACGTCACAGCCTTATTCCAAATTGGATAGTTTTTCCCCCTCAAAATTCTACAAACAATACCCCATAATGACAATGTAATTTTTTTTTTTTTTATTAAAAAAACATGAAAAAAGTGAAGCGCTGTGAATACTTTCCAGATGCACTGCATTTCATGAAAAGTTATTTTCTTTAGGGGAGGTGATGGTCTAGTGCAGGGGTGGCCAAGTTCAGTCCTCGAGAGCCACCTTCCTGACACTCTTAGTTGTCTCCTGCTCTCGAGGACTGAACTTGGTCTAGTGGTTAAGGTGTTGGGCTTGAGACCAGAAGATCCTCGGTTCAAATCCCAGCCTGACTGGAAAATCACTAAGGGCCCTTGGGCAAGGTCTTTAATCCACTATTGCTCACGGTGTGTAGTGAGCGCCTTGTATGTCAGCACCCTGACATTGGGGTGAATGTGAGGCATTATTGTAAAGCATTTTGAGCATCTGATGCAGATGGAAAAGCGCTATATAAATGCACTCCATTTACTGTAAATTAGGGATCCACTGAGCCAACATTCTGAATTTTTATTGAGCTAGTATTGAAAAAATGACCGGGTCAGATGTGAAAAATTTAAAAAAAGAAAATTTGATCTGAGCAGAGTCTTGTATTGCAAGTAAATTGTGGAATCTGTATATTTTCCTTTCGTTCCACAGTGTGACTTGATGTTTTGTTACATTGCTGGGTCAGCAAAGTATATATAAGTGCTTATTAGCAGAATAGTTGTTTTAAGACTGGGAAAAAAGGGTACTGGAAAGGTATTGGTATGGGCAGATACTAAAGGTTGCAGTATCTGTATCGTATCAGGCATAAAAGTGGAACTGTGCTATTCCTAATGCAAATGCTACTTTACAATGCGACACCAAACTAACTGGACCAAACATTTACAAACATCATCCTGAGTTTGGACTTCATTTTGGACTTTCTGGTGAGAAAAAAATGCCCTTAAAGTCAGCAGAGAAACCATACTAGTAGGAGTTCAGATCTAGGTTCGAGTCTCCCATGTGCCTTGTGGCAAACTGTAGCTGAAATTGCTTTCTTATAAAAAAAAAAGTCCTTCCATGTTTGACGCCATTATGACACAGTAAAACAGGCAAAAGTTGAACCATGCAAAGTAAGAAAACACTTTTTTGAGGCATTCTTAACAAAAAAGTAACTGGATGCAGAATTCAAGTGCACATATTACCTTTGTATAACAAATATTACCTATGTGCAATGTGTGCTTTTAAACTATTACTGTTTAATTCTGAAAACTATTCCACCTGTTCTTTGAAAAAAAAAATGCATTAATGGTTTTTCTTGGCACGCCGAGTGAATCCAGGCACTTTGCCGTGTCTAATGTGATCCAGGTATGGATACAGGCCGACGCTTAACTCCAGTCCTTGCACACTTGATATGCTTTTATGTGCGACTGTAATGCAAACATCATGTAGAGGCTTGCAGAGCTGCTTAATGTGATTGCTGCCTTGGCAAAAGCAGGAGGGAGGCAAACATTAACAGAGAGGCTTTGCCCATAAACTGTTACACATTAATATGGATCAGGTGGAATCCCCTTTTCTCCTCACTAAGGCAGGCACGTTCCATGAAAAGATGAGTTCAATGGGATTAAACTTCCATAATAATTATGGAACAATAGGAGACCATGAACCCAGTTGTTTTCTCATTTCTAGTTGTGGTTAAACATGCTTATTTTAGTGTATAGTGCAGCAGATAGAATATTTGCAGAAGAATTCTTTAAATCTGGTTACAAGCACCAAGGTTTGACTGTGTATACCTTTTGGTACATATTTTAGAAAAGTAATGTTAGCCATTTGAATTTTCAATATGTTGCCATGTAGGGGTCAACTGAAGAACTGCATAGGGGTAAAAAAAAAAAAAAATGTTCCAATCATATTAAAAGCTATACCACAATATGTGTCTGATCACAAAGATTCCAAAAAGGTATAATTTGGACTATCTGTGACTGAATGTTCTGGAGTTATGAGGTAAAAACAGCAAGAATGGCGACAAAGGTCACTTTCAGTTTGTACAGGGATCAAAAGTTAAAGTTGCTCCAATTATGGTGAAACATGATGCAAATTATTGGTTGAGTTAGTAAGATTTTAAAAAGGAATAGTTTGCACCATGTGTCATGCTTAGTTATCATGTGACATTGTTTGACCTTCACTTTGGAGACCAAACATTCAACACAGAACTTTTCCATTTGTTAATCCTATTAGTTCAACCAATAATTTGCACCACGTTTGACCAAAACTGGAGCAACTTTAACTTTTGATCCCTGTACAAACTGAAACTGACCTTTGTCACCATTCTTGCTGTTTTTACCCCATAACTCCAGAACATTCAGTTATACAATCCCTGGCAAAAATTATGGAATCACTGGCCTCGGATGATGTTCATTCAGTTGTTTAATTTTGTAGAAAAAAAGCAGATCACAGACATGACACAAAACTAAAGTCATTTCAAATGGCAACTTTCTGGCTTTAAGAAACACTATAAGAAATCAAGAAAAAAAGATTGTGACAGTCAGTAACGGTTACTTTTTTAGACCAAGCAGAGGAAAAAATATGGAATCACTCCATTCTGAGGAATAAATTATGGAATCACCCTGTAAATTTTCATCCCCCAAACTAACACCTGCATCAACTCAGATCTGCTCGTTGACATTGTCCCTATGCCATGACATTGACCCTATGCGTCTTTTTGCAAGGAATGTTTTCACAGTTTTTGCTCTATGGCAAGATGCATTATCATCTTGAAAAATGATTTCATCATCCCCAAACATCCTTTCAATTGTCCAAAATATCAACATAAACTTGTGCATTTATTGATGATGTAATGACAGCCATCTCCCCAGTGCCTTTACCTGACATGCAGCCCCATATCATCAATGACTGTGGAAATTTACATGTTCTCTTCAGGCAGTCATCTTTATAAATCTCATTGGAACGGCACCAAACAAAAGTTCCAGCATCATCACCTTGCCCAATGCAGATTCGAGATTCATCACTGAATATGACTTTCATTCCAGTCATCCACAGTCCACGATTGCTTTTCCTTAGCCCATTGTAACCTTGTTTTTTTCTGTTTAGGTGTTAATGATGGCTTTTGTTTAACTTTTCTGTATGTAAATCCCATTTCCTTTAGGCGGTTTCTTACAGTTCGGTCACAGACATTGACTCCAGTTTCCTCCCATTCGTTCCTCATTTGTTTTGTTGTGCATTTTTTGATTTTTGAGACTTATTGCTTTACGTTTTCTGTCTTGACGCTTTGATGTCTTCCTTGGTCTACCAGTATGTTTGCCTTTAACAACCTTCCCATGTTGTTTGTATTTGGTCCAGAGTTTAGACACAGCTGACTGTGAACAACCAACATCTTTTGCAACATTGCGTGATGATTTACCCTCTTTTAAGAGTTTGATAATCCTCTCCTTTGTTTCAATTGACATCTCTCGTGTTGGAGCCATGATTCATGTCAGTCCACTTGGTGCAACAGCTCTCCAAGGTGTGATCACTCCTTTTTAGATGCAGACTAACGAGCAGATCTGATATGATGCAGGTGTTAGTTTTGGGGATGAAAATTTACAGGGTGATTCCATAATTTTTTCCTCAGAATTGAGTGATTCCATATTTTTTTCCTCTGCTTGGTCTAAAAAAGTAACCGTTACTGACTGCCACAATATTTTTTTCTTGATTTCTTATAGTGTTTCTTAAAGCCAGAAAGTTGCCATTTGAAATGACTTTAGTTTTGTGTCATGTCTGTGATCTGCTTATTTTCTACAAAATTAAACAACTGAATGAACATCCTCCGAGGCCGGTGATTCCATAATTTTTGCCAGGGGTTGTAGATAGTCCAAACTGTACCTTTTTGGAATCATTGTCATCAGATACATAATGTGGTATCATGTTGTGTGGGCCGCTGAAGAGGAGGTACTGCTGGCCCACCACCACCAGAGGGCGCCCTGCTTGGAGTGCGGGCTCCAAGCACGAGAGGGCGCCAGACCCAGAAGAAGTGACAGCTGTCACTCATCCTCTGCACCAGCTGTCACTCGTTATCATCACTACCATAAAAGCCGGACTGCAACTCCACCTCCCCGCCGAGAAATCGACTACCAGAACCAAGGTAATTTCTCTGCTGACTAATACGCTGTCTAACTTTGTTCTGTGTGCAGTCGCATTCCTGTGAAGACCCAGAATCGGGACAAACAGGAGCTGCACGAGTGTGTGTGATTTGGAGGTGGAGGTGCTCCCTCCTAACGGTATCTGGACTATAGATTACTGAGTGTGCGGACTCACACTCACACATCATATTTCTGCTTTCTGCCAGCAGTACCAGGGTCGACAGTCGAAGACAGAGGCCACCTGGGGACTCGGGACTTGGCGGCTCCGGTGTTCTTCAGACCGTTGGTGGTGGAAGCCGTGTGGGACGCGGCTTCTCTCTCGTCGGGCGTCTTCTATCTTCGAGCCAGCCCACACTTCACCTGGTGTTTATTGACTGTGAAATTAAGACACGTTTCGTTGTGTAATATCACAACATTAAATTGTTACCTTTTGGCTTACTCATTGTCCGTTCATTTGCGCCCCCTGTTGTGGGTCCGTGCTACGACACCTTCCCAACAGGATTTCTCGGCCATCGTCATGGACTCTGAGGGGCGTCAACTCCAGCTTGAACGGCCAATGGAAGAGCCAGGAGCGCAGGCGTCAGCGGGAGGCGGGTTGAGTGAGCTGCAGCAGATCTTAACCGCCTTCAAGGCCCGGTTAGAATTTGTGACCGAGCAGAGTGTCCTCCTTAATCGGAGGGTGGAGGCTCTCGCCACCAGGGTGGAAGCGCGCGATCAGGGCGCTGCTGCAGCCACTCCTCTGGCTGGTCCTGGGCCCGTATTATATGTTCCACTGGTCGTTCAACGAACCCCCCCACCGTCCCCTGAAGCATACATAAGCCCTCCGGAACCGTACGGGGGCTGTGTCGAGACGTGCGCGGACTTCCTCATGCAGTGTTCGCTCGTCTTTTCACAGCGCCCCGTCATGTACGCATCAGACGCTAGCCGGGTGGCTTATGTTATTAATTTGCTTCGAGGAGAGGCACGCGCATGGGCTACGGCGCTTTGGGAGCAGAATTCATGGCTCCTAACGTCTTATACTGGGTTTGTACGGGAATTCAAACAAGTGTTTGATCATCCCAACAGAGGCGAGACCGCTTCGAACGTGCTGCTGTCGATGAGACAGGGGCGCCGTAGCGCAGCCGAGTATGCAGTCGGCTTCCGCATCGCGGCAGCGAGGTCCGGCTGGAATAACGTTGCGCTCCGCGCCGCCTTTGTAAATGGACTGTCCCCGGTCCTCAAGGAGCACCTACTGGCCAAGGAGGAACCGCGGGAATTTGACGGGCTGATCGATTTGGTTATACGTTTAGACAACCGTTTAAGCGAGCATCGTCGGGAGCAGGCCGGGAGGCATGACCGGGCACGAGTCGTCCCTCCCCCTTCCGGTTCCGACAAGGTGACGTCGTCCCCACGCTTCACTGCCAGAGAGCTCCGTGTGGCTACAGCTCCCCCTGCTGAGGAGGCTAGGGACACGAGTAGGGCCAAATTAAAGTCAAACATCAGACAAAGGAGGCTGGCCCACGGGGAGTGTTTCGTCTGCGGCTCTTGCGTGCACATGCAGAAGGACTGCCCTAAAACGGTCAAACTACAACGCCCGTCCTTAGAAACTGGGCTAAGGGTGGGTCATAACACGCACGCGGGAAAACCCCGCAAATCTGCACGAATCCCAGTAACAATCCTTTGTGGGGATTTAACCCTTCATGCCGCAGCACTGATAGACACAGGGTCTGAAGGGAATCTGCTGGACAGCAGATGGGTAAAGGAAGTAGGGCTCCCTCTGGTGGCTCTGCCGGCACCATTGCAGGTGCGAGCACTAGATGGCACCCTGCTTCCATTAATCACACATCAGACACAACCAGTGACTTTGGTTGTGTCTGGGAATCACAGGGAGGAGATAGTGTTCCATGTAACACCTTCTACCTCCCGAGTGATTTTGGGCTTTCCATGGATGGTGAAGCACAATCCCCGGATTGATTGGCCGTCTGGGGTTGTGACGCAGTGGAGCGAAACCTGCCACCGGGAGTGCTTAGGATCCTCGGTTCCTCCCGGCACTACGGCTAATGAGGAGGTCAAAGTTCCCCCCAATCTATCGGCGGTGCCAAAGGAGTACCACGATTTTGCTGACGTTTTCAGCAAAGATCTGGCACTCACTCTTCCCCCGCACCGACCGTATGATTGTGCCATCGATTTGGTCCCGGGCGCTGAGTACCCGTCCAGCAGGCTGTACAACCTCTCACGTCCGGAACGCGAATCAATGGAGACCTACATCCGGGACTCCTTAGCTGCCGGGCTGATCCGGAACTCCACCTCCCCGATGGGTGCTGGTTTCTTTTTTGTGGGCAAGAAAGACGGCGGACTCCGTCCATGCATTGATTACAGAGGGCTGAACGAGATCACGGTTCGCAACCGATACCCGTTACCTCTGTTAGATTCAGTGTTCACGCCCCTGCATGGAGCCCAAATTTTCACAAAATTGGATCTTAGAAACGCGTGCCACCTGGTTCGGATCCGGAAGGGAGACGAATGGAAGACGGCATTCAACACCCCGTTAGGTCATTTTGAGTACCTGGTCATGCCGTTTGGCCTCACTAACGCCCCCGTGACGTTCCAAGCTTTGGTAAATGACGTCTTGCGGGACTTCCTGCATCGGTTCGTCTTCGTATATCTGGACGATATACTCATCTTTTCCCCGGACCCTGAGACCCATGTCCAGCATGTACGTCAGGTCCTACAGCGGTTGTTGGAGAACCGGCTGTTTGTGAAGGGCGAGAAGTGCGAGTTCCACCGCACTTCTTTGTCCTTCCTGGGGTTCATCATCTCCTCCAACTCCGTCGCCCCTGATCCGGCTAAGGTTGCGGCGGTGAGAGATTGGCCCCAACCAACAAGCCGCAGGAAACTACAGCAGTTCCTAGGCTTTGCAAATTTCTACAGGAGGTTCATTAAAGGTTACAGTCAGGTAGTTAGCCCCCTGACTGCCCTGACCTCCACCAAGGTCCCCTTCGCCTGGTCGGATCGGTGCGAAGCCGCGTTCCAGGAGTTGAAACGCCAGTTCTCGACTGCACCAGTTCTGGTGCAGCCTGATCCTGATCGCCAGTACATAGTAGAGGTGGACGCCTCTGACTCAGGGATAGGAGCCGTGCTGTCCCAGAGCGTGGAGGCTGATAAAGTCCTCCATCCTTGTGCCTTTTATTCCCGCAGGTTGACCCCAGCTGAACGGAACTATGACGTCGGCAATCGGGAACTAATTGCGGTGAAGGAGGCTCTTGAAGAGTGGAGACCCCTGCTGGAGGGGGCATCGTTGCCCTTCAGGGTTTTCACTGACCATCGGAACCTGGAGTACATCCGGACCGCCAAGCGGCTGAACCCCAGGCAAGCCCGCTGGTCTCTGTTCTTCGGGCACTTTGACTTCCAGATCACGTATCGCCCCGGGACCAAGAACCAAAAACCAGATGAATTGTCCCGGGTACACGAAGAAGAAGCCAAAGCGGGGCTGTCGAACCCCACCGAGACCATCATCCCCGAGTCCACTGTCGTGGCCACCCTCACCTGGGACGTGGAGAAGACCGTCCGGGAGGCCCTGACAAGGAGCCCGGACCCGGGGACTGGCCCCAAGAACAGACTGTACGTCCCACCAGAGGCAAGAGCTGCCGTATTGGACTTCTGTCACGGGTCCAAGCTCTCCTGTCATCCCGGAGTGCGTAGGACCGTGGCAGTAGTCCAGCAGCGCTTCTGGTGGGTGTCCCTGGAAACCGACGTCCGGGACTACGTCCAGGCCTGTACCATCTGCGCCAGGGGCAAGGCAGACCATCGGAGGACGACGGGACTCCTCCAGCCCCTGCCGGTGCCTCATCGCCCCTGGTCTCACATCGGCCTGGACTTCATCACGGGCCTCCCGCCGTCCCAGAGCAACACCGTTATTCTCACGATAGTGGACCGGTTCTCCAAGGCGGCCCACTTCGTGGCCCTCCCGAAGCTCCCGACAGCCCAGGAGACGGCAGACCTTCTGGTCCACCACGTCATGCGGCTGCATGGGATACCATCGGACATTGTATCAGATCGTGGTCCCCAGTTCTCTTCGCAGGTGTGGAAGAGTTTCTGTAAGGAGCTGGGGGCCACCGTGAGTCTCTCGTCCGGGTACCACCCCCAGACCAACGGCCAGGCAGAGCGGGCTAACCAGGAGTTGGAACAGGCCCTTCGCTGCATCACCTCCGCGCACCCGGCGGCCTGGAGTCACCATCTGGCCTGGATCGAGTATGCCCATAACAGCCAAGTCTCGTCTGCTACCGGCCTCTCCCCTTTTGAGGCATGTTTGGGGTTCCAGCCCCCATTGTTCCCACTGGTGGAGGGAGAGGTCGGTGTGCCCTCGGTCCAGGCCCACCTCAGGAGGTGCCGCCGGGTGTGGCGGACCGCCCGCTCTGCCCTGTTAAAAGCCCGGACGAGGGCCAAGACCCATGCGGACCGCCGACGTTCCCCGGCCCCAACATACCAGCCCGGGCAGGAGGTGTGGCTCTCGACCAAGGACATCCCTTTGTGTGTCGACTCCCCAAAACTAAAGGACAGATTCATCGGACCCTTTCGTATCCTCAAGATCATCAACCCGGCCGCAGTGAAGCTTCAACTCCCGGCTTCACTGCGGATTCACCCTGTCTTTCATGTTTCCCGTCTCAAACCACACCACACCTCGCCCCTCTGTACTCCGGGACCTACGCCGCCTCCTGCCCGGCTCATTGACGGGGAGCCTGCCTGGACAGTCCGCAGGCTCCTGGACGTCCGTCGTAAGGGCCGGGGTTTCCAATATCTGGTGGACTGGGAGGGGTATGGACCTGAAGAACGCTCCTGGGTGAAGAGGAGCTTCATCCTGGACCCGGCCCTCCTGGCCGAATTCTACACAAGACATCCGGACAAGCCTGGTCGGACGCCAGGAGGCGCCCGTTGAGGGGGGGGTCCTGTTGTGTGGGCCGCTGAAGAGGAGGTACTGCTGGCCCACCACCACCAGAGGGCGCCCTGCTTGGAGTGCGGGCTCCAAGCACGAGAGGGCGCCAGACCCAGAAGAAGTGACAGCTGTCACTCATCCTCTGCACCAGCTGTCACTCGTTATCATCACTACCATAAAAGCCGGACTGCAACTCCACCTCCCCGCCGAGAAATCGACTACCAGAACCAAGGTAATTTCTCTGCTGACTAATACGCTGTCTAACTTTGTTCTGTGTGCAGTCGCATTCCTGTGAAGACCCAGAAGAGGGACAAACAGGAGCTGCACGAGTGTGTGTGATTTGGAGGTGGAGGTGCTCCCTCCTAACGGTATCTGGACTATAGATTACTGAGTGTGCGGACTCACACTCACACATCATATTTCTGCTTTCTGCCAGCAGTACCAGGGTCGACAGTCGAAGACAGAGGCCACCTGGGACTCGGGACTTGGCGGCTCCGGTGTTCTTCAGAACGTTGGTGGTGGAAGCCGTGTGGGACGCGGCTTCTCTCTCGTCGGGCGTCTTCTATCTTCGAGCCTGCCCACACTTCACCTGGTGTTTATTGACTGTGAAATTAAGACACGTTTCGTTGTGTAATATCACAACATTAAATTGTTACCTTTTGGCTTACTCATTGTCCGTTCATTTGCGCCCCCTGTTGTGGGTCCGTGCTACGACACCTTCCCAACAGTATCACGTTCAATATGATTGGAACATTGTTTAATTTTGACCCTGTGTAATTCTTCAATTGACCCCTACCTGGATGGCCCCCTATTGAAAATTCAAATGGATTAAATTATTTTCTACAATATGTACCAAAAGGTATACACAGTCAAATTTTGGTGCTTGTAACCATATCTGAACAATTCTTACAGTTATCTGCTGTACTAGTGCTGGTGTAGTTATGTCTTAGAGGCTTGTTGTGGTTAATACTGTACAGTACAGTAGAGCAACTGCCTGATGCTGGTACCACAACTGCAATCATCTGGCTTGATTTAAATGTAGGTCTGGTTTAAAAGAGAGAGAGGGAAAAAAAAGAGAGAAATCATAAAAGTCACTTTATATACATGAAATTAGGGATGCACTGATACCACTTTTCCAGACTGAGTACGAGTACATACATTTTGATACTCATTGATTACGAGTACAGATACAAATACTTTTTTATGACTTTGAAATCATGTTTTTATTCATCAGTTGTTCCTTCCTTTTTGACTGTAACTGTAAGTAAGTAAGTAAGTAAGCTTTATTTATAAAGTGCCTTTCACAGACCAGGGTCACAAAGCGCTGCACATGGCATACAAAAATAATCTAAAAATAACATACGAAAACAATAAAATACAATATTAGGCTAAAAAGCTAACTTAAAGAAATGCGTCTTTAGTTGCCTTCTAAAAGTATCTATACAATCCAGAGAACGAAGGGCACAGGGAAGCTCATTCCAGAGGCTAGGCGCCACCGCTTTAAAAGATCTGTCCCCGCGAGTTTTAAAACGGGTCCGAGGAACCATCAACAGGTTCTGATTGGACGACCTGAGGCTCCTGGAGGAAGCATAAGGCTGGATCAGGTCCCTGATGTACTCCGGTGCCTGTCCATGCAGAGCTCTAAAAGTCAATACCAGGATTTTGTAATGAATCCTGTAGGAGACAGGCAGCCAATCTTCTTCTTTGTCTTTCGGCTGTTCCCGTTAGGGGTCGCCACAGCAGATCAATCGTTTCCATCTCACCCTGTCCTCTGTATCTTCCTCTGTCACACCAACCACCTGCATATCTTCTTTCAGCACATCCATGAACCTCCTCTTTGGTCTCCCTCTTCTCCTCCTGCCTGGTGGCTCCATCCTCAGCATCCTTCTCCCTATATACCCTGGGTCCCTCCCTGCACATGTCCAAACCATCTCAATCTCGCCTCTCTGACTTTGTCTCCAAATCGTCCCACCTGAGCTGTCCCTCTGATATGTTCATTCCTAATCTTGTCACTCCCAAAGAGAATCTCAACATCTTCAGCTCTGCCACCTCCAGCTCTGCCTCCTGTCTTTTTGTTAGTGCCACTGTCTCTAAACCATACAACATAGCTGGTCTCACTACTGTTTTGTAAACATTCCCCTTCACTCTTGCTGATATTCTTCGGTCACAAATCACTCCTGCCACCTTTCTCCACCCTTCCTGCACTCTCTTCTTCACCTCTCTACCACACTCTCCATTACTTTGAACAGTTGACCCCAAATATTTAAACTCATCTACTTTCACCACTTCTACTCCTTGTAACTGCACTATTCCACTGGGCTCCCTCTCATTCACACACATGTACTCAGTCTTGCTTCTACTGACTTTCATTCCCCTTCTCTCCAAAGCATATCTCCACTTCTCCAGACTAGACTCAACTTGCTCTCTACTCTCACTACAGATCACAATGTCATCTGCAAACATCATAGTCCATGGGGACTCCTGTCTGATCTCATCTGTCAACCTGTCCATCACCACTGCAAACAAGAAAGGACTCAGAGCTGATCCTTGGTGTAATCCCACCTCCACCTTGAATGAGTCTGTCATTCCGACTGCGCATCTCACCGCTGTCACACTATTCTTGTACATGTCCTGCACTACCCTAACATACTTCTCTGCCACTCCAGACTTCCTCATACAATGCCACAACTCTTCTCTTGGCACCCTATCATAAGCTTTTTCTAAGTCCACAAACACACAATGTAACTCTTTCTGTCCTTCTCTGTACTTTTCCAACAGTATTCTCAGAGCAAACATTGCATCTGTAGTGCTCTTTCTCAGCATGAAACCATATTGCTGCTCACAGATCTTCACCTGTTTTCTAAGCGTAGCTTCTACTACTCTTTCCCATAACTTCATGCTATGGCTGATCAGCTTTATGCCTCTGTAGTTACTGCAGCTCTGCACATCACCCTTGTTCTTGAAAATAGGAACCAGCACACTTTGTCTCCACTCCTCAGGCATCCTCTCACTTTCCAAGATTTTATTAAACAATCTGCTTAGAAACTCTACTGCCATCTCTCCTAAACATTTCCATGTCTCCATTGGAATGTCATCTGGACCAACTGCCTTTCCACTCTTCATCCTCTTCCTAGCAGCCTTCACTTCTTCCTTGCTAATCTCTTTTACTTCCTGATTTACTCTCACCACATCATCCAGCCTTTTCTCTCGCTCATTTTCTTTATTCATCAACTCTTCGAAATATTCCCTCCACCTTCTCAGCACACACTCCTCACTTGTCAGCACATTACCATGTGCATCTTTTACCACCCTAACCTGCTGCACATCCTTTCCAGCTCTGTCCCTTTGTCTGGCCAATCAGTACAAGTCCTTTTCTCCTTCCTTACTATTCAACTTCTTGTACAGCTCGCAATATGCCTTTTCCTTTGCTTTTGCCACGTCTCTTCTCGCCTTATGCCGCATCTCCTTGTACTCCTGTCTACTTTCTTCATCTCTCCGACTATCCCAAAACTTTTTCGCCAACCTCTTTCTCCTTATGCTTTCCTGGACCTCTTCATTCCACCACCAAGTCTCCTTGTCTTCCTTCCACTGTCCAGATGTCATACCCAGTACTACCCTAGCTGTCTCCCTCACCACATCTGCAGTACTCTTCCAGTTGTCCAAAATTGCTTCCCCTCCAACTAGTGCTTCTCTCACCTGCTTGCTAAATTTCACACAACAATCTTCCACCTTCAGCTTCCACCATCTGATCCTTTGTTGAGCTCTCACTCTCTTCTTATTCTTTACCTCTAAAGTCATCCTACAAACAACCATCCTATGCTGTCTAGTGACACTCTCTCCTGCTACCACCTTACAGTCTGTGATTTCTTTTAGCTTGCATCTCCTATAAAGAATGTAGTCCACCTGTGTGCACCTTCCTCCACTCTTATATGTTACCCTGTGCTCCTCCCTTTTCTTAAAGTAGGTATTCACCACAGCCATTTCCATCCTTTTTGCAAAATCAACTACCATCTGTCCTTCCCCATTCCTATCCTTGATACCATATCTACCCATTAATTCCTCATCACCTCTGTTCCCTTCACCAACATGCCCACTGAAGTCTGCTCCTATCACCACTCTTTCATGCTTGGGCACACTCTCCACCACCTCATCTAACACACTCCAGAAATCTTCTTTCTCCTTCATCTCACAACCTACCTGTGGGGCATATGCACTGATGATATTCATCATCACCCCTTCAATTTCCAACTTCACACTCATCACCCTGTCAGACACTCGCTTAACTTCCAACACACTTTTAACATACTCTTCCTTTAAAATGACCCCAACACCATTTCTCTTCCTGTCCTCACCATGGTACAACTTGTACCCACCGCCGATGCTCCTGCTCTTACTTCCCTTCCACTTGGTCTCTTGCACACACAATATGTCTACCTTTCTCCTCTCCATCATATCAGCCAGCTCTCTCCCTTTACTAGTCATACTACCAACATTCAAAGTCCCCACTCTCATTTCCACCCTTCTAGTTTTCTTCTTCTCCCGCTGTTCGTGGCAACGTTTTCCTCCTCTTCTTCGTCGTCTCAGGCAGCCAATGCAAAGTATTAAGAATAGGAGTAATATGGTCCCTCCTGCTGGTGCGGGTAAGCAGGCGCGCAGCAGAATTTTGCACAACCTGCAGGCGGGCCAACTCCTTCTTATTCAGACAGGTGAAGAGACTGTTACAATAATCCAAACGCGATGAGACGAACGCATGAACAATCATCTCAAGCTCTTTTAAAGTCACCATCTTACGGAGCTTAGAGATGTTCCGAATTTGGAAAAAACAGTTCTTAACCAGGTAATTTGTGTGCTGCTCCAAAGACATTCCTCCATCCAAAATGACACCCAGGTTACGCAGGCTGCTTTTGACCGTGCAGCTTAGGCTACCGAGATGCTGCTTAATTCCAGGTACAGCACTATCTGGTGCTACAATCAGAGTCTCAGTCTTATTGGAATTTAACTGCAGACTGTTCTCAGTGAGCCATTCCTTAATTTTGGCCAAACAATTTGTGAGAGAGCAGAGTTTCTGTGGCTCAGTTGTCTTAAAAGAGCAGTACAGCTGCAGATCATCTGCAGATCACTGCTACCAATATCATGAGCTTTGTTGTTTTATTCACAAACATTTCACTTAAATCATGTAACTTCACTTTTTGACTGTAACAAATTGTCCTTTAACATTAACTGTGTGTTTCTTAACAATCATGACACTGCCAGACATCTTACTTAAATGTAACCTGTGGACTTCATCACGACAAAATATACAACACCAGGAACAGAACTGAAACTGTCCATTAATAACTTTGTTTATGTCTGTGAGGACTAAAAGCCTTTTTTGAAAATGTGAGTGGCAGATTCTTTTTGATGAAAAGAAGCTTCTGTGTTATCAGCTTTTTTTTTTTATCTACAATGTGTGACACTGAGCTAAACAGCCTTTCACTCTCAACACTAATTTTTAACTTTTAATTAATTATGTACTGGTAACATACACAAATACAAACTGTAAATGTGTTTTGTTTTCTCCCAAAGGTGGAACATATAATATTGATGAGCACGGCACGCGCGCACATGCACACACAGTGTTATGCGGCATTTCCACGACATCTAGAGGCAAAACGGAGTAATTTTAACATTATTTTATTTTTTATTTGTGGATCATGGGATAATTTCCTCACATTCAGACAGAACAGCCGTTGTCTGTGGTAATTGAGCTGTTAATGAGGAGCAGTGACTCAACTTCTGAGTCAAATTGCAGCTTGTGGAGGAGGAGCAGAGGTTGCAGCGTCACAGACATTCCGCAAACGGTTTACACCTGTTACGGACCGAGCTGGTCTCCCATTGGCATGAACACCAACATCAAGGGCTGAAACTCACCAACATGATGGACAATCTCCGCCGCTGAAACCCTGATCGGAGTTCTGATGGAGGAACTGTGGCGCAAAGTACAGAAGTCATGAAGGAACTTTTTTCAGCCACACGAGGAATTAAAGTATTTTCAGATGTTTTTTTCCAAACTCAGGAGGCTTTGTGTGGATAGTTTTTCTTCAAGATCATATGATGATGAATTCCACTGAAATGAACAGGAAAGAGTTTTTATTTATTTTGTGTGTGAATTTACGCCGCATGATGGACTGTGGCTTTCAGCCAATTAATGGACAGCATTGATGGATGTATTTGACTTATGAGTAAATTACATGAAAGCCTGTAAAAATCCATAAATTAGCCACATCATTGTTAAAGCCGTAGTGTTCAAAACATATGAAAAAAGTAGCGGTGATAGTCCGGAAATTTCTGAGTGTGAAAATCCCACATTGAGAGGTGGACATCATGCTGCTGTAAAGCGGTATCGGGTCACGGAGTATCAGAGACATTTTATGATTGATATGAAGTACGAGTAAATGAATACAGGATTGGGCCGATACCCGATATTGGTATCGGGATCGGTACATCTCCACATAAAATGTCTTTTTTCCAGGGCGGGCGACTCCACAGGGTGTCATTCTACAACCCCAATTCCAATGAAGTTGGGATGTTGTGGAAAATGTAAATAAAACAGAATACAAGGATTTGCAAATCCTCTTCAACCTATGTTCAATTAAATACACCACAAAGACAAGCTATTTAATGTTCAAACTGATAAACTTTATTGTTTTTGTGCAAATATTTACTCATTTTGAAATGGATGCCTGCAACACGTTTCAAAAAAGCTGGGACAGTGGTATATATACACCACTGTGTTACATCACCAATGCTCAAAGAACACCTGTTTTGAACATTCCATGGGTGAATAGGTTAACTGGAAATAGGTGAGTGTCATTATTGGGTATACAAGGAGCATCCCCAAAAGGCTCAGCCATTCGCAAAGATGGGGTGAGGATCACCACTTTGTGAACAACTGTGTGAACAAATAGTCCAGCAGTTTAAAAACAATGTTCCACAACGTTCAATTACAAGGAATTTAAGGATTCCATCATCTACAGTCCATAATATAATCAGAAGATTCAGAGAATCTGGAGAACATTCTACACGTAAGCGGCAAGGCCGAAAATTAACATTGAATGTCCGTGACATTCGATCCCTCAGGCGGCACTGCATTAAAAACCAACATCACTGTGAAAATGATCTTACCGCGTGGGCTCAGGAACACTTCAGAAAACTATTGTCAGTTAACACAGTTTGTCACTACATCTACAAGTGCAAGTTAAAACTCTACCATGGCAAAGCAAAAGCCATACATCAACAACATCCAGAAATGGCGCCGCCTTCTCTGGGCCCGAGATCATTTGAAATGGACAGACGCCAAGTGGAAAAGTGTGCTGTGGTCTGATGAGTCCACATTTCAAATTGTTTTGGGAAATCATGGACATCGTGTCCTTCGGACAAAAGAGGAAAAAGACCATCCAGATTGTTACCAGCGCAAAGTTCAAAAGCCAGCATCTGTGATGGTATGGAGGTGTGTTAGTAACCATGGCATGGGCAACATACACATCTGTGATGGCACCATCAATGCTGAAAGGTACATCCAGGTTTTGGAGCAACACATCAGTTTGAACATTAAATATCTTGTCTTTATGGTGTATTCAATTGAATATAGGTTGAAGGGGATTTGCAAATCATTGTATTCTGTTTTTATTTACATTTTGCACAACATCCCAACTTCATTGGAATTGTGGTTGTACTACAATGGCCAATAAAGACCCAATAAAGTACAAAAAGGAGATGAAACAGCTTAATCCGACTTGCCTCCTAACAGGCTGACTTATAAAGTACAGCCCTGGCAAATTGCTGATTTATAAAGTGCAGAACTGGCAACCTGCCCAAAAACGAAGGCTCTGCACCCTCAGCCACACATGATCTGAAATCACAACAAATGCTGCTTTGGCCTCAAAGTTGTACCCCAATGGAGCACAATCAATCAAGCTTCACGCCATAGTCACTATGAATACCCAGTTAAAAGAGGCTGTTAAGACTGCGAATACCTGGAAGTTGCCACATACTATCAACGAGTTCAAGAATTGGGATGAAATTTTTGAACAGGTCAAAAACTGTATCTCAGTGTCAAATCTGGCAGCTATGATGGCCATAGGTTGTTCAAGATTGACAAAGATGTATCAAGATGTTTCTATGATACTTCAAAATGCCTTAATTTGCTATTCGGCATTAAACAGGAAGTGGAATAGCCCCAATAGGGGCTACTTGTACATTCAATAATTTAATTAAATTGAAAACTTTTATTAAATTTGATAAAGTCTACACTTTAGTAGTTCCAACAGAATATTGTTTAATAACATTTGATGCATATGTAATATAATTTAATCTTTATTTAACCAAGTTAGTCCCATTGAGACTGAGACCTCTTTTGCAAGGGAAACCTGGAGAATTATAAAGTTTCCAATTCACCTAACCTGCATATTTTTAAAAGTGGGAGGAAACCGGATCACCCGGAGGGAACCCATGCAAACATGGGGAGAACATGCAAACTCCACACAGAAAGGCTACAGGTGGGAAAAGATCCCACGACATTCTTGCTGTGAGGCAAAAGTGCTAATTAACCACTAAGCCACTGTGCTGCATATATTCAAAATGTCCCTGTCTATGCAAATACATTTGTTAAACTCTGAAATTTTCAGTGAAAGGTTTATCACATGAATAGAATATCTGTTTATCTATAGAGATACATAGATAAGTTGATATATACATAGCTATAGAGAGAGGTATTGGAGAGAATTATTGTTTAATATCCACATAACAAATATGACTACATCAAGATACCTGAAATGGTCTATGTACTAAGAACAGCCCAGTGTCAGGCTATTAGATCATGATACCATCACAAAATGTTGTCAATTTTCATGATTTTTGTCTAATTCTAATCACAGAATAAATGCCCCACAGCGGATCTGTAAAACAGCCCCATGCATGATCTATTATTTTGTGATACCATCACAATATTAGATCATGATATGCTCAGGAAAACCCACTTCATTTTGTGAGGGTATCACAATCTAATACATTAATCACTTTACATGATGCCGTCACAAACTGCCAAGAGACTGTGTTGACTAAAGCCTTGTTTCCACCAAGCGGTCCGGGTTGGTACAGCACGGTACAGAACGCTATTTTGTGAATTTCCACATTCTGTTTTAGGGAAGGGTACCAAAATAACCATCATATCAACATAGGAACATGTCATCACCCTGCAAGAGCTTACGTGCAATGCAGAATCCTGTTGAAAATATATGTAGCATTTTAAATATCCACACAATGAAGAATGTCAACGAACAACAACCAAACTTGATCAAACGAGAAGGTGTAGACTTTCCTGGTGCAGACGAACAAGGATATGATGCCATGCTGCCCATCAAGATGATGTGCATTTCGACATCCACCATGCTCTATGACTAACAAAGGGTACTGCCAGCAGTAGAAATGCAAGCCAAGCTATATTTCATTGTTCTGAACCGGACCATACCAACCCAGACCGCTCAGTGGAAACGAGGCTTAAGAATCAGTAGATGACTTGATTTTATTGTTTTAAATCAGTTAAACTTTTATCGCTGCTACTTCCATGTCTTCAAACTCTCATAAAAGTTCAAAGGTTCATGTGAGGCTTTTGTGAAAATGTTTACAGGAACATTTAATTTTGCAAGGTGAAAACAAAATCAACATGTCCAATTGTGGGAGGCGGTATAACGGATAAACGTGCCATTTACTGTATATACTTGACTAAATCACATAAACGATGGCATTATTTTCTCAAAGTTTCAGTGTTCATGATCTAAAACTCAGATAGCATGGTTTCAAATTTATAAAACCATTGAGGAAGTCTTTTTCTTAAGAATGTAGCTGAAGCAAACACTTCTGCCTTCTCTCTCTCTCTTTCCCTCTGTCTCTGTCTCTCAGTCAAAATATACATGGTTTTGAAGTTTCATATAGCTTGAAATGAGCTTGTTTGTCAGTTTCAAAAATCATTTCCAAAGCCCAAATCTGATGGATTGTATGTAAATATCAGCGGTGAGTGGACACCATTAAACCACAAAAATCTGGAATTAATTGGAAGCATACTTTTATGACTTCAGAGTTACACGGATCTAAGTACAACCAAAATGTACCTTCAAGTGCAAATGTATGAAAAATGAATCAAAGAGGAAAGGCTTAAAAATTGAAAACAAGACAAGAAAAGAAGTTCAAACATGAATGGATGCTCTCTGAGTTTCTGTCTGGCTCACTGACAGCCACACCTGTTTCTAATCCATGATCATGAAAAGTTTACCAGATGTGAAAGGGTTTTTCCTCCATCATATTTTCTTTAATTTGGTAAGGCAAGGCATGATAGCATTTATTGTCTGAGTTACTGACTTTGGGTATGACTCCTATGGCTGCATCAATATTTTCAACTCAAGTGGCCTTTCTGTTTTTACATCACTCACAATAAGGGAGGTCAACTTTTAGCCAGATGCTGGACCACACCTGCCCAAAAATATATAACTACATAAATAATTAACATCCAGGTCACTTGGGACATGAATGTGAACAAACTCCATGTTTAAATATCCCCATTGCTCGTCTTCAAGATCACTACCACAGACTTCTTGCAAAATTTCTGTTCCTCAAGCAGAAAAACTGTGAATGCAAGTTTTTCTGGCATTACTCTCTTTGGAATTCCATAATTAACACACACACACAAAAAAAAAATCATATTTCTGTGTTAAATATTAATTTAAGCTTTCTTGGAAGGACTTTGTACACACCAAGGTGAGTAGAATATCATTTAGCCATGAGCAGTTTACGGTATTTGTCCTTTTATTAGCATGGTCTGAGCATCAGCTGTAGATGCCAAAGTGCCCCTGGTGAGAGTGTAATTACAACTCTCACATTCCTAACCTCTGTCTGTGAGTTATGAGCTAAAGGTTGAACAATCGATCATTTAGCTACCTGGAGAGAGACTTTTTCTACAGTACAGAAAGCATCTTAATGAATCTTTCCTCAAAAATAAGATATTTTTGACTCATCTTATTTAAATTACATAGTAAACCAGAACAGCACCCATTACAGGGCAAGGTACTACCAATAGTTGATTTTGTTTTTGTTGAATTCAACAGATCCACAAAAGAGACAGAACTGTAATTGGTTTCTATTGACAGGGTTATTACTGACATCACTGCAAACGCTATGTCCTTCTAAGGCCATGCCCAAACCCTCAGCAGACTTTGAGAAAACTGTTACTACTATTGCATCCTATACCACAGGGAAAAACAAATAAAATACTTTATTTATTCCTTTTTCTAGTACCAGCCCACATTTGAATCAGGCATCCAGATGATTGCAGAGCTTCACTGCTACCAGCTCATTATTAGAATTCACCTGATGGCATCACGGTTTATTCCCGGTTGGTCTACTCCCATTTTGTCTACTCTAAAATTCCCAGTTCCTCTACAGCTAGGTTCCCGGTTGATCTACTCACATTTGGTCTACTCCCATTTTGTCTACTCTTAGGAAAGTACATAAATCCCATTTTGTCTACTCCCATTTTGTTTTGGATTTTTATGCAAATGAAACTTAAAATTAAACTTTTAGTTCATAGTTTTTTTTTTCATGAAATTAAGGAAATAAACTTCTACAATATACTAAAACCTAGCTTTTTAAATAAACTAAAAGAGTAATATTAATGATTTAATTTTGTCTTTAAATATAGCAACTGATACAAATACAAAAGAAACTCCCTAACCCTAAATAAAAATACTCAAACTCAAAAATATTTAGAAAATTGGGGGTATTTTTGGTTTATCTAATCATTACAACCTCTTATAATTCAAAATCTTGTAAATAATTAAGAAAAAAATACGAGAGTAGATGAAATGGGAGTAGATGAACTGGGAGTAGACCAGATGGGAAGTAGACGAAATGGGAGTAGACCAACCGGGAAGTTATCATCATCACATGACACCAGAGGACTAATACATATTAACTCACTCGATGCCATTGGCTCTTAAATGCGTCTTTTCTGATAGGAACGCTCAGCGCCAAAGATGTTTTTTTTCTGATGATAAAGGAAAGTCTGAAGTTTCTTTTGGTGTGTTTGTTGTTGTTGACATGGACATAGAACTCAATTTTCTATGGGTCTTGAAAAAACACTCAAATGCTGAAAGAATCCTGGCACTGAGATGTTCTGAACTTTGAAAATGGCTGGCACTCAATGAGTTAAGCCCCTTTCAGACCAGGCCAATGTACAGTTGCGTAATGCGGCGAACCGGCTACACCGAGCTTACGCAACCCTACGTATCAATACACTGAGGGACACAAAGGGGTCTGTGACATGGACACAAAAAAAATAAACATGTTTAATTTTTTTGTGGACATTCGGCATAGAGCACTACGTTTAGTGCTGTAGACAAGTCTATGCAATACTCTGGTACTGTATGCAAGCCTACGTAACACTGTGCTACTGTACACCGAGCCTCTGCAATTGTACGCTACCCTACACTAGTCCAGCGAAAAAGTTTTTTTTATCAGTACATATCTGCATTGCTAGATTTTATTCATCCTGCTGGACTCTGCTGAACTTTGCTGGCAGTGAAGCTTCAAAACCACAGAAGAAGAAGAGGTGGGCCAAAACCACAGAATAAGGGGTGGGCGGAAGTTGTAAAATCAAGGAATATTTGTAGATCACCCTCTGTCTATTTGCAGGTATTAATGAGACAAATTTAACTCCATAGGAGTTTTAGCTTTGAGTTAGCGGACCTGCTAAATGTCTTATAAATCACTCCAGATGTGTTATTAGGTTCGGTTTATTTCTCGGTACCTTTTACATAATATATGTCAGAGGTTTTATTTACACAAAAACAAAATGGAGTTTGCAGCTAGCTACCAGCCTGTGATGTCACCATGCTAGCGTCTACTAAATGTTTTGTAAATTCTTCCAGAGGTGGTATCAGGTTAGAAAAACAGGATTTTAAATTTTAGAAGTGTTTATTTCCCAGTAGCTTTTACATAATCTATATGAGAAAGGTGTTATTTCTAGCCAAAAATGAAGCGAAGTTAGCAGCTAGCAAGACCAGGAAGTGATGTCACCACGCTAATGTCCAAGAGATCATACTATAAAAAATAGGAGCAGAATGTGACTTTTTAACCTCTTAAAATACCTGTTAGAATAGGCTCAGGTTAGCTATCTTTGAACATGTCCAAGGTGTGTGTCTCAAGAATGTTCCCTGTGAATTTGAAGACCCTGGCAGTAACAGGGCTGGACTTATGCAAAGCACGGATGGACGGACGAAAAGCCGTCACAAAACCCGATGGCCATACTTGATGGCCTCGGGTAAAAATGAGGTACTATAATTTTGTGATATCTCATATTCACACATGGATCTTGCTGCTAAGTTTGAAAAAAAAAAAAATAATGAGAAAGAACGTAAGAGTGCAAACATGCATTTGGCCTGTGACTTGCAGGGCAGCAATTGTTCACTTTTCTGCACACACAGACAGTCTGTAATAAATCGTAGCAGACAAAGACAAGGTTTGTCTCACTGCTAAACTGTTAACGGTGCAGTTTTACTGGAGCACCGCACAACAACAGGGTAATGCAGAGAAAGATGGGGTAAAGAGAGCGATGCAAAGAAATGAAAGGTTTACAAAATGCTCTTCTGGTGCTGTCATCAGGCTGCACAAAACTGACCAAATGTGAAAATAATGAAATGCACTCTCTGCACGCTTTGCACATAAATACATAAGTTTATGTTATGAAAGGGACATATCAAAAATGCATTTTCTGGTTGTGAGGTCATTTTATGACTTTCTGAATGACTTCATTATGACTTCATTTGTGCAAAATTATGGCAAACTATTTGCTGATTAATACGAGTTTTTTGATCAAATCTGTCCACATAGTGGAGATATTATAAGTAATTCTTATTAGACTTCAAAATGACTTAATTTATCCAAACAAACAATGGCAAATTGTTTGTTTGGATAATTGATCAAATCTCAAGCCACAGTAGTAGAGGAGAGTGTTTGTCATCTGCCCTCATGTTGTTTATTGCAGAATCAACTTACTTTGCATATATGTTGGCAAAAAGCTTCTAATTATTTGTATTTGTACGAATAATTGAGTTTTTTTTTTACTTTCGCAATCAGCATATTCTGACAAAAAAAAAAAAAAAAATCATGGTAAACTGTATGAAACGTTAATGCACAAAAACTAACAACCATCCATTTTTATACTCCAATTAAGGGTCAAAGGGGACTGGAGCCTATCCTAGCAGTCATAGGGCATGAGGCGGGATGCACCCTGGACAGGAAACCAGTCTGTCACACAGCCATATACAGACAAACACATTCGCACTGGCACACACCTACGGACAATTTAAAGTTTCCAATCCACGTAACCCGCATGTCTTTGGATGTGGGAGGAAGTGAGAGCACCTGGAGGGAACCCACGCAAACACGGGGAGAACATGCAAACTCCACAGAGAAAGGCCAAAGGTGGGAATTGATCCCATGACCTTCTTGCTGTGAGGCAACAATACTAGCCTCTAAGTTACCATGCTGCTCCACAAAAATTTCAGTGCATATTTTGTTTTTTTGTTTGTTTTTTGTTTTTTTGTTTTGCTGGGGAGGTGATTATGTCTCATCCCAGCAAAAAAAAAAAAAAAAAAGAGGAAAAAAGTGGTAAGTCACCTTTTACAAAAAATTATTGTTATCATACCCTAACTTAACCCTAATAATAACTTTAAAGCTGTGGGGTCTTTGGGTTTTCTTTGGCATCACTATAATCTTAATCCTTACCATTTAAATAAGTGGTTCACAATATGATATTGCCAATATGATCAAAATTCACGCTGTATGGAAACGATTTTGAATTTAGACCCCTGATGGTTAGAAATTAAAGTGATCAGGCATTATGACCTACATTTGGCATCTAAGTCATAGATCACGTGGGTGGTCTTCCCCCGAGCTGTGTGAGGATGCTGGAAAGGACACAGTGATGGCCAGTCAGAGTAAAGAAAGACAGCGTGATGTCAACCGAGTGCAAAACAAACGAAGATGGAGGAAGACTCTCTGAAACATCTTATTTCTATGTAAATCTAATATGTTTCTCATATATTTTGTAAAGGTTAGTGAGAAATAAACACTTCTAAATTTAAAAACAGTCTTTGAAACTAGATAACACCTCTGTAGTGATTTACAAACATGGATGTTAGCGTGCACGCCCTGGCCTGAGCATCAAGGAAGTGGTTTAGGTCAAAGGTAATCTGAAAACATGCACACACGCACTTTCTCCTGTAGTTCATCTACACGATGGCGTTTCAAGGAAAAGACAAAATACGCTATGGAATTTCCCCCCCAGATAAATATGTCCTCTTCATTTAAATGGGCTGTAATTTTGCAACATGTTACAAAAATAAACCAACATTATAATGCTTGGATTTTGGAAGAAACTAAATGTTGCTAGTTCTGTGAAGTTCGAAAGGCTGTACAGCTTTAACCAAAAGGGAGACAGGCATTACTGAATGTTAAATGCAAAATGCGCTTTGCACATGTATGATACTTGTCACATTTTTATATCGCAATATATTTGTGCCACAATATATTGTTCCTCTCCTACCCACCATATATGTTGAATTGGTGCTTCAGTGGCCAGCTCAGTCCTAGTTTGTTTGAGGGGATTTGAGAGGCGAGATTGTTAATCCCAATTTTGAACATGAATCAGCGTTCGGTGGGGGGAAGGTCTCCTGGATTCTCAGCCTCTTTCTTATGATAATGGTCCAATCAGCGGGGCTGCAATGAGGAAAATCCCAACATTTTATCTCAGCGGGACAGCTTGGTGGTGCAGAGGGAGGTTTGTCAGAAAGACAACTAGGACCTGTCCTGAAATAGCTCACTAGATGCAGCAGGGTGGCACTAAATGTGTCCATATGGGCAGTAAATTATATATGGGTATGTGCATGTGCAGGATAAATGTTTGTTGATGTGTGCATGCTGATGAGTGTGTGGTGCACGTGTTTATGACAGAATATGCCCTTTCCTCTGGCTGATACATTGGTAACGGTTGATCAGGATGCAACCATTTCCATTAAATGGCTGATGAAGCTGCACTGTCACATACGTGCACACGTCACTTTATTAGACATCAAAATATCATATAATGTCCTTGAATATGGTACGTTGCATGAGTGCACTTCGCGGTGGCGATAACAGGTGTTTGTAGGTTCTGGCGTGTTTCAGATACTTGTGTGAGCCTATGATTGGTATTACAGCTTTTGGTGTGGATAAAACATGTTAACTATTGGTAAGGTGGGAGGTCTTGGCAGCTGAGTCAGGATGGGATGGGAACTGGCTGCGTGTCCAGCAGTGTCCTTGAGAATATGAGTTTGAGTGAAGGCATGTTGCCAGATTACGAGGCAAAGCAGAGGGCAATGTGTGTCTCTGCTGGCTCTTTGGGAGGACTTTGGCTGGTCTCGACCTTGCCTGGATGTACAGCTGTTACTGGCTGCTCTGCAGCAGACACTTAGGCATCAAGTAAAATCGCGTGTTTTAGGGTATGTGGAAATACCTGAAAGACTGCAGTTGCCAGGTCTGCACTTTATAAACCAGCCTGTTAAGAGACAAGATGGATGAAGCTGTTTCATCCCATTTTTGAACTTTTTTGGATTGTGGGCAATCGGAGTGGAACAGCACCCTGTGGAATAGCCCTGTTAGTGATGATAGACCACAATCAGCGAATAGTACACCGCGCTGCAGATAATCAACGATAAGCAGGCCAGCAACCAGCAGTTTTCAAGACTATTACAACCTGTGAAATCCGTGATGCTTGTATTCCCTAATTAAATTCTCATTTTCACCTGCATCCTTCTCCTTCACAACCTGTTATCTCTAATGTTCCATTAAAAGCAGCTGGCCCCTCACTTTTATTTCCGAATATGTACTTCTTTTTTTTTCCATTCCAAATCTATCCTTTTTGTGTTTCTAATTCTGGAGGAGGGACCAGGTGAGACGACGTTTGTTAGCCGCATTATGTAACAAATACCCAGAGAACCACTACAGTTATGAGCCACCTACGGTCAAATAAAGCCCACTCCTTCAGAGGAATGGCATGTACAGTGTGCCAGCAAAGACCCAAGCCATGAGCTCATTTACTATAAGTGGGGTGTGGAGCCAAGAAAGGCATATGACCCATAAGAGCACATGACTGACCTTTGAGCTGGCTCACGTTACATGTTTTTTGGAAAATTCACAGTTGTTCAAGTTACATAATTATTAAGACAAGGTGGCAGTATTTACAAAGCAAAGATTGAATAAGAAATCAAAATAATATTGAGGCTTTTCAGGTTTCAATTCCCGCAAAACGTCAGAGAGGTCGCCGCGCTGTGAGATCTCAGTAACATTGAGAACTGCATTGAGAAGCTCTAATCGGGCTTCACTTTAACCGCTGCACACGGACAACACCATTAACATCGCAACATAAACCTATTTTTATATTGTGCCTAAAACTCTCGTGAATGTATTCTCTGGGTTTATAGACATTGTTACTGCGTTTGTTTTATGTAAACATGCGAGAATCACAGGCTGTCTCTCCGTTATTTTCAATGGGAGCTGCTGTGAGCTACACTCGCTTCCTGATCATGTCGTTCTGGGGGAAAGTGAAGTTTGCTCTTTAACATCTTGATTATTGTTCTTTACAACACTGTTTGTCCTCTTTGTTCCAGACTAATATATATAATATGTCAAATTCGGTTTGCTTTTATTAATTTCCACGCAGATTAAGCGTAGCAAACACGGATTATTTGTTATAATTGTTTTAGCAAGTTTTCAGGGTATCATGCGATGCAGTCTCTTATTAATGTGATGAAAAGCATTAAAAAAAATACATTTCTGTAGTATAATATTCATTTGTAATTGTCATCATGTGGATTCTCTATGTTGTTTTCACTGCAGCGACTCTCTGGCGCACAAGGGATTATGGGATACGTGAAAACCCAGAATAAAAGGAAACTGCATACAACCTGCTGCTCCACTCACTGGACGCTTCATGGGCGTTGGATGGATTACGGCAAATTAGGAATCATCGTGGTTGAACTGCCACCTGCTGAACACTGCTGAACTAATGTTAATTCCAATCAATTACATTTTTTCCCTGCAAATCTAATTGGTTAATTGTGTGATATTTCAGACCATATAATATCAGGGTAACGGTGGCAAAATATTCAGTCGTTTCACATTAGGATGTATGACTCTGCACCCTGACCGGTGTTCTGACGAGATGTCATTCCTGTCAACAGGCCAGCCGTCCGCGCAACTGCGCATGCGCAATACTGTCAGGACGCGGAACTGTCAATTTATGCAACGAGACACACAATTCGACAGAACACCTATAAATGATATGCCAATATGATTGGATAAAACACTAAAGAATAAATAGCAATACACCCTTTTCGCAGACGGGTAATATTTTTCATACCACCCGAGTAATCAGCCAATCCGGACAGCGGAGTGGCACCACGATGAAGAGGTGCGGTCAGAGGAACTGTGAAATACTGGTGAGTCACTATTAATAATTTCTTACGTGTCCAACCTCGTAGGTTGATCGTTAAAATTAAATTTGTTAGTTCTAAAAATGTTAATACCTGTTTGAGAAAAGTGTATAAAGTGTGTAGTGAGGGGGTTTACAGCCTTAAAACATCTATAATAATTGTAAAAAATAACGCTGACTACTTCGCGGATTTCGCCTATCACGGGTTATTTTTAGAACGTAACTCCTGCGATAAACGAGGGACCACTGTATATGATAAAATCGTTATCAAGTTGTTCACCAATGAATATGGCTTTTTACACCCTTCAGAAAACCATACATTTATAGGTATATGATAAAATCGTTATCAAGTTGTTTTACCAATGAATATGGCTTTTTACACCCTTCAGAAAACCATACACCCTGATGCCGAAGGATAACTGATAATATCACCAGCGTAAGTGTTGATGGACATAGGGAGATCTAGAGGTTAGAGAGAATGGATCGTGACTTTGAAAACCATCAGCAGACCAATTAGCTTCCACTAAATTTATTTTCGCTAATTTCCAGTAACATTAACATTTTTTGCTGGTAAAGTGAGTAAAGTTTAACGGACAAAAACGTTTGTAAACCCTAA
This sequence comes from Thalassophryne amazonica, assembly GCF_902500255.1. Taxonomy (NCBI): domain Eukaryota; kingdom Metazoa; phylum Chordata; class Actinopteri; order Batrachoidiformes; family Batrachoididae; genus Thalassophryne; species Thalassophryne amazonica. The sequence goes on from NC_047120.1 coordinate 38,124,152, forward strand.
AATCATACATGTTAGTTCCTGTCTGTTGTGTGTCTGCAACAGTCAGGCCAGTGTTGTCGAGATGAGCTTGTGTAGAGTAAACTGACAGTTAGTGTCGATTTACCTAACAAGGGGCGGTATGCATGACTGAAAAAGAACACAGCATTCCAAGAAAAATGCTTACTACCTACCTTGGAGGTGGTTCCTTCATGCTGTGGGGCTGTGTGGCCAGTGCAGGTACTGGGAATCTTGTTAAAGTTGAGGGTCACATGGATTCCAGTCAATATCAGCAGATTCTTCAGAACAACGTTAATGAATCAGTGACAAAGTTGAAGTTGCGCCGGGGCTGTATCTTTCACCAAGACAACGACTCTAAACATTGCTCAAAATCTACTAAGGTATTCATGCAGAGGAATAAGTACAACGTTCTGGAATGACCATCTCAGTTCCCAGATCTGAATATTATTGAAAATCTGTGGTATGATTTTAAGCGGGCTGTCCATGCTCAGAAACCAACAAACCTGAGATGTTTTATTAAGAAGAATGGTCCAAAATACATTCAGCCAGAATCCAGACTCTCATTGGAAGCTATAGGAAGCATTTACAGGCTGTTATTTCTGCAAAAGGAGGATCTACTAAATTTTGATGTATTTTTATGTTGGGGTGCCCAAAGATATGCACCTGCCTATTTTTTTCAAAGAATTATTGCACACTTTCTGTAAATCCTATAAACTTCACTTCACTTCTCAAATATCACTGTGTTTCTCTGCTATATGATATAGTTAACTGAAATTGTTGATCCAAACAACCAATGATTTATAGGAAAACCCAAACTTTTATCCAACTCTAAAGCTGCATCAGGATGGGAATCTGGCATAAAATGTGTGCCAAATCAACATAGAGATCAATCTTAGATCTGCTAAGCTGACACCAGATTTAAAAAAGGAAGAAGCCTAAAGAACTTAGGTACTTATCAGTGATGCTCGTAAGTGTGATGAACCTGAATTTGAGTACTTGGATATTGGTTTGAATCCACAGTGTTCAGAACAAAAGAAGAGCACCTCCTGTTTCCCATTCATATTTGACTTTACCATTCTGCGTCTTCTGAAATTTAAATCCTCTCAGTTTGCTAGTCTGAGAAAACTTACAAAGTGACAGAGACCATCATCATACTGCCTCTACTTTCATTTGCCCCACTGGATGCCATTTGCATCGCATGAGCTTCACAAAGCCAATAACAGCAGTCGTGCAGAAATGGATCCAGTAAAGTTTATTAAGAGGATATAAAGTAAGAAAGCAGTTTGAGTGCAAACAAACTTGAGTCCTTCATGTTATCAGCTCTGCTCACAAAGCCCAGCCTCAACACTCCAGACTGGAGGAAGGACGCACGTGGTTATATAGTCCTGTTCAGGGGAATATGGAAAAAGTGGACATATGCACAAAGTACAAAGACATACGGGCAAAGGGTCACGTAAGCGCCAAAGTCCAAAGAAAGTAATTTCTATTCAGCACTGTAGAGGTATTTCAATCAATTTCCCAGCAGCACATTTAGATTAGTCAAATTAACTGCCAGTCCAAATCTCTTTTTCCTCTGCAGGTTCTTCTGGGAATTATGGTTTGAAAGGCTTCTGGCTCATCACTTTGAAAAACAAGTATTGTGTCGTGAAAATGTCGGTCAAGAACAGTTGATCTCAGCAGACTCAATTTACATTTTACACAATTACTAAAGAGGATGGTGTGGATATTTTTAGCCGTTATCAAAGTCGCTCACTATCTCAACACTGATGTCTTGGACAACCTGCAACTTCAACCTGGATCTGTTACAGCATTACATTTCTAAAGCGTTTATGTATTTAGTTGTGCAAGTAAAATATATATATATTTTTAAATCTGTTGTGTGCAATCCAACGACTGCACTGCAGAAATCCAATGAGATCACAGTTTGTTTGTCAGCTCTGAATGATATGATCTAAAAGGTCAAATGAATACCATAAAACAGGAAGCGCAAAATCTGAAAAGGGATAAGATTTGAATGAGATGATATACATTTGGGCAAACTCTGTGATTCTAAGCTATGCTTCAGTTCTTCTCTTAAAAACTGTCTGTAAATTTATTATAACACAGAACAACAAATAAACAGATAAGGGGTGTCATCTCTCCCTTATAAAATAACTTGATACCGTATCTAGATCCAAGGGCTGTAACATGATTCAGGGACAACAGTATTCATTATGGAATGATTTGATTTGATGAAACGTGATGCAATCCATTACAATTCACGCTTAACGTAAACATACATTTTTTGTACAATAAATTACAATAAGCAAATGTGTTTAAATTAAAATGCATACTTTTTTTTTTAAAGACCATTTTTACTACTGTACTGCAGCACATTGGTATTGCATCTGCATGCCTTTTACCCACCACTGGGGGCAGCACCATACACAGTAGCAGAAAGTGCAGTGTTGATGAAGCCCAGAAGAAGAAACCAGGGCTGTGTCTCAATTCAGTGGCCACATCCTTCTAATGCCGCATTCACACCGGACGCCACGCGACACCACAAATTCGCATCCCTCGCTTGGCGATGGATGCACCACCATTGCCCGGTGTGCCGCTCTGTTTGAGCCGCGTTCACACCAGACGCCACGCGACACCTCAAATTCATCATTTGCTGCAGGAGCTGCGTCTGGATGACGGCCGCTTTCAGCGGTACTTCTACTTCCAGGACCCAGTTTGAGGACCTCCTGTCCCGTTCGCGTGTGCACATGTGAACAAAGAAAAAAAACTGGCTGCCGCTACAGTTCCTCGCTCTCCTTTCCAACTCTGTCATAATTGTGTTATAAAGCAGTCACCATTTGTTTTATTATACATCTGTGTAGTTAATAAAATTATCTTCACGGACGATTCATTGTGCGCGCACATGTGAAAAAAAAACTGGCTGTTGCTGCAGTTCATCGCTCTCCCCTCAAACTCTGTCATAATTGTGTTAAATAAATAAAGGACAAAAGGGACATAAGTCCTGCTCACACGCTGGCTGCCAGAGACAGGACATGTCCACATCAAGTATAAACTCCAGACATTTCCACGTCACTACCTATCCAGTCCCTGATTGGTCATTGCGGCGCAACAAGATGAAAAAGTTCAGATTTTTCAACTTGGGGAAGAGTGCAACGCGACGCAACACAATATCGCTCAAAATCGCTTTATTCGCGTCGCATTGCATGGCTTGAACTTTTGTGGTGCCACAACGCGTCCTTCCATAGGGATTACATGGCAACCTCTCGCCGCTGCCGCCGCCGCCGCCGCCGTCGCTCGCGTGGCATCCGGTGTGAACGCGGCATAAGGTTGCATTTGCTGACTGCATACGTCATAGTAGCAAAACTAGGAAGGCTGATTTCAAAAGGAACAGGTGTATCCCAAACAATCCCATGAGTCATCCATATGTACAATTCTATATACATAATTAATTCATTAATCTTAATCTAGGGGTTATGCCCACTATGCTAGATTGTCATGTGCAGCTTCCAAGGCTGCTAGGCAACAGAGGTAGGGGTGGGATAAGTTAATGATGCAAGAGAAAAATGTGTTGGGAAGGCAGACAGACTCAATTCAGAACAGGAGGTTCAGCCTCCGCGGCCTCTGAAGGCTGAGTATTTGTAGAACACAGCCAAGGAAGGGTGAATTGAGACACAGTCCAGATGTTTTCAGCCTGTTAGCATAGCATACATTTCTGTGTGCTGATATATATTGTGTTTTTTGATGTTTGAACACCTCACTGGCTATGATTCCAACCCATTGGGAGGCAGAGATGAAGCAGTGGGGCATCAGACCGCAGTAACATAAAATGGTAAATGGACTGCATTTATATAGAGCTTTTCCATCTGCATCAGACGCTCAAAGCTCTTTACAATTATGCATCACATTCACACAAACACGCCGATGTCAGTCAGGGTGCTGCCATGTAAGGCGCTCACTACACACCGGGAGCAACTTGGGGATTAAGGACCTTACCCAAGGGCCCTTAGTGATTTTCCAGTCAGGCTGGGGTTTGAACTGAGGGTCCTCTGGTCTCAAGCCTAGCGCATAACCACTAGACCATCACCTCCCACCAACATAACAGACGTGCAGTGGCAATGGAGTAAAAATGGGCAATTAACAAGAATTCCCATTTTGAACCTACGAGGGCGTCATGCTGACATGTACAGTAGTGTTCAGAATAATAGTAGTGCTATGTGACTAAAAAGATTAATCCAGGTTTTGAGTATATTTTGTTATTGTTACATGGGAAACAAGGTACCAGTAGATTCAGTAGATTCTCACAAATCCAACAAGACCAAGCATTCATGATATGCACATTCTTAAGGCTAGGAAATTAGTCTAATAGTAAAAAAAAAAGTACCAAAGGGGGTGTTCACAATAATAGTGTGGCATTGAGTCAATGAGTTCATCAATTTTGTGGAACAAATAGGTGTGAATCAGGTGTCCCCTATTTAAGGATGAAGCCAGCACCTGTTGAACATGCTTTTCTCTTTGAAAGCCTGAGGAAAATGGGATGTTCAAGACATTGTTCAGAAGAACAGCGTAGTTTGATTAAAAAGTTGATTGGAGAGGGGAAAACTTATACGCAGGTGCAAAAAATGATAGGCTGTTCATCTACAATGATCTCCAATGCTTTAAAATAGACAAAAAAAAAAAACAGAGACGTGGAAGAAAACAGAAAACAACCATCAAAATGGATAGAAAAATAACCAGAATGGCAAAGGCTCACCCATTGATCAGCTCCAGGATGATCAAAGACAGTCTGGAGTTACCTGTACGTGCTGTGACAGTTAGAAGACGCCTGTGTGAAGCTAATGTATGTGCAAGAATCCCCCGCAAAGTCCCTCTGTTATATAAAAGACATGTGCAGAAGAGGTTACAATTTGCCAAAGAACACATCAACTGGCCTAAAGAGAAATTGAGGAATATTTTGTGGACTGATGAGAGTAAAATTGTTCTTTTTGGGTCCAAGGGCTGCAGACAGTTTGTGAGATGATCCCCAAACTTTGAATTCAAGCCACAGTTCACAGTGAAGACAGTGAAGCATGGTGGTGCAAGCATCATGATATGGGCATGTTTCTCCTACTATGGTGTTGGGCCTATCACATACCATGTATCATGGATCATTTTGGATATGTCAAAATACTTGAAGAGGTCATGTTGCCTTATGGTGAATAGGACATGCCCATGAAATGGGTGTTTCAACAAGACAATGACCCCAAGCACACTAGTAACCGAGCAAAATCTTGGTTCCAAACCAACAAAATTAATGTGTTGAAGTGGCCTGCCCAATCCCTGGACCTAAATCCAATTGAGAACTTGTGGGGTGACATCAAAAAAGCTGTTTTTGAAGCAAAACCAAGAAATGTGAATGAATTGTGGAATGTTGTTAAAGAATCTTGGAGTGGAATAACAGCTGAAAGGTGCCACAAGTTGGTTGACTCCATGCCTCGCAGATGTGAAGAAATCATGAAAAACTGTGGTTATACAACTAAATACTAGTTCAGTGATTCACAGGATTGCTTAAAAAGCAGTTTGAACATACACTCAACAAAAATATAAATGCAACACTTTTGGTTTTGCTCCCATTTTGTATGAGATGAACTCAAAGATCTAAAACTTTTTCCACATACACAATATCACCATTTCCCTCAAATATTGTTCACAAACCAGTCTAAATCTCTGATACTGAGCACTTCTCCTTTGCTGAGATAATCCATCCCACCTCACAGGTGTGCCATATCAAGATGCTGATTAGACACCATGATTAGTGCACAGGTGTGCCTTAGACTGCCCACAATAAAAGGCAACTCTGAAAGGTGCAGTTGTATCACACAGCACAATGCCACAGATGTCGCAAGATTTGAGGGAGCGTGCAATTGGCATGCTGACAGCAGGAATGTCAACCAGAGCTGTTGCTCGTGTATTGAATGTTCATGTCTCTACCATAAGCCGTCTCCAAAGGCGTTTCAGAGAATTTGGCAGTACATCCAACCAGCCTCACAACCGCAGACCACGTGTAACCACACCAGCCCAGGACCTCCACATCCAGCATGTTCACCTCCAAGATCGTCTGAGACCAGCCACTTAGACAGCTGCTGGAACAATCGGTTTGCATAACCAAAGAATTTCTGCACAAACTGTCAGAAACCGTCTCAGGGAAGCTCATCTGCATGCTTGTCGTCCTCATCGGGGTCTCGACCTGACTCCAGTTTGTCGTCATAACCGACTTGAGTGGGCAAATGCTCACATGCGCTGGTGTTTGGCACATTGGAGAGGTGTTCTCTTCACAGATGATGCGAAGGAGATGTGTTGCACTGCATGAGGTAAATGGTGGTCACACCAGATACTGACTGGTATCCCCCCCCCCCCCCCCCCCCAATAAAACAAAACTGCACCTTTCAGAGTGGCCTTTTATTGTGGACAGTCTAAGGCACACCTGTGCACTAATCATGGTGTCTAATCAGCATCTTGGTATGGCACACCTGTGAGGTGGGATGGATTATCTCAGCAAAGGAGAAGTGCTCACTATCACAGATTTCGACTGGTTTGTGAACAATATTTAAGGGAAATGGTGATATTGTGTATGTGGAAAACGTTTTAGATCTTTGAGTTCATCTCATACAAAATGGGAGCAAAACCAAAAGTGTTGCGTTTATATTTTTGTTGAGTATAATAGTTTTGAGTTTGAAGCGTCAACAGCAGATGCTACTATTATTGTGAACACCCCCTTTTCTACTTTTGTTTACTAACAGCCCAATTTCATAGCCTTAAGAGTGTGCATATCATGAATGCTTGCTCTTGTTGGATTTGTGAGAATCTACTGAATCTACTGGTACCTTGTTTCCCATGTAACAATAAGAAATATACTCAAAACCTGGATTTATCTTTTTAGTCACATAGCACTACTATTATTCTGAACACTTCATGAGAGTTTGAAGATGCTGAAGTAGCACCATAACAGCTTTACTCAACAGGTTCATAGCACATTTAGATTGATCTGAGGATCTGTCAATCAGTGTGATTCATACCTGTGAATTGTTACACCCCTAATTTACATGATGCACTTTGTGTGCAGTGAAAGTGCTGAATTTTTGAAAAATATTCACAACAGTCATGTCATGTATTTGGGTCCTGCCTTTACAGTCGAGAAGTAACGGGTGGAGGTCCCTGACAGAAATGTTTGGCGATGCAGATTCCTTTGCAAAATACTGACGGTCTGAGTCTTTAGGACCCTGGTTCGCTCTGAGCAATATGGAAAAGGCCAACAAAATAGAAAATAGAATATAAAGCATGAAAAAACTGAAATGTTCGTCTACTGTGTCCACATGTCACCTGCTGTGGCAGGTCGATGGCTACTTTTTGGAAGTATTGTCTGGGAGGCCCTGCAACTTATATTCCAGCGCAACATACATACTTAAAAAAAAAAAATCCACATTTTTGTCAATAATAATAATAATAATAACAATAAAAATAACTACTACTATTATTTATATAGTATATATAATTCACTAAATATAATAAACTCCAACAATAACAGAATAAATGGCAACAATCAAAGTACATTACAACAATGCACAAAAAAATGAAAATTCAAGAGCTGAAAAAAATACACTGTACTCACATTTTTATTATTGTATTGTTTTCAACCCTGTATGCCAGCAATCCATGTTCATCTACACTGAAAGACATCCAATATGTTGTACAATGCATGTTTATTTGACCATCCTGGTTATACTTTGAAATTTAGTGCTCATGTAACAGCACAAGCTGTGGCGTGCACATGTGCTACTGAGTTCCTGCATATTGCTAAACTAACCCTTATGGGTTAGTTTCATTGCTGTGTTAAAACGTGAGTTGCACATACAGGGAGAAAAAAAAGTGTGACTTCTACTCCGGTGTGACTCATTTTTGATTTTGTTCTCTTTAAGAGCCATTTTTTTTGTTGTTTTGTGTTTTGTTTTTTTTTTTGTTTTTTTAAGGTACAATTTATACTCCAGAAAATACGGAACCTGCAACAATGAACTGATGTGTTTTCATTAGTGTGTAGAATGAGCTCTTCATGCTGCCATGTTGCAGCATCATGTTGGTACAGTAGCCCAAAAGGGTCATCCATCTTTTGAATTTTTCACTGCAGCAAAAAGACAAAGAAAAGCAAAAAGAGTAGCTGCTCTTGATCCACAATTTTTTTTTATTTTTTTTTTTGTGAAATGGAAAAGCACACATTGCTTATCACCAAAGAAGGCAAGAGAGCATGAATTCCTGTTGCCAATGAAGCAACAATGTGAATGTAAACAATTTTGTGACTGGTGATGACATAATGCAATGTGCAACCTCACCAATACATGCCACTAAATCTTACACAGTGCAGCTTTAAATAGGACTGTGGTAACATGACAGTGGTATACCCTCTGCTTTTGTCTGCCATACTGCTGTCTGTGTTCAGTATCAATGATGTGATCATTTGATATGATTCCAGTAAGAAGGTGACTCAGGCCACCCGCAATTATCATCCGCTCCTCTGCCGGTACACCTGCACTCATCCAAAAGCCCCTTCCAACTACAGGATACCTGGAGCTCCACCAGCTCAGGGAAAGCAAGGCCGCCTTCCCTCTTTGGCCCATCCACCCAAAACATGAAACAGTGACACTGTGACGACCAGCATTTGGGGAATACAAGAGCTCATCAATCACAGATTAGCTCACAGGTTTTATTTGTCGTGTCAAAAAGAAACATTTGAGCACTCCCCAGGCTTCCTTTTCTTCCGCTACCATTAAAGGCCGATTCTTCGCGGCACCACCCAGTTTTACCACGCTGCAGATGGGCAGCAGACCGAAAAAGGGGGAAAAGTTATAGTTTTCAGGCTTTGAGCTCTACAAGCAGGTGTGAAAGCACGGCTGTACCAGGACGGAGGGATGAGGAACGAAAGGAAGCGAGGCTCTGCAAAGTCCTTCACCACATTAATCATTACAATCCCCTGACACGACCTCTGCAGCACTTAAACCCACGCACGTACAAATATGCAAGAACACCCACATGTCTGTTCAGTCGCCTCCGCCACCACAAACACGGAGGGCCACGCCCTAAATTTACCCCAACATGGCCGTTGATCATCTCCACCCACGTGCATGTCCGTCCCATCAGACCATCTACGCATCTATCATCTCGCTCTGATAAGCGCCGGCAGCTGCTCGGAAGCCTTCAAAGCCGCCTTCTTTTCTTTCTCCACGTGGCAGCTGTTTAAAAGGGAACAAACCTCAACACTGCACCAAAGAAAACAGACAGACGTAAACCGAGAAATGACATCAAAGCAAAACACAAACGTGAAACAATAAACCAGATTTGGCAGTAAATACACTGTGCAAAGTGGGTGCGACATTATGCGATTATCCTCAAACGACTGTTTCATTTAATGTATGGACTGTTCTGAAAGATGATTCATTTTCAATCAAGTTTTCAAAAGCAAGAATAAAGTTCTGCAGAAATTGCTGATTAATTTTTAAAACCATTTCATTTGGTGTATCAAGCACTCTGAAGCCTTTGTGATGAAACACTGAAATGTTTGAGGCATTGGATTGTTTACATCAGTAACTGTTTCATTTCCTGTTTGAATAGTTTCAAAATGCTGAATAATTTTCTGAAGCAGTTGTTACCTACATTGTTTAGAACATTTCAAAATATTGACTCGTTTTCAACAGCAGTTGTTTCATTTTGTGTTTCAAGCATTTTTTGTAAACTCAATCTTTTTGTGTTTTGACTGTTTGGAAATGGAGAATAATTTGCTTAAGTACTTTCATTCAGTCTTTCAAACGCTAAGACGGAGAATCATACTCTGAAGAATTGTTTCAGTGTTGTTTTTAAAAGATCAAAGCTCTTTTTCTAAAATTCACAGATGAATTTTCTTGTATAAATTCTATGATATCGGTGAGTGGGTAAGCAGGTAATCTTTAGATTTGTAAAGCAATTATTTAATTTTGTGTGTCTAGGAATTTCATAGCGTGGATTTGGGCAACAGTTTCATTTAGTGCTAACAGCACTATCAAGCAACTCTTTTCAAAACAGTAGTTTGTATGCTCTTGTGACTATTTCTTCCAGTTGGTGAAGTTAATTTTCAAAAGCAAAGGGTTCATTACATATGTAAAGTTTTTCAAAACTAATTTTGTGAAACAGCTGGATCTTTTGAACTCTTAAGACATTCAAAACAGTGAACTCTTTTGTGATGCTGAAGCAATTGTTTCAGTTTTTTGAAATGCTCAAATAACTACTTTAAAATGATTCTGTTTCTTGAGCATTTCAAATCACAAAATTTCAGTTCCTAAAGTAGCTGTCCCATTTAGTTTTTCAAGCATTTTTAAAACACTAAATTTTAAAGCATTTTTAAATTTTGTTAGGACTTTGAAACAGCAAATCTCTGTGAAACAATGGTTTCATTTAATACTTTCAGTGTTTTGAAACACTGAAATCTTTTCTAAACAACTGCTCCATTTTGTGACTTGCGCTTGACTGTGCCAAGGATTTCAATATAGTAATTCTTTTTTGAAGCAATGGGTTCATTTAGCCTGTTTAGCCATTCAAAATGGCTGACTTAGTTTGTAGAACATTTCAAAATAGAAAATATTTTTATGACATGAGTGGAATATTAATCACTTTACAGAATTCAAAAAGACAAATACTGTTGCACAAATGTTTGTGTTTTTAAATGCAAAAATGTCTCATTTACTGTTTCAAGCATTTTTAAAAGTTGAATGCTTTTATGATGCAATTGGTTTATTTAGCATTTACAGTGTTTTGAAATACAGACTCATTTCTTAAGTTAATTGTTTCATTTACTCAAAGCAGTGAAATACTTTCTGAAGAACATATATTTTTTGAGAATTTCACAACAGTGAACCATTTTCTGTAGAATTTGGGTTCATTTGGTTTGCTTCTTTTATCATGATTAAATACCTCAGGAGGATCAGCAGGCTTGTGCTCCCTGGCAGTTGCATACTTGTCATCCTTGGGCACCTTGCTGCTGAAGAGTGCCAGGGTAGCATCTCACCTGTCAGTTAAAAGCGATGCCTCTCCAGTGCCTTGATCACTGATGCTGCAATGCCCTCATCTACAGCCTTATATGCCTCCAGGTGGTGGTAGAGTGTCAGGTCATTCCAGGCAGCAGCTACAACTTTCTCGCATGTCAACCACCACTTTGCGTACATTTGTGTCATGAAAATGGTAAATGCCCGAATCTTCGGCACCTGCTGCCGTGTGGTCAGGCCCGGCCCTGGGCACAGGCGAACCGGGCAGTCGCCTGGGGCGCCATCTAGTGGGCAGGGTGCTAAACTGCAACCCTTTCCAAAAAAAAATAAAAATAATCATAATCATAAAATAAAGATAATATTGCGCCATGTTTTTATGTATAAAATACATTTCAATGCGTTACATATAATAATATACTAATTATTTTGACTCCTCGTCTGAATCTGTGAGAGCAAGAGCTCATGACCTGGCGCCCTGAACCTGACCCGCTGTTTACAGTGAAAGGTGGGGGGAGGAGGGCAGCGTGCATCATCCCGATGTTAGCGCTATTGATAGATGGACGTCACACACACAGGTGTTGTTGATTAAGACATAAAAAAACTAACAATGAAAAGGTCAAAGCCCTCGGAAAGGAGGAGGAGGAAAAATGGGCCCAGGGTAGAGGTATGTCAGTTGTTTTACATCACAATTTAACAGGAAAATAGCGTTAGCTTCTTAGCTTGTTGACTCCCCATTATATCCATCACTCCATGATGCTCCTACACAACAGCGGGCCAAGCTACAAACTAGGATTTTAAAGAAACATACAGAATGTACAGATACCTGTAAATATATACACTCATGCTTAGTTTCACATAACCATGTTAATTTATGCAAGATTAGAATTGCGGGCTAGTGTAAACTATAAAAATATATGTAAACCTACTTTTTTGTATAGATGCTCTGAGAAAGTATCTGCAGTCACAACAAGCACCTGTAGAAGCTGCAGCAGAGAATCCCTTGGTGTCAACTTCACAAACTGAAGAATGTAAGTGCATGCAGGATTTAATTATGAACAGCAGTTATTTTTTTTTGTTTACTTTTTCCAAAAGCTAACGTTTTGTTTTTTGTCATAATACTGTAAAAACACACACTCAAAGAATAATAGGTGGTTTGTGTTTTGTGCACAGCTGAATCAGCAGAAAGTCAAACTCCAACCATCAGTGCTATTAGTGAGACACAACTTGCCCTTCAAGATCCAGGTAAGTGTTTCATGCATTTGGTACAAACAGCAGCTCTTCATGTTTTATATCGGTCTATATATTGTCCACAGAAAAACTGCATGCACATCTCTCCACATGGATGCTCAAGCTACTATTTTTTAGAAATTAATTATTGCTGCAATAAACAACTGGTGATGGAGTTGCAGTCCTTTCCCACCTGGCCAAAACCCAAAATGACTGTCATGGAACTTTTAGTTTTCCTTGAGGAAAAACAACTCAAGATCTATCCCAACATCTGGGTAGCACTCAGAATAGCTGCAACCATTCCAGTCACTGTAGCATCAGCTGAGAGAAGCTTTTCTAAGCTTAAGCTTATAAAAAACTACTTAAGGTCCACAATGTCACAAGAGCGACTAAATCGACTTGCACTTATAAGTATTAATCAAGAAGTGTCCAGGCAGCTATCTTTTGATGCAACTATTGATGCCTTTGCAGCAAGGAAGTCCAGGCGTGTACAGTTTTAAGTATTTGTTTACATTGTGTTGATAAGTTATTTTGTTGAGGCT